>NC_133659.1:175490780-175815821 GCF_037893015.1 Macrotis lagotis | reverse complement strand
GATCAGTAGGAACTGATCATTAGAGCCCTCTACTTCATGATGATCAGATGATCAGAATGATATCAGTCAAAAAGCAGTCCATAACACAGCAGAAACTTTTTTAGAATGGTTAAATCCTTCCATTTCAATCTTCACTAGGAGATGGGAGGTGGGGGAGGAGGGTAGAGGGGGAACTTTTCCATCAACATTTGGAAGAAATTTTGCTCATTAAATAAACTAGAAGCAAGGTTATAGGCAGAGGAGTTGTTTGATGGTCAATGGTTCCCCCAAAAGGAAAAAATGAATATGCCCACTATTTAAAAAGGATCATAAATTAATATTGTAAATGACAAAAATTTCAATAGCCTTGACTCAGGCTTTAAGAACACAAGAAACAAATGGATAATAGAGTGACTAAGTCCAACAGGCTGAGTGTGAAAGGATATTTTAGGATTATTTACAACAAAGCTACTATGATTTATACACTCCTATCAAGAACATTCCTTGAGGTTACAAGGGCCAAATTGAAGAATATTTGCTTAGAAAAGATGTAGTCCCAGAGCACTTGAGCACTTGAACATGTATTCACAAAGGAAATAATTTATACTTGGATGTCATCTTTCTAGAGATTTCCATTGGTCATCTTGGCAACAAAACCCTTTTCCTCCTTCTTAAAGTGGTGCTTAAAGAGAAAACTTTAATTTGGTCAGTTTAGATGAGGCGATGGAAAAGACCTCTTAAAACAACCCAACAGTTACAAGGAAGGATTGTTCCCTAAAAGAATTTCTCTCAGTAGCAACTAAGCTATGCCACACACACAAAAAAAAAATGGGATTTCTGAATGTAATGATAACTGGTCAAAGATATTCTGTCACACTTTGATCATTTCCTATGTACAAGGGTATAATAACCCGTGTACTAGGGTATAACCTTTGTACAAGGGTACATTTCCTATGTACAAGGGTATAACCTTGTAATGAAAAACAGACTACTTTTTACCTGCCATTGTCTTAGCTGCCAGCAATGACAATGTCAAACCCTTGTACAATTCTGTGATATATGGAAATGTGATGATAGAGAAACAAGTTATTTTTAAAAAAGAAAAATATCAAAACTTACACATTCACATAGGTGTTCTGAGTAATCACCATAAAAAGTTGTCTATGTTAATGTTGCTATTGTTATTTAGTCATATCAGTCATGTCCAACTCTTTGTGGCCTCTTTTGGAATTTTCTTTGAAAAGATACTGGAATGGTTTGCCATTTCCTCCAGCTCATTTTACAGAGGAGTAAACAGAGACAAATGGGTGTAAGTACTTGCCCAAGATCACAAAGTTAGTAGGTATCTGAGACCATATTTGAATTTAGAAGAGGAGTCTTCCTGAGTTCAAGCCCAGTGTTCCTATCTGCCCCTTTAATGTTGCTACCATTTTTGGAATTATCTTCATTGATAGTTATTTAAGCTTTAGAACTAGAAGGAATCTTTGAGATCGATCAGGAAACATTACTGTCATTTACTTCTGGCCACATGGCAAACCAGGGGCAGAACACAATGTAGCTCAAGTGGCTTCCCCTCTTCCCAGCTAGAGAGCTGAGCAAGTTCTTTCTCCCTCACTTGAAAGGACAGAGAAGGCAATTTCATTTCTTCTTCCCTCTTATAGGCACACCTATTTTGGTTCATCAGTCATTTTAAAAGTTTTTCATCACCAGAAAGCTGACAATCTGTGCATACTCTCAAAGGAACATCAGAGCCCTCTACTTCACTTTTTTAAAAGCAGGCTCACCAAGCTTCCATTTGGAGACGCAACCTTCCAATGTCTGTACCCTCATCAGCCAGTCCCTAGACTCTCTTTTTACCTGTAGATATATTCTACAGTCTATTTTCTTCAATATTAACAGGACTAGAATTTCAGAATATCTCAAAGAACCAAGTAAATGTTTATGAAATTGACAATTTGGTTGTTCTAGAGTTAAAGACATTATTATAAGAAAGGGATACTTAGGGTTCATCAGTCCACCAAATTCTAGCCTAGAGGATGCTAAAACAATAATTTAGGTCTCAAAAATATTTCATTCTTTCAAAAGACAAGATCAAAGTTATCATCAAAAGGTTACTATACTTTTAGTTATATTTTTGCTTCTTTCTTGAACTTAGCACAGTCCCTTCTTCCATCTCCACATCACTTCCTCTTCAGTCATTCCCTCTTTTTCTCAGCATAGACTTTATTATTCCACTGTACCCAGGTGAAGCATCTATATTCTTGCTCATAAAACTTCCAGGTAGAGTATAACCAAAGATCATGGATAGCAAGGTACTTAAAGGAGGAAACTTAGGGTATGGGGATTCAAAAGCAGTGAAGTCAAGCAAATGATGATCTGCCTTCAAGAAGAGTTGGTTCCTTCTCCCTTTCTAACTGCTTTGGAAAGACAGTGATAGAGAAGTAGCTTGAATCCTGTGGAGGTGAAACTCTTAGACTCACCTAATATTCAAGGGATTGAGTTGAAAATTTAATACATACACCTGATAGCACTAACAATAGGAACAAAAAGGTATGACCATCTGGATGCCCATTATCATTCTTTGGAATAGAATAAAATAAAGTGGAAAATTATTTATTAAATAGTTACTATATATCAGGCATGGAGTTACCTCCTGGGAATGCAAATGCAAGCAAGTAGAACAGCCCTGCCCTCAAGGGGCATTTGAAGGTAGAGGCATGAAGACAAAGTATAATAGGGTGGGTTTAAGAGCTTGTACAGGGAACTGGTACAAGGGAAATTTCTTAAGGAAAATTCCAGATAATGATGAAACCAGATCCCACCCAGGAAGTAATGAAAAACAATCCAAAAAATTAAGAGTTCATCAAAGGATGTCTAGCACTTGTATGTCAGGAGGAAGTCTTGGACACAAGAGTTATATGTATATTAAATACCAAAGGAGAGAAATAGATGTTCATTACTATAGAAATTTGAAGGAGTGACTGACAAAGAGTTGGGAAACAGAGGAAGGCTTTTCTAAGATAGAACTTGAACCAGGTCCTGAAGAAAGGGGAATATAAATTGAAAAAAGAGTTAAAAACCACTCTAGAACAGAGTAACAGCATGAGCAAAGGGAAAGGTGGGAATACATGCTATATAGTGGGGGGGGATGATTAATCTGGTTTGATTAGGAGAAATGGTTCACATCCAGGAATAATCAGAGCTAAGAAACCAGAGTAAAGAAACCAAGGGAGCTCACAAGGAATTATTAGTACCAGTTTTCTTCCACACTTATAGACCACACATAAAAATTCTTGGCTGGTGTTCAAAAAGGCTGGTCCATTATACTGCTGTTTCAGAATTGATCATCTTGGAAGAAGAGAGATCCAGTTAGCCATATTATACTTCTTGTGACCAGGCATCCAAGAGTCTGAATAGTTTCCCTGCACATCCCTCTCTGTGACCATAGGACAATCTTGAAGGCTATTCTGGCTATTACTCACGCTCTTTAGCCCAGAAAAAAAAATTCATTGGGTTTCCAAATACCATGAGAGAGAGGTTCAATATGTGTTTCTTTCACTTCTCCCCAAGCTTTTCAATTTTTTTTTGTCACTTGCATGTCATGGCAGCACCTTCCTGATGTCATGGTCTTCTTCAGGAACCAAGAACAAACAACAGCGGTAATGCAGCAGTGTCCCCCATTAAAATATAAGCTCCTTGAGAGAAGGATTGTCTTCTTGTTTTGCTAGTCTGATTTTTTTTACTTGTCTAGCACCTAGAAAACACTCACATGCTAGTTGCCTTTCCTTGTCACCCCAGTTAGCCAATCAGCCAACAAGTGAGAGGGACTAGCTACTATCAGATCCAGTTCTGATTTTAAAAGCCATAGGGAATTAACATGTAATTGGAAAAATAAAATAAAATATCGATTTGGAAAAAAAATTTTAAACCCATAGGAAATGAAGGGAAAATGAAAGTTTTAGATATCTGAAATTAGGAGGGAGAGGGAAGACTAAATAACATTGGAGGGAAAAAGTTGACATTGGAGATATAGAAGTTTACTCCATAGACTTCATAACTTTGTTGAAAGAAAGTAACACTTGTTTTCAACTCAGTAGAAACAAATGTATATGTTGTGATTGTCACCATCAGATGAAAGATGGCAAAAGGATAAGGTAGACCAAAAAGGTCCTGGGCCAGTCTAGTGGATCAGAGAGGGTGGCAGTTGTGGTGCCAATAGAAGAGATCACTCTAAGGTCAGTCAATGTATAAGGATAAGAACTGTCAACCCAAAAAATAAAATGGAGAACAGAAGGGAGAGGGGTTCAGGGAACAATGCAAAGAGAAAAACAAGATGAGAATGAATTGGATAGAACTGACACAAAACAGGGTAAGAGTAGTTAAGTCAGGTAGCTGTTAGGCTTCTAGACTGAACAGGATAGTAAAGGCAGAAGCCTAGCATAAGCTAATGTGGCACAGTGATTAGAGCACTAGGCCTAGAACAAAGAAGATTCAACTTCAAGCCATGCCTTAGATACTCTCTGGCTGTGTGACCCTGGACAAGGCAATTTATCTCTCAATTTCTTCATTTATAAAATGGAGATTATAATACTAGCTACTTCACATAAGTGTTTCAAGGATAAAATGAGATCATGTACATAAAGCATTTTGCAAACCTCAAAATGCCAGATGATTTATTATTGCTGTTATTATTTTTTTTTTAGGTTTTTGCAAGGCAAATGGGGTTAAGTGGCTTGCCCAAGGCCACACAACTAGGTAATTGTTAAGTGTCTGAGACCAGATTTGAATCCAGGTACTCCTGACTCCAGGGCCGGTGCTTTATCCACTATGCCACCTAGCCATCCCTGTTGTTGTTATTATTATTATTATTATTATTATTATTATTATTATTATTATTATTAAGTATTATTAATGCAAGATTCAAAATGATCATGAAAGGACAGATTGTGAATGGAAGGAAGAAAGAAGAAAAGTAACATCTTGGGGTCTAGTATAGGGGAAGGAGTAGGGTATCCAGATTAACTAGGGTAGGATTTGTTGTTGTTGCTAAGTCATTTCAGTTGTGACTAATTGCTCATGACCCCACTTGGGGTTTTCTTAACAAAGATACTAGAGTGTTTTGCCATTTTCCTAAGGATGAGTTTTCATGACTTCAGACTTGACACGATATCCACTGAGCTGGGATTTGGAATCATCTATATCCACTATATCCACTGAGAAGGATTGGGAATCATCAAGACCATTCCCCTCCTTTTAGAAAAGGGGAACTAAGATACAAAGAGAAGTGATTTACCAAGGTCATTGTGAGTTAGTAGAAGCCAGGTCACCTGACTCTTAAATCAGTATTTTCTTTACTCTTTCACAATCCTGCTCAGTGTGGTGGATGAGGCCTGGCAGGTGGACCTCACTCCCTAGACCAAGGCTCAGTAGGGTTTCTTTAGAAGCTGAATGCAGAACCAGCAGGGTGAGAACTTCTCGGAAGTCCTTGAAATTCTAGCAGCAGGGAAGGTATTTTGGTCATGGGCTGCAATGGGCAGCGAACTTTCAAATGATTAGTGAAGATTTTTTTCTTTTCTTTTTTTAAACAAGGACTTCATTATAAAAGATTTTTTTCTTAGAGGATTTGTTCACTTGGATATTACTGCTTAAAATAAATTGAAAATAAATCTGTGAATTGAAAATAAAGTATTTTTTAATCACAAAACAATGAAGAGTAAAGTGAGCAGAAAAAAAGAGTAAAGTGAGCAGAACCAAGAGAACATTATATACAGTAACAGTAATATTGTTTTAAGAACAAATTTGAGCCACTGTCATTTTGACTATTTTAAATGCACAAATTAAAAATAAAGGACATATGAAGAAAATAAAATAACGTAACATCACTGAATGATGCTACTTATTGTCACTGCATTTATAAGTAATCAGTAAAACTATGTGATTATGAGCAAATCACTTCCTCCTCTTTCTAATTATGTATAAAATGAGGGGTTAGACCAGGTGATTTGAGTTCTATATCTATGATCCTATGAGCACACAGATAATCCCCAAGTCTCTTCTAGCCCACAGGCAAATGCAGAGCATGGACAAGTCATGTAGCTTCTGCTGGCTTGAGTATAACAACCATTGTCCTTTTCCCTGGGGGCATTTAATGGAAGTGCAGTTAGAAAAGTAGCAACCAAACATTTCTCCCATAAATTGGAGGAGCACTCCCCCATGCATGCATACAACCTCTTCAGGAAGAGTGACATACATGGGAAGGGAGAACACACACATTGAAGGATCACTGAGGTGTTGCTGCCATTACCTATCCTGCTCCTCTCCTGCCTCCAGTCAGCTCCCATCTGATGCTGTTTGACACTGGTTGGGTCCAGGGTACCACTCTGTCATCTTTATTTCAAGACAAACACATCTGAGTTTTACCCAACAGTATTGAGCAGAGAGTAGGAGATCCCAGGGCCTGAAAGGGTATTGTGATGACATCACTGGAAATCAACAGCCCTGCACCATTTAAAGTCAAAATTGACCGGGCTACATATGTTTTTGCATCTGTCCCTCTCCACTTATACATCCTTTATGAGGACTGATGCTGTATATAATTGTAGAATAATGTGTATGTCCCAAGTGTATAGGAGAAATATTTTTTGCTACTTTTCTTATTATCTCATTTCATTAAATTCCTTTACTTTGGAATGATTTTGTCCTCCATCTAAGTATTAAAGGTGTGAGTGAAGGTTCAAGAACTAATCTGAGGGTATTCAGTGTACCTTGAAGCTGGGGGGACACACCCTGATAGTTGCTGGGGAGGAGGGATCACCAAACAATACTATCATCTTGCAGTTTCTCATCAGTTGTGTCATTTTATTCTCTATTGGGTCAATGCTGCCCAGTCATTTCAGTCACATCCATCTCTTTTTCACTGAATTTGGGATTTCCTTGGCAAATTTACTGAAGTGCTTTGCCATTTCCTTTTCCAGCTCATTTTATAGATGAAGACACTGAAGCAAACAGGGTTAAGTGACTTGCCCAGGGTCACATAGCTAGTAAGTGTCAGAGGTCAGATTTGAACTCAGGTCTTCCTGACTTCAGGGTCAATATTCTATTCACTGTGACACCTTGCTGCCCAGGGTCAATCTTATTTCTCTACTATAAACATTTCTGATATCATGGACATCAAAGATTGATAGAGGCAAAGAAAAAAGACCACCTTAAGTTCATAGGCTCATAGAATTAGAAAGGAATTTAAGAGTCATATAATCCCAGTCCCTCATTTTATAGATGAGGAATTTGAGGTCAGAAAGTTAAAATGACTTGCCTAGAATCACACAGGGAGTATATGGCAACACTTCATAGGTATAAGTTTTAATGATCACTTATAAATGGCACTAATAATCAATTGTCACAAAGGTATATTTAAGTTATCCAGTATTGACAAAAACACTGGGGAAAAAAACAATATATATATATATATATATATATATATATATATATATATATATATTGAGTTGAATCCCTTAATTTTGCAGCTAAGGAACAGAGAGCCCATTTGCCCAAGGTCACACATTAATTAGGAGCAGAGTTGGAGTTAATGCATTAACATAATTCTTTTAAGAGGCTTTTAGCCAAGAAAACAGATTATCCAGCTACCTCACATGTACTCCAGAAAGAACCTGAAACCCACACCAGAGCAAACTGACCATGAAATACTATGACAAACTGCAGAAAATTGTTTCCTTCTCAGAGGTACACAAAAAGTCAACAAGAAATCCTCACACAAAAGAAAATGGTGTAATCAACAAAACCAGAACCAGCAAAGACAAACAACCCAACAACCTCCCAGACTGGAAAGTAGTGGTCCATCTACATGTGTAGCCTACATGGCTCCATGTCTGGAGACAACAAAAGCAGTAGACTTGGAAGCAGGGGTGTACCAAAGCCAGCTACTACTGGCTCTGAAAAGTTGGTTGTCAGTAAATGCTAAAAATCAAGTTTTGATTTATTGTTTTGTTAGTGGACTAGACTTAAGAAAATGATTTAAAATATTTATTATGCACATTAAATTTAAAAGTATGTCATATGCATATTTTTTTAGACCTGGTTGTGTATACCCTTGAAGCAACCTTAGCAGTGCATAGAACAGAACAGTGCTCAAATCCAGGAAGCCTAGGCATTCAATCCATCCTGAAGACAATGTAGGTCACTGAAGATCCAAAGCTACCCAAAATTCTTCCTTATAAGAAAAGAGAAATTCCATAAAAGTGGCAAGCAGAGGCCCAAAGGCAAAAAATGGATTTCTCATGGGGACTATATAGATTCCTAGAAGAAATGAAGAAGTAAAAAAATGAAATAAAATTGAAGGAGAGAATTGAAAAGAGAATAAATAGCTTAGGAAAACTATAATAGATCAAACAAATCAATAATTCCATAAGGCAGCACTGCCATTCAGCAAGCATTTATTAAACCCTTCCTGTAAGCCAAGCATACCCTGAGGATACAAGGAAAGGTAGAGTAGTCTGTGAAACTTGCCCTATATTCTTTCTCTTCTATCAAGCTCTGCCTCTCAGGATGAAATCTAAATAATAATAAACATTTAATAAATGCTTGTTTTAAAAAGTTTAATGCTTGGGGGCAGCTAGGTAGTGAAGTGAATAGAGCAGCGGCCCTGGAGTCAGGAGTACTTGAGTTCAAATCTGGTCTCAGACGCTTAATAATTACTTAGCTATGTGGCCTTGGGCAAGCCACTTAACCCCACTGCCTTGCAAAAACTAAAAGAAAAAAAAGTTTAATATTTGGCTTAACACCTGGCCTAATTTTATGTTTAAATTATCTCTCTTCAATTGGATACCTTGAAGAATTACCATTAAAAATGACCTTATTTTCCTTAAAATTGACCAAGAAAAACATTCACCCGCATTGGTTCATCAGGGAAACCTGGTTTGCTGGGCCGATCCTGCCGCCGACTTCTCAGGAGTTGCTTAGCTTGTTTTTCTGTCAGTATTGGGGAAGAATCTAAAGGAGGTAGGGGAGTGGAGGGAAGAGATGCAGGTATTAAAGTTAACAAGAAGTTGATTGTTTAACTCACCATGCAATAGCAAAATATTTGCAAGTGTGATTTGAGTTAACACACAAGAGTGTTCTTTCTTTGAGGGCTTCATCCCTAGAGAGTACATTCCAGGAGGTTTGGAATGGAATTTTGAATATTTTAAAATATATTTGTGATGACAATAAAGGAGATCAACTCACCTGGAAAAAAAATATAAAATATTTTCTTGCTACATTGCAAATGCCCAACTCTATTTTTTTCCAATTATTTAAAAAAAATTTGTTCATTTGGAATGCTTGCATTTTAAAAAATATATAACATTCCTTCTATATCCTGTTTAATCCTTCTGATGAATTGGGTATCATTTCTTAAAAATATAAAAATAATAGTTTATACATCAATTCCAAGCTATTGCTCAAGACTGAAAGCTATTACATTTTTATTGGGAGATGTTTGGTAATGAGAAAACCACAGACAATTTAAATAGTCCCACATAAAAGGGATCTGTCAAATGAAGCAACATTTATCATTATTTTTAAAAAATAATTACTAACAATATTAACTTAAAGACAAAGCTACTTAGTCTATCTCCACCAATACTAACAAGGGATTTTAAAAACTCTAAAAGAGTATCAAATATCAACTTTACTCTCCCCAAAGTACTAATTTGAAATCAGAATAACAATTTCTAAGAAGGTCCAATCTTAGAAATAAAGAGAGCTGTGATTTTTCATAGATTGATCTCCTACCTGAAAAGATAGTCAAGATAAACAGAAAGAAGACCAGGGCCAGTCGCATCTTCATGTTGATCTCTCTCTCCCTCTGTTCCTTCTAAAATGAGCTTCTAGCATTGAGGTGCCAGCCACCTATTTAAAGGAAGCTGCATCTGGCACAGATGTTTGTTTTTGTGTTTCCCAGTGGGACCTTTGGCATGATTTTTAAGCCATCTAGTCATGAGTTTTCAGAAAGGTTCTAATTAATAGCTCAAATATTTCCTTCCCTGTTCCCCTAAAATTTTATAACTCAGAAAATTACTAGCTCTGTGTCCGTGAACAAGTCTCTTAAATTTTCAAATCCTCAGTTTCCTCATTTATAAAATGAAGGTAAATAAAAATTCTTATATTGAAAGACTTCATGACATAATGCATAGAGAGTCAGACTTGTAATCATGAAAACCTGGTTCAAGTTCTGCCCAAGACACATAATTGCTGGGTGACCTTCAGCACATAAGTCAATCTCTCAGAGACCCAAGCAACTCTTTAGGACTATAATTTACAGAAAAATTGTTGATCTACATAAATAGAGGAAATTTCCTCATGCAGGATTGCCCTACATCAATGATATCAGACATCCAGACCAACAAAATAAACCCTTGCTACCTACCTGAAATGGAGCTCCTCCCCTACTGTGGTCAAGGTAAGATTTGTAGCCCTAACCCAAAATAACACTAATGGGAGGTTTGGAGGCAGGTAGATGGGGCAGTAGATGGAGCATCAGTCCTGGCATCAGGAGGACCTAAGTTTAAATCCAGCCTTAGACACTTACTAATTACATGATCCAGGAAAGTCACTTAATCCCAATGCTAATAACTACAACAATAAAAAAAAAAGTAGGTGGTTCTGAAAAACATAAAAATTGTTATGAAACCAATATTTCTTTTTTCATATTATTTATATGGTACATTTAAATATTATTTGTGTTGCTTCTTAAGACTGTGTTGAAGCCTGTATCTTTTTGAGGAATATTGGGTAATAATCTACTTAAGGGATTCAATTACCTGCTCTCAAAAACATGTTAGGGCACTTTTTTTGAGGCAATCAAGATTAAGCCATTTGCCAAGGGTCACATAGTTAATGTCTTAGGTAAAGTTTGAACTCAAGGCCTTCTGAATCCAGGACTGGTGCTTAAGGAATACGTTTTAAAAATAATTCACTAAGTTCATTTAATCCTTTTTCCGATATAGTCAACTTTAAAAAAGAATTATAAAGCACTCATTATAGAGAGACAGGGGAGCATAGTGGATGGAAAGATGACCTTGGGATCAAGAAGACTTGAATTTTAAGAACTGCCATCAACACAAACACAGACTAGTTAAACCAACAGAATGTAAAGTCCCTGAGGCCAGGGGCCATTTTGGTTTTGTCTTTCGCTTCCCCATCACACCTCTCAATTCCCTGGCATGGAGTAATCACTTAAATATTTGTTGAGTAACTGTTTTAGCAAGGACAAATCACTGTCCTCAGGCAATTTTCTAAGACAAGCTATAAATACTCCAAGTGAACAAATGGAGGGAGTTTAGCTATTGAAAGGTTCTTATACTAATCTGAATCAAAAAGAATAGACCTTATTATATGAGTTAAACAACTGAATTACTGATTTCTAGGGCATCCAGAAACTATATTTTGGGGCTATTAACAATAAAAGGATATTTTTTCTTAACAATCTACTAAATAATGCTACTTGGTGATGAGAGGGAAGTATGACATATAGGCATCACCCAATATTTCTTCTTTCTTTCCAAAATTATATCCAGAAATTTGGGAACCTGGGACAAGCAGCACAAAGATAGCCCTTAGGTCACCTTTGTAATTCATAAGATGAAAATGATATATAAATATATATATATATATATATATATATACATACTATAAATATTTTTAAACAAATTCAGTTGAGCACTTGAAGGGTAATTGGTTAGTCTAACAATTTATAAATAGGTGTTAGTAACAATGTCAAAATCTGGAAGCTTCCTATTTTGATTATTCTTGATGCAGAGACAGTATAGAATATATCTTGATTAGAGGTAGGAAGACCTAGGTTCGATTCTTTCCTCTACCCATGGAGAAGTCACATAGCTTCTTATTACTTCTCTTCCTAGGCACTCTCTAAGGCTATAAAATAATAAAGGAGTTGCTCTTCTGCACGAGTGGAAGAAATTTCCCAGATTGATAAAATCACAGATTTTGGACAGAAAACAAGGCACTAACTTCATGGTAGGTAAATAAAAATGGAACTTAGGTGTCCCTGTGGATAGAGTACAGACTGGAGTCAGAAAGACCTGAATTCAAATCTAGTCTCAGACACACCTAGCTTTGTGACCCTGCGCAAGTCATTTAATTTTCTTTGCCTCAGTTTACTTAACTAAGAAAAACCCTCAGAGTTGTTGTGAGAAAAAAAATGAGATGCTCTTTGTAAAATACCTGAAATAATTATTACTTCCATCCCTTTCCTGCTGAAAGAGTGCATGTGTTAAATTTTTTTGCATCTTCCTTTGTTAAAGTTCTGTTTTTATCCTTGCAGGATTAATCAGTCATTTTTGTGAAGCCAGGATACACAACCAATTTTGGTTTCCTAAAATAATTCTCTTCCCATCAGTTACATAAGCAAGGAGCATTTTTCAAAGTAATCCAAAAGCCACATAGTTCTCTCTTTCTTGAAAGGAATTCTTAACTCCCACAAAAGTTGGCAAGAAAGTCTACCTGTTTCAAAGATAACATTGGAATACAGTCATCATCATAAACATCATTTAATATTTTCTGAGCAATAGAAGATGCCAAGTGCCAACTCACATAATAACCTGGGTCTTGAAAGTGCATAATTGTGATGGAGATGGTTGGATAGAAAAGGGATAGTGATGGCAAATGTGGCAACAATCCAACACAAATTTTGTGGACCAAAGAAAATTTCTAAAACTAAAAGTATTTTTTAAAGCTAAATGAAAGATTACTAAATCTTTCCACTACTTAAATCAAGCAACCTAATGTATATTTTTAGTAATTTATCAAGAAATTTATCAATAAAATCAATAAGAATTTATTCAGTGTCTATGGTGTACCAAGAACTATGCTATGAAAAACATCTCTGCCATCAAGGAGCTTACTTGCTTCCAGAGAAGTCATGTTCACAAAGAAGTATATACAAAGGGGCAGCTAGGTGGTGCAGTGGATAAAGCACTGGCCTTCGAGTCAGGCGTACCTGGGTTCAAATCTGGTCTCAGACACTTAATAACTACCTAGCCGTGTGGCCTTGGGTAAGCCACTTAACTCCATTTGCCTTGCAAAAACCTAAAAAAAAAAAAAGTATATACAAAAATATAGGTAATCTATCTGTCCCCTTACTGTCCCTCTAGGGGACATCTGCTGCATTTAACCATCTGGAATCAAATGAACTGAGTTAATTCTGAGGATCCTGATCCTAAATAGCTGTTTGAATGTTAGGTTTCTCTCTGTTTCTCTGACTCATTGCTGCCACCTCAAAGTAAGGCATAATTTAGGAGCCTAGGATCTCCAAAAAAATTGGAGGACTCCCCCAAAATGGAGGCCCTTCTAGGAAAGGTGCTCATTACAAATTATAGGGATCAGTATTAGGAAAGCAGTTTACTTCTTTTGCCACTGAAAAATGTTTAAAATATAAAAAAACTGATTAGTACATATTGATAAATATGGAGAAAACAATTTTTTATTATCAATAGTAAACTTGAAATTTACTTCTTATAGTATTTTCAGAATTTGCCTACTGATGTAGACATGAGTAAAGAGTATAGCTGCTGAGTCAATATAGCCCACCCACTCTCAATAAATACTATAATATTTTTCATTGTTAGCTTCTCATTTCTTCCTGTCAGGAGGGAGCACTGGAATGGGATTTAAGAGAATTGGATCTGTTCCTGGTTCCATCACTACCCCTCTGTTTCATATGATCTTAGACAAGCCCCTCCTATTGGACTACATGCACACTCAGTCTCCCTTTTCCTAATAAGGTTTTTTCCTCAATCCTTGAGCTCTTTGTTCAAACTTCTTCCATTGATTGTTCACTAGCCTTTGTAAGAGCATATTCAGTCTACACTTGCCTCTTCTAATTCTGCTAGTTTCTCATTCTTACATCAACCCATTGTAAGATGCCTTATTCCCATCATGGGAAGGAGACAACTCCCTCAAAGATTACCAATGATGGCCTACTAATCAAATCACAGGATCATAAGTTAGAGTTGTAAAAAGCACATTAGAGAAGTCCAACACTCCCCTTATTTTATAGATGAGGAAACAGGCCAGAGAAAGGACTTGCCCAGGGTCATATAGCTAAGAAGGGTCTGAGGCATAACATGAACTCACATCTTCCTGACTCCAAGCTCTGCTCTTGATCCATTAAACCACCTAACTACCTAGGCTGCAGACATCCAACCTTACTTTTTAAAGTTTTTATCGAAACAATGGGTAATATATTTTGATTTGCCATTTTGTTGAGAGTTCTGTGGTACCTTGGCTTCTTTTACTAAAGCATTTAGTAAACTCACAGGGGGTTTTTCTAATGGACTTTTCCTATCCCTTCTGTATCTGCTGCATTTAACCTTATTAATCATTTTCTCCTTCCCAAAACTTTCCCTTACTCTTCCCATACTCCTGTTTCTTTTCTACCTCACCAAATGCTTCTCTGTCTTTTTTATTGGCTCCCCTTGCTTCTCCCATCCTCTAAATAAATTCAGATTTATTTTGTACTTAGATATGGGTATAAATATATGTGTGTGTAAGTACTATGGAAATGGATGTTAAATTGCTAATAATTTTTTGGAATAAGGGAATGAGATCACAAGGGGGTTCCTCTATGTTGAGTGCAGGGTGGAGGCAGAAGGCATACCAAGTTCTTTGAATACTCACCAGAAAAAAGCTGATGGCAGCAAGTGGGTAGTAAGACATCAATCATACTTTAATAAGTCACAGAAAAGAATTAGGCAAACAGCATGTAAACTATAGAAATTAATGAAATGGGGTGGAAAGAAGATTCAGAGACAGACATCAAAGAATGGAGTAGTAGAGGAAGGAAGACAACATGGGGAATAGAATGGGGAAGGGGAGAGACACAGAGAGTCACTTATATAATTATGAATTGGAGTTGGGAGCACTGGACACTATGGACCCTTAGGAAATAGATGAGCGTTTGGGAAGCAGGAATTTGATACCTCATTTGTATAGGATTTTGGTAGAAATCAGATTAACCCTTGGATTTAGTTCATGAACATATTCACATCATCTCAAAATCAACTGGTGTTTTGCTGGTCTTATTGCAGATATCTGGAACTTATCCTAAGGTTTACAGACCATTAACAGTTAGCAAGACCTTATAGTAAAACCAAGTTGGTTTCCCATGATATAGCACATAGTCTAAGGATGTGGTTTTTATTTTAATTATTTAATTACCTTATCTTATTACTTATTTGACTTAGTCTTTATTATTATATTATAAATTATGTGTTAAATAATTATTATATTAATTTATTTTGTTTTAATTTATGGGACAGTTTGCAAATAACCATTATACTCTCTTTATCAGATAGACTATGAAGTGGATGGAGCATTGAGCCTTGAGTCATGAAGATTCATCTTTATGATTTCAAATTTGGCCTCAGACACTTACTAGCTGGGTGACCTTGGGCAAGTCCCTTTAACCCTGTTTGACTCAGTTTCCTCATTTGTAAAATGAGTTGGAGAAGGAAATAGCAAACCACCCCAATGGGAAAAATAACTGAACAATAACAACCACTGTCCTAGGGGACTGAGATAATAATCCATTCAGAAGACATACAGTCTTTATTGCTATTCATTATATTTGACTCCCTAGTGCCTAGCCCATAGAGATAGTGTTTAATAAATTTCTATTGATTGATCAATTGATTGATAAATTGAGGGAAGTAAATTGAGTCTAATAGACTATTCCTGTATTTGTTCAAGAATGTCTCTGAGTTCTTTACATCTTTAAGCATTTTTCTTATAGAGATGAAATAAAATTTGTACCATACCTATATTATGTAAAGAGTACTTTTGTGGAAGGAGGACCTTGTTATCCCTACTTTGGGAGGAAACCCTAACCATAATCCACATTGAAGCTTTGCTTTAAAGATCTTGCTAGCTATGCACAGGGGGGAGCAGAGTGAGACAGATCTAAAGAGAGGGGGAGGAACCTGACCCACTGGTGGCAAGGAGGGTAGCAGGGGAATGGTATAGAGGGGTAATTAAGAGTTAAACCTGGGTCTGTGTGAACCTTGTAGGGGTATTCTGGGTCCATAGTTTTTTCAGTCTGTCTGATTCTTCATGACCCCATTCAGGGTTTTCTTAGCAAAAATACTAGAGTGCTTTGCCATTTCCTTCTCCAGGTCATTTTACAGATGAGGAAACAAGAGCAGAGTTAAATGACTTGCCCAGTTATTAGGAACAGTTAGTGTCTGCCTGAGACCAGATTTGAATTTAGAAAAATGAATCCTCCTGTCTTCAGGTATTCTATCCACTATGCCACCTAGTCATGAATTGTGGTCGAAGGGAAGGGGCAATGTGGAGATAAGAAAAAAGAATATTTATCAACCCCTCTACCTACCTCATACACTGTGCAACCTACCTCATACACTGTGCATCCTCATTATGAAAGACAATATACTTGTGGGTAAAGAGCCAATCTTGGGATCAGGAAGGCAAAGATTAAGTCCTTCATTATGTACTGGTTGTGTGACCCTGAGCAAGCACTTCAATTTTCAAAACCCCAGATAACTCTTTTGCATCATAAAGAGTGGAGCAAGCACCCACTTGCTCTACTTAGAAGTAGTTTCCTATACCTACAAAATCATAGATTCAGTACAGTTCCCCCAAATCTCCTTTAACGGATTTGAAAGCAGATTGAATCATCAAAAAGAACTTTCATCACAGATGCCCTCAATGTGTGGGAAGACTTTTCTCAGATTTTATAGAAATGGGAAAGTAGTCATATGGTCAGAAACTATTGCTATTCTTTCAGTTGCTTTTTTTCAGTCGTGATAACATCTGTGATTTTTTTCTAAGTAATTGGTATATTCCTCACTTTCAGAAAGGTTGAGAATATTTCAACAACTTCCAAATTGTGTCATTTCTAGAATGGCTCTCCTCTGTGGATAACTGGTCTCATTCAGCAACCCATTTCATCTTTGTTTTCATTATTGCCATTACTGTTTTCTCCAATAATACTTTGGGGACCATGGGGAGAAAAAGTTGACTCTACAAATCTAAACAGACATTTTTCATTTTCCTACAGTTAAACACACTCAGGATGATCTGTCTTGAGACTATTGCCTAGTTTTCTATAAATATTTTTCCATTCACTATCTTTCATTGTTTTATGCGATGATATTGCTCATAATCTTCCACCATTATCCCCCACTAAGTTTTTAAAAGTATTTAAATCAGAGTTGACCTTGACTACCATATCTTCCTTTTTGGCAAGGAGATCATAGGCTATAACTTAGCCCTTCCAGCCTTCTCATTGTGGTGAATGATAATTAAGTGATCATACTTTCCAAGTAATCCATAATCCATAAAATGGTCTTTTTATCCAGTTTCCATTTTTCGCCATCAGTAGTTTATTTATAGATTGTATCTCATTTTTATTCCTGTTTATCATATCATATTTTTTATGATGATCTTGATGTTTGACCTTCATTCCTAAAGAAGATCATGACAGCAGGAAACTGATACCAAGCACATGAATTGGATTTGAGTGAGAGGTGCTGTGCTAAGTCACCAGCCTCACTTTCTCTTCCCGAACCATCTGGGTCCAGTGGACAGATATGAATCAGGATGACTGGAGATGGCCTTGGATAAGAGGCAATCAAGGTTAAGTGACTTGCCCAAGGTCACATAGCAAGTAAGTGCCAAGTGTCTGAGGCTGGATCGGAACTACTGTCTTCCTGACTCCAAGGCCAATCTGCTGCACCACCTAGCTTTCCATATCACATTTTTATTCTTCTAATTTGGTATTGATTTTGAGCTTTGCTGTAACAAATTAATAGTCTATTCATAGATAGTTGATTTGTGTATGACCTCCATGTCAATAACAAATCATCTCCTATTCCTTAAAATACAGTTACTTTCTTTAAGATTTCATTCAGTATTCACAATGTCCACTTCCCCATTCTCTTCTTTAAAAAAAAGTATTCATAGTATGTGGTAATGAAGATTCTAAGAAGTCTGCAGTCTTCAGGTTCTTTTATTTTTCTTACTCTTGAACCATATTTTCCAATACAATCTTTGCCTCCTTCCTCTCCCCTTCTTTTTATTGAAGTTACTGTATTAAAGTAAATTAAAACTGACATCAATCCATCATCTAGTCTATCAGCAAACATTTGTTTAGTAAGTGGCAGGCACTGTGCTTAGCCCTGAAGATACAAAGAAAGACAAAAGATATTCTCTGCCCTCAAGGATCAGTCTAAAGTGGGTGGAGAGGGGTGGCTAGGTGGTGCAGTGGATAGAGCACTGGCCCTGGAGTCAGGAGTACCTGAGTTAAAATCCAGTCTCAGATAACTTAATAATTACCCAGCTGTGTGGCCTTGGGCAAGCCTCTTAACCCCCTTGCCTTGCAAAAAAACTAAAAAAAAAAATAGAATAGAGCCAACAGAATTTAATGACTCCATAAAATAAAAACTTTAAAAGATTGGGGGGGGGAATAGAAGAAAACATAAGATATTTACAATCAAAAACAACTAACCTGGAAAAAAAGACGGATCATTTAAGACTCCATGGACTTTCTGAAAACTCTGATCAAATAATAAATATGGATCCCATATTTCTTCTTTTCTTTTTTTTTTAATCTTATTTTCCTATACTCTAGGTTCAGTGAAACCTCATATGCCTAATTGCATTACCAATAAATATGGGAACTTTAACCTGATCCACTTTTTCCAATCTTTTTAGGCAGTCTGGTGACCCTCCATTCCTATATGTTCATTATATTGATGCCAGATCTATCTGTTTCTCTATATTTCAGTATTTCAATTAATGATTCCACCTACCCCCAGACCTGATGTTGTTATTCTCATTGTTATTGATCTACCTGTACCAGCCCAGAATTGCTCTCTAAACTTCTTGAACTCAGCAAGAGTACAGGTAAAGAGATAGGAGTTACCACCAGATTGAAGGTTCGGTGACTGGAGGCTAATAATGATACTAATAATTGGCATTTATATAGCAATTTGAGGTTTGCAAAGTACTTTACATCCATTATTTCATTCGAATCTCAAAATATTCCTTTTCTACCACTTTCTATTTCCCACACCCTCCCAAAGGTGTCTATAGTTTACTTGGGCTTTATAACATAAGAATAAAATTCAATCTAATTACAACAGTTAAAGACTAGAACCTCATTTAAATTGTGAAGTAGGAAAAATGTGTTAAATATTCCCAGTTTCCCTTCTCTTCCCACTGTCAAGAAATGTCCACAGGGCAAGACTTGAAAAAAAATAATTCAAAATTGCTAGTGACTACCTAGATAAAATATTCTATCCATAAGAGATATTTGCATTGTAAAAAAAAGCAGATTTAACACAGAGACCATTGGAGTAACAGGAAAATTCTGGATCTGGCCTTAGGGGATCTGAATTAAAATCCTGACTCTTTCAAACCTTTGTGATTTAAAACAAGTTCCTTGACACTTACTATCCTGAGTAAATCACTTAATCTTGTTTGACTTAGTTTCTTTCCTCTTGTGTAAAATGAGTTGAAGGAAATGGCAAACCACTAACCAGTATCTTTGCCAAGAAAACTCCAAATGGGGTTGCAGAGTCTGAAAATGCCTGAAACAACAGAATAATAATAAGAACCTAGTAAACTTGTGTAAAGGACTAGAAGATCTCTCCAGTCCCTTTCATTCCCTAAATCTGTGGGCTTCTAAATCAAAGAAATAGTCTCTAATGGCAAAATTTCTGTTATCAGTAAGCCTAGAAAGGATAGCACTTTAACCAGGAAGGGGAGTTTACATTATTCAGAAACCATTGGTAGTATTGAAGTTACAAAGAAATGAGTCTGAACCCATGAACCATACTCTACTGCCAGTCTTATCACTTCTAAGTCACAGTTCATTATTTAGGTATACTGTATAGAGCAGTGTGTTTTGATCATTGTTATTTCCACAATTATGATCAGAGCTAATGATAGAGTTTTCCTATAGATATGTGTCTGGTTTTGTTGTTGTTGTTTTGTTGATTTTTTAGTCTTGTCCAACTCTTTGTGACTCCATTTGGAGTTTTCTTGGCAAAGATACTGGAATGGTTTGCCATTTCCTTTTCCAGATCATTTTACAGATGAGGAAACTGAGGCAAACAGGGTTAACTGACTTGCCCAGGTCACATAGCTAGTGAGTATCTGAGGCAAGATTTGTATACAGGAAGATGAGTCTTTCTACTCCAGGCCCAGCCCTCCATCCACAATATAAATCATTTCAGGTTCCCTCATCCCATTTAACATCTCTTCCCCTCTCCTCCCACTCATCATACATACACACATATACCACATATTCCCCTTACAAATAGACTAGGGGCAAGGTACTGTGCTGTGAGGTTTTACAAAGATGAATGACAGATTCACTCTCCTTATAGAATTTATAGCTTAGTAGTTTGAAGAGCTATAATTTCATATATGTGGGTGAATCATAGATTTGGAGTGGGAAGAGATCTTGACAATCATCTGGTATACCCCCTTCATTTTACAGATTAGGAAACTGAGGCCCCCAACTTGTCCAATAAGCATATAAAGTGAGATCCAAACCCAAATCTCTGATTGCAAAGCCAGAACTTTCCGCTGCATCATGAAGTCCTTCCCTCTGTGCTATACTGAGATGCTGCCTTATTCCTAATTGATGTAGCAAAAGGAGCACCAGAAGCTGTGTCAGAGTGCTAATTCTATTATGTACTATATAATAGTACATCTAAATCACTTTAACCTTCTGAACCTAACCATCTCCCATCTATAAAATAAGGAGGGTGGGGAGCAGACTAGAGGACTCCTAAGGTAACTTGCAGCTCTAAATCTGACCCTACAAAAGTATGAACATGCCCATACTTTGTAAATAATAGAGTCGGTGTGATAAATGTGATTGCTGTAAGTACAGAAGGGATTTATATATCTATCTATAAATGATTTTCCTACCATCACCCTTCCTACTCTCTTTTTCTCTTAATCACACACATAAAAACATACATATAATCACATATATATAAATATAAATTTAGTCATTGGTTGTTTTTTAGTTTTATATATATGTAATATATAGATATAAATTCAGTTTTGTTGTCCAATGGTTTTTTCAGTTATGTCTAACTCTTTGTGACCCCATTTGATGCTTTCCAGGCAAAGAAAAATAAGAAAAAAATAAGGGTGTTGAATCAGACATCCCTTCCAAATCTAAAAGTGTGGGTCTATAATTATTTTTGATGGAACATTAAATACAAATTGGTATTATTTGACTCCTTCTAGATTGACCTCATAAGAACCCATAAGAATATATAGAAGGGACCTCAGTGGTCAACTCAATTCAGCCTCCATATTTTACAGATGAGGAAACCTAAATACAGAGACATGAAATTACTTCCCCATGGTGCCATAGGTAGCAGTGGCAGAGCCAGGATTAGAATCTAAGTCCTCTAATTACAAATCTAACCCTGCCAGTTGGCAGGGTTCAAAGCAGTCAATGTAGAGGAACCTGATCCAGAAAGAGGGAGGAGCAATGTGGCAAAGGAGAAAGGATGCTGGAATTGGCATCACAGTTCATTGATTTAGAATCCTAATTCTGTTCCTTACGGCCATTATGACCTTGAGGAAGTCACTTTTGTTTACTATAATTCATTATACTCATTTATAAAGCAATGAGATTGGACCAAATCACTTCTGAGGTCCTTCCCATGAGGATGTGTGATTTTGCAGATCAATTCCTAGTATGTTGACTTATACATGGTGGGCAGCACCAGCATGTGGACTTTTTTTTTTAACCTTTAATCATATCCTTTATTACTCTGTATGTATTACCTTAGGAGGTTCTAATATAAAAGCTGTACCTCTCAGATATGATGTCTTTGAAAGGAAAAATACATATAGTCATGAATGAAAAATAAATACTGTTCATCAGTTTTGGATGCTAAGAGAACTTACTCCCACACACTGCCCCCCCTTGCATAAAACTATTTGTCTGACACAGATGGGTCCCTCTCACTACTTCTGCCCTACCCCACTTGTCTGTCTTTTGTATCTCTACTTCAAAATCATTCCTCGATCCCAATTCAATTCTTGGAAATCCACTGATGCCACAGAATTAACTAAACCCAACTCTCTCCTGCTCTCCCTTCTCTTTTTTCTCTAAGATCCACTGAGTCTCAAAGAATCATCTCTTCATCTTCAGACAGCACTCACCCCTCATTTAACAGAAAGGAATAATAATGATAGCTAGAATTTAGATAGCCCTTCTCATTTAATCCTCAACGCAGTACTTTGAGGTAGTAGGTGACATTATTATTATTATTATTATCCCTATTTTACAGAGATTAAAGTGACTTGTCCAGGGTTACACAGCTAGGAAAAATGTGAACTCAGGTGTATTTAACAGAGTCCAGCATACTATCTGCTGAATCACCTGGTTACCTTAGAGAATAGAGCTCTGACCTAGGATATATTGCACATTGGTTAGGGAAAGGGACTCCTAAGGTACTCTTTAGCTTCAAAGACCAGATGGAGGAAGGGAGATGAGCCTTACAAAAGGGCAGGGATGCAAACAGTTCTTAGTAATATAAAGGCAGAGAAAGTGCCTCCATTCCCTTACAGAACCATCTGGGAAAGCATCCACACACAGTCTCCTTCAGAGGGTCTGTGGGACAGCGAGGAAGATGTTCCTACTCATTTTTTCCTTCACAATTCATAGAATTAAGAGCAAGAAAAGAACTTAAGAATGCTGCTGCTAAGGGTGTTTATGAATTTTAAATGTATCTATGGTACAGTGAGCCAGATTATAGACTAAGTTTTATATATGTCAGATTTGGGAGAGAACATAGCTTAAATTTAATTTATTTTTTGTATACTCCTGGAAGTCAGGCTTTTCCTTGTGTAGAATACAGATAACTTTTATTAACTTTAGCTGATATTATATAATGGCTTAAATTCTTCAATTCACTTTATATGCATTATAATCTCATTTAATCCTTACAATAATCCTGTGATGTATTACTATCACCATTCTTCAGATAAAGAAACTGAGACTCAGGAAAGTCCATAGATCAACAGAACTTAGATTTAGAGCTAGAAGGGGCCTTAGAAACTATTTAGTTTCACTCCTTTATCATAGAAGACTGTGTGATTTATACATGTATGTTAGTGGGCAGTCATTTAGCTAGAATTCTATAGTTGGAGTTGAAAAGAACTTGGTTCAAATTTTGCTTCTGACACTTACTAGTTAGGTAATTCTTAGGGAAATCATTTAACTAGAATGCTAGCCTTGAATTTAGGAACAGCTCATTCAAATTCTATCTCTAACACTTAATAGCTACATGACCCTAGCCAAGATGGTCTTGCCTGTGTAGTAAATGTTGAAGGTGGGATTTGAACCCAGGACTCCTTAACTCCAAGTCCAGCACTCAAGTTAAAGATTTCTGCAAGACACATAGTTAGAACATATAAGAGGCAAGATCTGAACCAACTGGGCCCTCTTTGCTGCTAGGCAATCTTACTATACCTCACTCATCAAATCACTATTCCACCCTCCATAGTGGCTCTTCCAAAATTTTATATCCCTCCTCAAACCTTCCAAGGATTCCCCTCCTCCCAACTCAGTTGAGAATCCTGTCTCATATTTTTTAGGAAAAAAATTGAGGTCATTAGCTGTGAGCTCCCTCTTTTCCTTCTTCATCTCCAATCACTCAGGTGCCTTCTGTCCCTAACTCCTCCTTTATTCCTACCTCACAAACTGAAGTGGTCTCATGTTTTGTCAAGGTTAACCCCTAGTTCATTCTATCTCCTTCAACAGAGAGAGCTCCCTCCATTCCCCCCACTCTTTCACTTATTTTCAAACTCTCCCTCCCTGTCTACTAGCTCATCTTTTTCCTTTTTTTTTTTGAGGTAATTGGGATTTAAGTGACTTGCCCAAGGTCACACAACTAAATGAATATCTGGGACTGGATTTGAACTCATCTTCCTGACCCCAAGGATAGTTCTCTATCCACCCAGCTGCCCGGTGGCTCATTTCTTATAATCTACAAGCATGTCCTTATCTTCCATATCCTGAAAAATACTGCACTAGATCCTTCCATCCTCATTATTGTCCTCTATCTCTTCTATCTTTTGTAGCTGAACTCCTTTAAAAATCTTCTACAATAAGTGCCTCTACCTTCTTTCCTCTGTCTGCCTTAAATCTCTCCCCACCACAATCCATTCTCCATTCAGTCATTAAAGTGATTTTTCCTAAAATGTAGGTCCAGTCATATCAAACCAGCCCACTCAATAAACCACAGGGATTTCTTATGGCTTCCAAAAACAAATGAAAATTCTCAGTTTGGCACTCAAAGCCCTTCATAACCTAACTCCCTCCTGACTTTCCAGTCTTCTTACACTTTACTTCCAACTTATACTCTTTTATCCATTGACTATGGCCACTCAGCTTCTCCCTGAACATATCCTTGGCTTCCTTTAAGACCCAACTAAAAGCCTACCTTCTAGCTGCAGAATCTACAGGCAGCCTTCGCCAACCCCTCTTCATTCTGCTATATTTCCTCCTTATCTTGTATAGGTTTCTCGTGTATTTGTTTGCATGTCAGCCCTATTAAATTATGTTTTCTGAGGGTAGGGACTGTCTTTCACCTCTTTTTTGTATCCCCAGTCCTTAGCTGTTTATTGATGGGACCCAGGTCTTCCCAACCCCAATTCTAGCCTTCTAGATAAGAGATTGTCTCCTCTTTGAATCCCAAGGCTTTAGATTCTCTTAATAAAGTTGATTGGAATGATTAAGTGGCAGTGGATAATCAGGAGGACCTGAGTTCAAATATGACCTCAGACACTTAATAATTACCTAGCTGTGATCTTTCTTAAACAAGTCACTCAACCCACTGCCTTGCAAAAACAAACAAATAACATTGATTGTATAATTGATCCAGCTGATCCAGCTCACTAGTTAAGTGACTCCTAATAATAATATTTATATAGTACTTAGTGTGGTCAGCATTTTATCAGGATTATCTCATTTGATCCTCACAACAACCCTTGTGAGGCAGATATTCCTATCTCTATTTTAAAGATGAGGAAACCAAGTCCCACAGCTAGTAAGTTATTAAGTGCAAATTTGAACTTAGATCTTCAGGATTCACAGAACAGTTTTCAAAGTCCTTCATCCTCCTGTTCCATTTTTCCAGGTTTCTTAAATCTCAATCCCCTCGCATACTGACTTGTTTGTGGAAGAAGACCCTCATTCTCCACTCCAAGGCAGGTCCCTTGTCTCTGGGGGCTGGGCTGCTCTCTCTCTCCATCCTCATCTTGCAGAGGGCCTCCCCAAGTCCAGACTGAAAATATCACCAGAAGGCTTTCCTTGCTCCAATGAATGAAGATGCCTTTTCTGTGAATTCTCTCCAGTTTCTATGTTGTCTGGCTGATTTGTGTGTTGTCTTCAACATCAAACTTTGTTCTCCTGTTTTTGTCCTTCATTCTCAGAGGAAGAGGATGTTTTGTCCTTCATTTTCTTTTAAATTTATTGATTTTGAATTTTACAATTTTTCCCCTAATCTCGTTTCTCTCACCCCCCCCCAGCAGAAGGCATTCTGTTAGTCTTTACATTGTTTCCATGGTATACAATGATCTAAATTGAATGTGATGAGAGAAAAACCATATCTTTAGGGAAGAAAAATAAAGTATATGAGAGATAACAAAATTACATAATAAGATAACAGATTTTTTTTTAATTAAAGGTAACAGTCTTTGGTCTTTGTTCAAAGTCCACAATTCTTTCTCTGGATACAGATGGTATTCTCCATCGGAGATACCCCAAAATTGTGCCTGACTGTTGTACTGGTGGAATCATCACTCCCATTTTGTCCTTCATTCCTGAAAAAGACCATGACCTCGGGGAGGGGATGCCATGACTTGCAGGTGAATTGGATTTGAGTGAGGGGCAGCCTCACTTTCTCCTGCAGTCATCTGAGTCCAGTGGGCCAGACAAGAATCAGGACAACTGGAGATGGCCCTGGAGGTGAGGCGGTGAGGACTAAGCGACTTGCCCAAGCGTCTGAGGCTCTCTCCGCGGCGCCAGGACCTTGGGCTGGGGAGGCCTAAGCGAGGGCGGGCTGTGCAGTCAGCGGCCTCACTCCCTCCTCCAGAGCCACAGAGCCTGGGACCTCGGAAAACGCCTAATAAATGACTGTTGGCTTAACCAGGACTGCCACCCCAGGCTGAACCAGACTGCTTTGCCAACCTGCCTTCCTCTGTGGTGGTTATTACTGATACAAAACACATAGCAAAAAAAAAAAAAAAGACAAGAGGGGGCGAAGTTGCCGCTCCATCAGAGACCGTGACATCACCGCCTCAGCCCTACCGCGAACTCCCGCCTCCCTAATTTCCCGCCTTTCCGCATCTCAGCTGGTCTCCCTATAGCCTTCGAGCTTCCACCTCCCTTCATTCAGGTCCCCGCCCCCAGGGCGGACCTAAGAGCGTTTGGCCAATGAACAGCTCACTCTCCGCTAGCGCCCTGCCCTCGTGATGTCACTTCCGCTCCTGCGCTCTGAGCGCCTCCCTGGCCCCGCCCCCGCCCCGGGCTCCGGCTCCGCTTGTCGAGCCCCTCGGGCCCCTTCGGGGCGGAGAGGGCGGGCGCGGCCGAGCCTCCGAGCCCCACGGGGAGGAGGGCGCGAGTGGGCCCTTAGAACGGGGCAGTGGAAGCCGCCATCCCTGCCTCTGCCCCCCGGGGCGAGCCGAGCCCCGTCCCCGCCCGCCCTCACTCGGGAAGCCTCGGCTGTTTGCTTTTGTCCCCGGATCCCAGGAACGCCGCGGAGCCGGCCCTTGGCTTGCCGATTCGGATGGGCGGCGGCGACTTGGGGGGCCCGGAAGCTGGGGCCCGGCCCTGACCCCGCCGCCTTCTGCGCGATTCTAAGCGGCTCCCTTCTCATTTCTGGGCCTTCGTTGCCTCTTCTGCAGAAAGAGGGCTGGGATGACCTAGACGAGCAGTTTCCGCCCGGCCGTCCACGAGGGAAAGCATGTCAAGGAGGTAGCGGAAGGTTTTCCAGCCATTAACTTTATTATCCCTGTTGCATTGAATCTATTTTTATTTCCTCTGTGTGTGTGCGTGCGCGTGTGCGTTCGTGACCAACCCGGGTCTTTTGTTTCCTTTTGTAATAAATTCACGGATTTGGGAAGGTTTCACACATTCATGGTAACTCAAGTGCCCTAGGATCACAGATTGAAAGAGACCTTCGAGGCCATGGAAGCCGACCCTCCTTGTTTTACGGATATAGAAACTTGAGACTTTATTAATAATCAGAGGACTACAGGGCCGTCTAATTATAATGCATTTGCGTGGTTCACTCTGGAATATCTTATCCTAGATTGAGAGCCAAGAGTCCTTAGAAGATATCAAATCCACCCCCGCTCCCATTTTACAGATTTAGAAACTGAAGAGTGTTTATTAATAATTAGGGGGCTATAGGGCCGTCTAATTATAATGCATTTGCGTGGTTCACTCTGGAATACCTTATCCTAGATTGAGAGCCAAGAGTCCTTAGAAGATATCAAGTCCATCCCCCCATTTTACAGATTTAGAAACTCAGACTGATTATTGAATGGGGGGGGGTAGGGGAATGTTTTGGGTTTTTTATTATATGCATGGTAAGCTCTAGATTTAGAAATAGAAGATCAGCCCTCTTGTTTTAGAGATGAGGAAGTCAGCAATCATTGATTTAGGGGGCATGGGAAAGTTTATTGTATGGGGAAAGCCTTTTTAAAAATTGTAAATAATATGTTCCATAGCCTCTAGAATTTACTTTATTTCATTTTGAATAGAAAGAATAGAAAGGTTTAACTGAACAGCAAGGGATATAAGAGATCAAAAAAGTTAGGAGATGACCTCTGAGGTTCCTTAACAGCTCTCACCTGGGGAAGGCTGGCATAGACATCCTATTCCTCTTCTGTGTTCTGTTCATTAACAGGACAACTCAGGATTTCGAGGCTTTTGTCGTTTATTGAGGAGGGTAAAACCAGAGCAAAGAAATGATGTCTTGTCTCTAAGCAGAGAAAATAACATGATCAGGCTGGGCTAGTTGCTATCAGATCCCTTCCAGCTCTAGATCCTATGATGCCATAAAAAGATTGGCTAAGATGGTAATCAAAAGGTACTGAAATGAGAAGAGTCTGCTTTTCATGAAGGTCTTTTAGGGATGTAGGGAGCTAGGGTTGAGGAAAAGGATGCCAAATTTAACCCAAGGTGGTGGGGGGGGGGGGTGAGCTGTTTTTCAGTAACTTCTGTGACAGGATATCCTGGTTGGTAGTGGCAGGAGAGCAGTAAGACATAATCTTAAAAAATTCAAAGAGCAAAAGTCTTAGTTTTCAACACTGAAAACTGAAGGTGAGGTGACAGATGGGCCCTTCTGGGTTGGTATAGTTAGAAGAAAATATTAGACTTCAAATTCTGTCTCAGCTTACTCATTGTCTTTGTGACCTTAAGCAAATTGCCTAATCTCTCTGAGCCTCAGTTTCCTCAACTGTAAAATGTGAGGGGTGAACTAGAGGGCCACTGAGGTCTGTGATTCTATGTAATTAATGTTTTCCAAAAGTATGGGTGAAAGGGGAAAGAGGGAAAAAAACTAACATTAATCCTTTTTATTTCTTTTTCTTGTTAAATAAGCATAAACCAAAAACATGGAAGAGAATAAACAACCATGTCTCACCCCTGCTACTATGTTCGCTGATAAGAGTTTGATCCTGTGGACTCTTTGCTCAGTCTTGGTGCCCATATTAATCACCTTGTGGTGTAGCTTCCAGAGATCCCGGAGGCAGCTTTACCGGAAGGATATTTTCCGACAGAGCAAACACGACTGGCGGGCCACAGACCTTTTCAGCCAACCAACTTACTGCTGTATGTGCTCTCAGCACATCCTCCAGGGTGCCTTTTGTAACTGTTGTGGGCTCTGCGTTGATGAAGATTGCCTCAAGACAGCAGATCGCCAGTTCCAGTGCAAAGAGATCATGCTGAGATGTGATGAGATTGACCAGAAAGGCATGTCTCACCACTGGACCCATGGCAACGTCCCTCTCTGCAGTTACTGTCTTGTTTGCAAGCAACAGTGTGGTAACCAGCCCAAGCTCTGCGATTACAGGTATTGCATTGGAAGGCACAAGGTTAGGATGATTGCCTAGTGTAGTTGTGGAGGCCTGCTTTGATCTCTGCTACTGTTCTAGGGTTGGCTGCTTTCATGTAGCAGGCTAATTAGCGTCCCCGGTGACTCATCTCACCAGCACTGACGATTGACTGCAGTGACAAATAAGGGAACCATTCAGTGAATGTACAGTATGTGTCTTATGCCTCCAACATCCAGTTCAGCCCTGGAGCAAGAGTTGGGGATGGGGTTAGAGAAACATTCAATATTTTCTCAGGATTGTAAAACTAACTTATTCTTAATCCAGAAGTCTACTAGTTACCACCTAGATCAGAAAAAAAATTCATATTCTAGGTGACATTCTGAGCATTTTTAATATTCTTGAGAGGCCCCCCCCAATATGGTTGTAATTGACAACAAATAAATGTTATTTATTTGCTTAAAGAGGCCACAGAAAAATGTTTTTTGGATAGATGATCTTTAAAGTCTGTTTAACAGATTTCACTGTATTAACAATTAGTGACTTTGACTAAGCAAAGAGATCTTAGATTGAATTTTGTGCACTAGTACTATTTAACCACGATCTTATTCTTCATTGCTTCTCTGTGCTGGGTTTTGATTTTATGAATAGTCTAAAAGGATAAGTGAAGGTAATTTACCATTACTGTCTAAAAGTAAATTTGCTATTAGCTTCTTTTCTGGTATGTTTTACCAGAAGCAGCAAGGTTATTAACCTTTTTGTAGTGGGAAAGAGTGCTGGACTAGAATCAGGAGAGATCTGTATTCAAACTATGCCTCTCATATTTGTTGAGTTTTGTATACTTAAAAAAAAATGGTTGAACAAATCATTTCAACTGATGTTATTAAACAACTGTTCTGAGCTAGGCTCTGAAGTTTCAAAGCGAAAAACTACAGCATCCCCTGCCTTTGGAAGATTTTTCCCATCTTCCCTCCTGTTGCATCTCTCACTCTTGCCTTCTATAAAATTAAGGCATTGCTAAGCAAGGTTAGAAAAACTTGGGGAGGGGGAGGATAGGTGGCACCGTGGATAGAGCACTGGCCCTGGAGTCAGGAGTACCTGAGTTCAAATCCGGCCTCAGACACTTAATAATTACCTAGCTGTGTGGCCTTGGGAAAGCCACTTAACCCCATAGCCTTGCAAAAAAAAAACTAAAAAAACACGGGGGGGTGGAAGGAGAGAGAATGGACATGGGTCAGCATGGTTGCACAGTAGATAAGAGTACTGACCCTGGAATTAAAAGGACCTGAGTTCAAATGCAGCTTCAGATAGCTGTGTGAACATGGGCAAGTCATTTAACCCCACTGCCTTGCAAAAAAAGAGAGAAAGAATGGGCAAGCATCCTTCTGAATGTATGGATTCTTACATTCTAAGACCTTGAATATACTGTACTTTTCAATATCAATTTTTATTATAAAATAAGTAGAATTTATAAAAAAGACAAATTTAGCCTTATGGTAAAGAATAATTTCCTAATGATTAGAGGTATTCCAAAGTGGAAGCAGTCAGTTCCCCCTCATTGGAGGATGATTGATTACATGTTTATGTTTTGAGGGATTCTTTTTCAGGTATGATTTGGACTAGATGGTCACTGAGATCTCTTCCCACTTAGATGTATTGTGAAAGTAGAGACAACTGTGTTAAATTCCTAATGCTCTTTTGATTTTATCGTTCTCTATAAGAAGGCCAGTTTATATATGCTACTAATAAAGATGACATTTTTAAAGTGTCAGACTCCGATTTTTGTTTTTTATTTTTAAAATTTCCAAGGCAGCTAGGTGGCGCAGTGGATAAAACACCGGCCCTGGAGTCCGGAGTACCTGGGTTCAAATCCGGTGTCAGACACTTAATGATTACCTAGCTGTGTGGCCTTGGGCAAGCCACTTAACCCCATTTGCCTTGCAAAAACCTAAATAAATAAATAAATAAATGGATAAATAAATAAATAAAATTTCCTCTCATATCCTAGGAGATTAACAGACTCATTTGTTAGCTTTCAAAGAGGCAGCTCTGGACAGTTGTCTTTTAGGATTAGTATTCTATTTATACTTTATCCCTTTATCCTCATTAAAAACTAGATTAACAGTGATTTGAAATAATTTTCATAGCTGCTTGTAGACAAGCTGATTCCAGAGGATAGGGATTAGGTTATAAAATAGGTAGTCACAAATATAGTATAGTGATTTTCCCAGTCTTTTGCTCTGAGAAGAATTAGATAAAAGAGGTTTTCTTGCACAGCTGACAAACGACTGACAGGGTTAGTATAAAATAAGGGATTCTACATGGTAGGTGAACCTAAGATTCTTGAACTATGGACATATATTTTTGAATATGTAATAGATTGTCCTTAGTAAACTTAGAATCCATCTTGAAATCATTCCCATCTTTTCCCCTTTTTCAAAGAAGTTGATTCTTGAATAATAACATCTAGAATATTTTTCATTGAGTAAAATTACAAAGACTAATATGTTTTGTGTAATTTGATTATGTATATTTAATAATCAGGAGTAAATAGTGGTTCCTTTTTTAAGAATTTAATCTTAGGGGGCAGCTAGATAGCACAGTGGTTAGAGCACCAGCCCTGGAGTCAGGAGGACTGGGTTCAGATTCGTCCTCAGACACTTAATTGCTTAGCTGGATGATCTTGGACAAGTCACTCTTAACCCTGTTGCCTTAAATTTTTTAAAAAAGAATTTAACCTTAAAGGTTGCTGTCAGAAACCTGGTTAGTTTCTAGTTATATTTTCTTTTATCCTTTTAGGTATTTATAGTTCCTTGAGAAAACGACTATATTACTTGGAATGATCCACATTTAGTAATATTTAGGGAGATTTGTTTCAGCCTCTGTGACACTGTAAGAACAAGATGGTTCAAAATAAAAAATAAAGGCAATAGATATTTAGAACCACTGGAGCAGGCCAGATTGGTTCTGTTTGATTATATTTGATCCTTGAAGCTGTATCTTCTAATTGCAGCAAGTTCACCAAAATTTTAGGTTAAAGAATAACTCTAATAAGATAAAATATTTAACCAGGGGATTCATCATTGCTCTTTTAAATGTTACTATGCAGTCAAGTGTCCAATTAAGTCTTAGTAAATAAGGAATTTTACCTTCCTCTACCCCTGAATCTCAGGATCTATTTCCTTAATCAATAAGCTTTTATTAAGCAGATACCATGTGCCAGACAGCTGAGTGATCTAGGGATAGAGTGCTGGGCCTGGATTTAGGAAGACTCACCTTCCTATATTCAGATACTTACTAAATCAAATTTGGACTCAGGTCTAGAAATGGTAATTAAACATATAAGAGCAAAGTCACCAAATGAAAGAGTATGAAAAAGTACAAGACTAGGATTGAGAAAATCTCAGTTCTAGCCCTACCTCTAACAGTGACTAACTGTGGACTTTGACTAGACAACTCTCTTTCTGGACCTCAATTTCCTTATCTGTAGGCCTTTGTTCTGCCTTTTTCTTAAAAGCAGGTGGATTGAATTTATTAATCTGAGCAAATGCTTATTAAATGCTGTCGTGTTCAAGATACTGCGCTGGGGGCAACTAGGTGCCACAGTGGATAGAGCACCAGCCCTGGAGTCAGGAGGACCAGAGTTTAAATCTGGCCTTAGAAACTTAATAATTACCTAGCTGTGTGACCTTGGGCAAGTCACTTAACCCCACTGCCTTGCAAAAACCAAAAAAAAAGATACTATGCTAGGTATTTGGAACACAAAGAAAAAAAAGGTCCCTGTCCTCTAGAAGCATCTATTCTACAAGAAGAACATACATGAATAAATGTGACAGAAGGGAAACTGAGAAAGAGTTTGAGGAGGGGAAGAAGTATTCAGGGGAGAGTTCATAGACCAGGGTAGCAGCTGAGCTGGCCATTGAAGGAAAATAACAATTCTCAGAGATGGCATTAAGAAGAGAATGCATTCCTGCCAATAGGGATACATGGAGGTAACAGGATATGAAATCTCAGCTTTGGGACTCATCCTAGCAATCCTGGTTTGCTGAAGCAGCAAATGAATGAAAAAGAGTGATATGAAGAAAGGCTGGAAAGTTTAAAAACCAGATTGTGGAGAGGAGGTCCTTCAATGCCAGGCCAAGAAGACAGCATTCCCTCTAAGCAATGAGGAGCCTTAAAGAGTTTCATGCAGAGTTGCTCATCCTATGCCTTAGGTAGGGTATTTTGGCAGCAACATGGAGTATGGAATTGGAGAGGCAAAGGATTTGAAGTAGGGAATCCCATTCCAGTAATTCCATAGAAATGTTGTGAGGATGATGTCTGTGAGTGGATAAAGTAGAACCAATACAACTTGGTAAATGACTGGGATTAGGGAGGAGACATAATCAAAGGCTGAAAATATGAGTCCCTGGGAGGATGGTGCCCTCAAATTTGGTGGCAGATAAGATTAATGGTTTGGGTATTCAGTTTTGCTCTGGATCTATTGAATTGCCTTCAGGACATCTAGGAAGAAATATTTCTGCAGGCACAGACAATTGGCAATGTTCTGTTGTTTGTAGTTTTTTTAAAATGCATTTTTAATTGATATATTTTATTTTTACATCACCTAAATTTCCTTATGTATCTATCACTCCTTATTCCCTTTTCCAGAGAATCAGATCATAAAACAAATATATTTTTAAAAAAAAAGAATTCATGTAACTGAGGAAAAATAGAAATAAAGAAAAAGAGGAGGAAGAGAAAAAATCATATATACAGTTTTCTTGGTTTTGCTTATTTATATACTATTCAGTTGATATAAATCTTCCATGTTTTTTAAAATTCATTATATACCCTCTTTTTTAAGTAAAGTCTTTGGATTTTATATATCATGGTTAAATCACAGACATTTTAACTACTATATAGAATTCTAAAAGCAATTTGGAATTATGGCAGTATTTCTAAGGGGAAAAAATTAAGTTGCTTTTGACTTCAGTGTCTTTCAGCTTATTTTTTTTGTACCTTTAAATTCACTCTCCTAAAAAGTGATTTTTTTTTAATTGACTTTCTTTGGTTTGGTCTTTGATTTTGCATTTGTTTACAATTAGAATATTTTACTATTTCACCTAATAGCATTCATTTTTAAAGCAAGACAAAAGAACCAAATTCTCTTCTAGTGTTTTTCAGGAAAAGCAATCTGATGTAAACTGGAAGTTATTTTTAGACCAACAGAGTAAACAGCATTGCCAGGAGTTCCTTTTCCTTGTGCTAATGGATTTGTGGAAATTAGTGACAGCCATAAGCAATTTCCATCAAACAACAGCTAAAAATCAACATGGGCATTTTGTTCAACTGTATCCTTGTGTCTTTTTAATTCTTTTTATCTTTCCTTGGTATGATCCTGTGATGAGTTAGCAGAGATATTGAAACTATATTAATGGTGAATTATTAGTGGATTTTTGTACTATTAGTAGGTTTTAAAGTTATGCAAGAAAAACAGAATTTTCTTGGTACTGATATTAACATTATACCTCCCTTAAATGTATAGATAAATCTAGAACTGATCTAGGGGTTTGTTTTAGGTATAGGATTATAGATTTTGAGCTACAAGAAACCTTGGAAGTCATAGACTCCAAACCCCTCTTCCCTCCCAATTTTATAGATAAGGAAACTGAGGCCCAGAGAGAAGTTAGTGACTTGCCCAGAGTTATATGACTTGCTATGGAACTACTATCTGAAGCAGGATTTGAACCTAAGTCTTCATGACCCCTAATCCAGCACTGTCCACCATACATACTGCTCCTCAATTATTGAAAATAGAACTCATGCATTATTTCATTATAGTAACGGTACCATTTTTCTGTAGTTGCGAACTACAACTATTGACTCATAAAAGCCTCACAAAAACCCTGGGAAGCAGAGGCTGTTATTATCCCCATTTAACAAGGCAAACAGAGGCTAAGTGACTTGTTCAAGATCACATAGCAATTGTTAGTGGTCAGATTTGCACTGTACTAATTATACCAAGTATAGTAAGGTTTGACCTAACTCAAATCAGATAAAGCAGGGGAGGAGATAAGAGGAATGAGTTTTAATTTTAAATACATGGTAAAAATATCAATAGTTATAAGTCAATAAGTATGAGTATTATAAATATGAGTTTAGAAGAACCTTTTAGGAAATTTAAATGAACCCTTCAAGCTGCAAGAACTTTTTATCTTTCCTTGGCATAGTCCTGTGGTGAGTTAGCAGAGAGATTGTAACTATATTAATGGTGAATTATTAGTAGATTTTTGTACTATTAGAGGGTTTTAAAGTTATGCAAGAAAAGAGAATTTTCTTGATGCTGATAATAGCATTGTACCTTCCTTAAATGTATAGATAAATCTAGAACTGATCAGGGGTTTGGTTTAGGCATAAGATCATAGATTTTGAGCTAGAAGAAACCTTAAAGTGCAAGCCTTACCATAGCACTCTCCTGCCCAAGAACCTTCATTGAATTCTTATTAATTTTTAAGAACTCCTCAGCCTGGAATTTAAAACCCTTCACATTTTTAGCTTCTCTATTTTACTCTGTTTTTATATTTATTTACTTTATTTTTATTTACTCTATGGCCCAGCCAAACTGACCTACTTGAGGTTCCCCCAGACTCTCCTTTGATCCATCTCCCACCTCTGGGCCTCTCCCCAGGCTTTCTCCCACACCTGGAATGGGCCTTATTATGCTAGGGCATAGTTAAATTTTGCCTTTCTATTCTTACCTTGTGTATTCTGAGAAATATTATGTTATAGGAAAACTGTCTTGCTCCATCCAGACCTTTAGTTGATAAAAACTATCTTGAATATCCAAATCTTGCCAACTAGATAGGACACCTGACCCTCCCATTGGGAGAATGTTACAAGGACAGGGAGGTAGAGACTAGAGGCCAACAAAGAATATCGAGATAGCTAATTGTTACCCAAAATGAACTAATTATCCTTAAGCATCCTGACATAATCCATTGAACTAAACTTTCCCCCCCCCATCCTATCTAGCATGTACACAAGGCCCTGTTTTCCTATATAAATCACAGCATATTCTTCCTTTTGTCATCACTAATTCTTAGGTATCTTTGCAGAGTTTAGTCTACTTCGTGATATTTTTTTGTGGATGGAAATCCTACTGGCTTAGATTCTAGGTCACAATAGGTGGGATAAACCTTGTTGTTGTCCTTTGACTTCATTCTCAAAGAGCACCATGATATCAGGAAGGAGATGTCATGACTTGCAAGTGAATTAGATTTCAGTGAGGCAAGACTGCTAAGTCACCAGACTGTCCTTTGAAGGTATTAGGACAATTGAAGATGAACTTGGATATAGTGAGAGACCTTGGTCTTTTTAAGTTAAGTCTTTAAACAAGTCTCAGTTTGAGACAAAGCCCATTCAGTGATTAAGACTAAGTTAAAAAAAAAAAGAGGCAAAGAACTGCCTTTTTTACGTAGTCAAAAAGGAAAATCAGTCTTTGCCATCATTATCCAAACAGTGATCAGTAGGGATCAAAATTTATATTCCTTTGGGCAGAGCACTCCTGGGTAAAGGTATGATTCCTTATGTGGACAGACAGAGAAGAGCGAAGGAAGGAAGGGAGAGAGGGAAGAAGGGGAGGGAATTGTTTGTAAACTTCTGTTTCACTTTACCTTTCAATATATTGATGATGGCTTAATGTCAGTTTTTTAAACTTTTCTCTTTTTCCCATCACTGCATAGCTGAAAGTTGATTGTATTTTATTGCTCTTCCTAGATTGATGTTTTTTAGTGTCACAAAGGTAGAAATATGCAAACATCATGCAATATTCCACTGTTTTCAAAGTATTTCTTGTTTAGAAGCTGTTGTTAGAAAATTCTTATAATTTATACCAGTTTGGTGATAGATTCATTTTACTTTTTAATCAGAAAAGACACACAATTGATGAGAAGTTCAAAAATATTTGGACTTCGTTAAATTGAATAAGAGCATTTGAAATTTTTACAGTCTGCCATTAATTTCTCCTGCATATTTTCTTCCACAGGTGCATTTGGTGTCAGGGTACAGTACATGATGATTGTTTCGAAAGCCTAAAGGATGAAAAGTGTGATTTAGGAGAATTCAAAAGCCTCATCATTCCCCCAGGTTATTTGAGTGACATCAATCAGATGCATAAAAACAAAAAACCTGATTATGGAAAGGTACTTATAGTTCCTGTTGAAATAGTTCTCTAAAATATTCTACTTTGAATTCATTGTTAAGCCAAAGGTTCAGCATCAGTCTACACAATAAGTGCCTGTCCAATCTTCAGTCTGAGCCTAAGGACCAAATTACCCAGTCTTTTCTGTGTCTAAAATCTACTGCATCATTAGGAAAGATACAGTCTTTCCAAAATAACTTAGAGTCTTAGGGAGTTAATGTAGGTTGCTCAGAGGTCAAGTGACTTAGCTAGGATCCCACAACCAGTGAGTATCTGGGTCAGAACTAGAACCAGCCCTTTTAGCAACTACAGATACTATCGTGTGTGTGTGTGTGTGTGTGTGTGTGTGTGTGTGTGTGTGTGTGTGTATCAGCAAAGGTGAAAGTTACTGAGCAAAGCTGTGACCTAGAGTCAGTGAATACATCTCTGAAGAAGAGAAATAGAAAGGAGGAAAAGTAGTTAAATCACAGGAAATAAAAGTATCCTTCTATTGTATTAGCATCAGGGATTCTTCAACACAGTCCATGAACTTTTGCCCCTCCACAGTTTGGCGGTGTTCAATAGAATTAGTTTCCTTGGTAGTCATGTATTTTATTTGATGCATTTTAAAAACAATATTCTGAGAAGGAATTTGTATATTTCGCCATACTGCCAAAACTATTGGTGCAACAATCAAAACACATAAAAGGTTAAGATCCTCTGTTCTATGTAGCAGCTTTTCAACATCTAGTATATTGTGTTCAGTTCAGGTATGACATTTTAAGAGAGGTACTGACATCAGGGGAGGGGGTGACTAAGATGATGATAGGTCTAGAAATCATTTCATGAGGAACAGTTGGACTGGGATGTCCACATTAGAATATGAGAAGGCCAAGAGAGAATAATGAGACTAATGAGAAGAAGAAAAAAGCAATCTTTCTTATCTAAAGCACAGTTGTATGAAAAAGGGACTATATACCCTGAAGTTCCTAAGAACAGAACTAAGACAAGAGTTAAAAGTTAGAGAGGGGCAGCTTTGGATTCACAGTATAAATCCTTTTTTAAATTCATGAATGAATTAGTAAGCTACCTGTCACCAGAATTATCCTAAGATTCTGAAAAATCATTTATCAGGACTTATGTAGACATGATTTCTTCATTGTCTAGGAGGTTGGACTAGATCACTTCAGGTCTTTTCTCTTCCTGAGAAGTGCTGTTGGCATTAAGAGTTCTACATATAGCAATGATCACTTTAAAAGCACAGGTTTTATGATAAAAGGAACTGAAAATTTCAGTTCTTAATATCTCTTATCTATTATACCTATTTCTTTGTGTGTTTTTCTTTCTATAGCTAGCCTTACCTTATGGAACTCAGTGGTCCCCAATAATCATCCTAGCCAATACACGTAGTGGAAATAACATGGGAGAACATCTACTTGGAGAATTTAAGATTCTACTAAACCCAGTCCAGGTAACTGTTGGAAAAGTCTTAATTATTAAATTCTTGTCAAATACACTGATGGACATTTTTTGAAGAAATGAGTAATGAGTACAGAATAACTGCTATTAATTTTAGAGTACTGATTATATTTAAGTGCTGCCATCCTTAGTTTAGTGAAGATACTGAAAACATCAAGTTGCAAAGATGGTCTTTGGACTCACCTTATATTAAAAGATCTATGCTCTCATCAGTGAGAAAGTTCTTTCCAACAGAGCAAATAATAGCCTATCTATTCCTGATTCTGTGTAGACCTCCAAAGGTGCTTTCTTTTCCATATCTGGACATAGGTTGGTTGCCAGAGGAGTTCCCAAATTGACTACCATTAGTTATCCCTTACCCAAACTCTATGTCCATCACACCTCCTTTTCAGAGCATGCATTTTTTTTTTTAGGTTTTTGCAAGGCAAAACGGGGTTAAGTGGCTTGGCCAAGGCCACACAGCTAGGTAATTATTTAAGTGTCTGAGGCTGGATTTGAACTCAGGTACTCCTGACTCCAGGGCCGGTGCTCTATCCACTGCGCCACCTAGCAGCCCCAGAGCATGCATTTTTCTAATGAATCCTTTGTCACATTTTTTTTTTTATGTGCATTGATTGGTAATGTCTTTTCAGACTACTGATTCCCACCATGCATCTCTCCCTTGCCCTTTGGGGGCCCCAAAACTTTAATTCTTTCCAGAATGTAGCATTTTATACCTCATAGCTGCGTGATATCACTGGAAAGATATTGACATTAAAAAGATGAGTCTTTTTTTATGGAGAAGCAGTCTATGGGTCATTAGGAACCTTAGTTTCTCAAAGGCAATCTAAATTAAAAGGGAGAAGATATACGCAAGCATAGAATAGTTTTATGAGCAAAATTTGGGCAGCAGGTGTAGGGGAATGAATTGTATTTGATTCCCAGTAATTGCAACTATAAACAAAAAGAAATCCTTTATATTTAATATAGCAAGGGCCTTATTTTTAGTTACACCTTAACATATGAACATAAGCCATCATTAGTGAGTCATCTGCAGAGCTGAAAGATACTAATTCATAAAATTACTTTTTTTTTATTCCTTTCTCTGAAGGTTTTTGATCTGACCAAAATTCCCCCCTCCAAGGCCTTACAGCTTTGCATTCTTCTTCCCAATAATTCTGCTCAAGTTCTTGTGTGTGGTGGGGATGGCACTGTAGGCTGGGTCCTGGATGCAATTGATGAAATGAAGATCAAGGTATTTAAATATTTTTTAAGATTCTGAGACCTCATATGCTACTATAATGGGACTTCCCCCTAAAGGGTAACTTTAGTGTCATAGATATAGAAGTTGATATACTGGTTTCCTATCAGACTATGGATCATCATATACTAAAAATGCATTAAAGGAGAAGGAAACTTATGGTTCTGGTGATGTAGAATAGAAGAATAATTGGTGGTTTTTAAAGATCACAAATGAATTTCTGAAGTCGTTGCCAAGTGCAAAAAATTAAATTGAGTCTTTTTTTTCCTGTGTTTTCTCCTTAGTTTGTGCTTTAACATAGTCTTACCATTTTGAATTCTGTCAGGTTATGGTGACCCTAGAAAAATCTAATCAAAACAACCCTAAAATCTGTTCATTCCAAATTCTAGGGACAAGAACAGTACATTCCACAAGTTGCGATCTTGCCTCTTGGAACAGGCAATGATTTGGCCAATACATTAGGCTGGGGTGCGGGTTATGCTGGTGAAATTCCAGTGGCACAGATTTTAAGAAATGTAATGGAAGCAGATGGAATTGAACTAGATCGGTAAGTAAGCTCAGGAGTATTGTTGACATTCAGATCTAAATAACTGTAGTCATAAGTAAACCACAGTTTCCATACTGAGCAGCAGCATACCAAGTATATTTACTTGCTGAGATTTGAGTATGTTTAAAAATGAGAGATAAGAGTAAATCATTAAGATAAAGTGGGGTGGGGCAGCTTGGTGGTGCAGTGAATAGAATATCCACCCTGGACTCAGGAAAACCTGAGTTCAAATCCAGCCTCAAACACTTAGTACTTGCTTAACTGTGTGACCTTGGACAAGTCCCTCAATCCTATTGTCTTGCCAAACAAAAACAAAAGACAAAAGTACACATTCAAAATATTTTATTTCAAAAACATGAACAGAAATGCTGCCAACTTTATACCATAGAATTTTTTAACGTTAAGATATCATACTGAGAACATTAAGGCATTTATTAAAAACCTGTACCAGATTCTTGAGAGAGAGAAAATTTAAATAAGACATAGGCTTACCTTTTCAAATTTGGTGCTATGTGAAGTCCACAGGTGTGAGTTGTTAATAGCTTCAGAGAAGGTATCAGTTGAAATTGGACTTTGAAAGATTAGGAGAACTTAAACAAAGAGGGGATAGAGTTCATTTTGAGCACCGGATTAGAGACCAATCCTATCCTAGGGGATGTGATAGTTCAAATAATTAAAGACATCATGGAAAAGATGGATTATTAGATTTGTCCTACTTGGCTTCAAAGAGAACTAGGAGCAATGGATTATAGTCATTTAGACTTGAAGTAAGAAAAAAATATCATCTTAAATTCAAACCATCCAAAAGTGAAATGAACTGTCTTGGGATATGGTTGTTTGTTTTTTTGTTTTTTTTTTAGGTTTTAGCAAGGCAAATGGGGTTAAGTGGCTTGCCCAAGGCCACACAGCTAGGTGATTATTAAGTGTCTGAGACCAGATTTTAACCCTGGTACTCCTGACTCCAGGGCCAGTGCTTTATCCACTGCACCACCTAGCCACCGCAGTGTCATTTTTCTATACAGGAATACATGCAGTTCATCATCAAGTCCCTCATATTTTCCCCTTCTCCAATCTCTATGCTTCACCTAAGTCCTGTATTTGGAGATCAAACCTTCTGTTCAGCTCTGGCCATTCCAACAGGAACATTTGAAATTCCCCTGGTTCATTGAAAATCCATCTTTTTCTCTTGAAGAGGACATTCATTTTTGCTGGGTAGTTGATTCTTGGTTGCATTCCAAGCTCTTTTGCCTTCCGGTATATTATATTCCAAGCCCTATGAGCTTTTAATGTAGTTGCTGCTAAGTCCTGTGTGATCCTGACTGCAGCTCCACAATATTTGAATTGTGTCCTGGATGCTTATAATATTTTCTCTTTGACTTGGGAGTTCTGGAACTTGGCTATAATATTCCTAGGGGTTGGTCTTTTGGGATCTCTTTCTCAGGGTAATAGCTGGATTCTCTCCATTTCTATTTTGCCCTCTGCTTCTAGGATATCAGGGCAATTTTCTTGTAGTAATTCTTTGAAAATGATGTCAAAGCTCTTTTCCTTGATCATGACTTTCAGGTATTCCAATAATTTTAAAATTATCTTTCCTAAATCTGTTTTCCATATCAGTTGTTTTTTCAATGAGATGTTTCACATTTTATTTTCATTTTTTTGGTTTTGAAGTATTGATTCCTGATTTCTCATAAATTCATCAATCTCCCTGAGTTTTATTCTTTGTCTGAAGGATTTGTTCTCCTCAGAGAGCTTTCTTATCTCTTTTTCCATCTGGCCCATTCTGATTTTTAAAGCATTCTTCTCCTCCATAACTTTTTGAACTGTTTTATCCATTTGACCTAAGCTGGTTTTTACCATGCTATTTTCTTCAGCATTTTTTTGGCTTTCCTTGACTAGGCTGCTGACTTCATTTTCATGTTTTTCCTGCATCTCTCTCATTTCTTTTCCCAGCTTTTCTTCTTACTCCTTCATTTGATTTTCAAAGTCTTTTTTGAGCTCTGTCATAGTCTGAGCCCAATTTCTGTTTTTCTTGGAGTCTTTAGATGCAGGAGCTTGTGCTTCCTCATCCTCAGACTGTTTTGATCCTTCTTGAGCTCATATGTGAAATATTTCATAATGGTGTTCCTCTTATTTCTCTGCTTGCTCATTTTCCCAGCCTAAGCCTGTTTTTGGGGTGCTTCCTGAGCTTTTGGGACATTCCCACAAGAGTCTCAGTATATGAGGCTCTGTTCTCCCTCCTGGTCTGTGAGTGACCATATACGCCCCACCTCTGCCATGGGGCTGAGGTGGAGGGTGCCCCTGCTGTTCTGTGGGGGGGGGGGGGGAGCTAGACTGCGATCAGGATCTGAATGTGGTCAGAGGCCCAGATTCTTGTTCCAGGGGCAGAGGACAGAGCTAGGCAGTCTCTTTTCACTCCCCTCCCTCAGCTCAATGGGCTCATGCCCTGGGGGCTCCTGCTTACCAGCTCTTCCTGCTTCTGTTTTCTGGTCTGCCTTGGCCATGCTGCTCCTCTGCTGCTTCCTCCCTGCTGGCTGTGTGCCCTGAGGGCCAGGCTTCACGTGCTCCCTCTGGCAGAGGTCCCCCGCTGTTCCCCCAATTTGTGCCCAGGGGCGTAGCTCAGGAAACTCCCCCACTGCTGTAAGCCGAGGCTCCCAGCGCCCTGGGGCTGCCTCCAAGAGGCTGAAGTTCTTTCCCTGTGGCCGGCTGCCCCTCCAACCCCAGGGAGCAGAGCCTTTCTGCTCTTTTCCAGGTTACTTTAAGTAGGAGAACTGCCTCACTGGGTCCCTCTGTGGGTTCTGTCTCGAAAATTTAGTTAGAGTCCTTAGTTTCAAAGTTTTATGAGAGAGCTCCTAATAAACTTTCCTCTCTTGTTGCCATCTTGGCTCCGCCCCTAATCCAACTCTGTATATCATCATGTCTAAAAAAAATAGATGTCCACATTGTGGCTCTTCCTCATGCAGAGGGAGATGGTGTGAGTGCCATGAGGTGGGGTAGGGGGAACATTCAGAGTTTGTGGGTCCATAGGTAATCCAATGAGCATGCATGACCCTCAGGCCTTTTCTCAGACACTGTGTTAGGTTACAGAGGAACTTTCATTCTCTAGTTTTTCTAGATAGTTGTTGGTGAAAAGTACCATTTGACCTTTCTTGTTTTTTAGGTGGAAGGTGCAGATAACAAAGAAAGGATATTACAATTTAAGGAAGCCAAAGGTATGGTTTGTGTTCTTCAGAGATGTGTATTAGATGATCATTGGTTTTTGAACTGCCACTTGGATGTCTCTGTTTAGTGTCTTTGTCTAAACAAGTTCTTGGTGTCTAAACGAGTCATTTTCCTTTCTGTTTCTTAGGTTCTTGCTCTGTAAAATGGGGAAAATAGACTCGATAATCCCAAAGCTTCCCCAATCTTAAAATGCTGTGATTCAGTGCACACAAAGTCTTACACAAAAAGCAAATATTGCAATTATTACTATTTTCAGTTTGCATAAAGACTAAAACCTCACATACTTGAGTGTGACAAAATCTTGGGCTGAAGAACAGACTGGTTCCTATTTCTAATTTTTTTTTTTTTTGGCAGGTATTCACAATGAACAACTATTTTTCTGTTGGACCTGATGCCCTCATGGCTCTAAATTTTCATGCTCACCGTGAGAAGACACCATCCCTGTTTTCTAGCAGAATTTTTAATAAGGTGTGTTGGATAAAATAACATTTCCTGCTTATTACTGAAGGTACAGTAAAAATAAACAGTTCCATTCTTATTTGGCATCCTTTAAAATACTGAATTAACTTATAAAAACATTTGTACACATTTTTCTATGTGTGTGATCATTTAAGATTGTCAAATTGAGTGTTTAAATGAAGGGGAAAATTTCCATCAAGTCCAATGTAATTTACAGCAACTATTCAATCATTTAAAATGAAAAGGTAGCATATTTTGTTCATAACTTGTTATGACTAGATGCCAAACCAAATCAAGAATATATTTTAACCGAAAGAATTTTTTGGTAAAGTAGCATTTACTTTAATAAAACTAAATTTTTTTTTGTAAAAGTGACAAAAATTTCACAACAAAAATAGAAACAGCTTGTTTACTGTGGCCCTTAGCCAGAATTATTTCTTTAATTTCCTCATAGACTCAATTCCTGTGGAAGTTTTCAACTTAACTTTCAAAGCCTCAGCAACAGAGTGTACAAAATAATTTCAAAATCATTTTACTTTGTCTTGTTACACATTTTTAAAACCTCTTTTAAAATAAAATTAACGTATCAATATCTTATTTTTGCCTTCCCTTTGTTTCCCAATATATACCTCCCTCCCCTCCAACCCAGAGCGATTCATAGCACAAAAGGGAGAAAAAGCCGTCAAGAATAACTAACTTGGAGGCCAGCTAGGTGGCACAGTGGATAGAGCACCAGCCCTGGAGTCAGGAGTACTTGAGTTCAAATTCGGCCTCAGACACGTAATAATTACCTAACTGTGTGTGGCCTTGGGCAAGCCACTTAACCCCATTTGCCTTGAAAAAACCTAAAAAAAAAAACTAAACTTGCATGTCAATCTAGCCTGATAACTTGTACCATGATCTACCTCTGCCAAGTAGGAGAATGGTGCTGGCTTCCAGTCCTTTGGGGCTAAGTTTGGCCATTATAATTTCACAGCATTTGGTTTTAATGGTTTTGTTGTAGTTCCTTCCATTTCTATCACTGCAGCTTTTGTGAATCTTGTTTTCTTGAATCCAGTTATTTCATTTTGCAGTATAGTGCATAAGTCTCCCTATAGTCCCCCTTTTCTTTATTTACCCATTACATTCCTATAAAGCAGATTTAAACTATTCCTTTTGACTTTTTTATTACAAAGGTGATTATTTGCAAGATTTTGAATTATCTTCTCAAGAACTTCAGCTTTCTACCTTCAAAACCAATGAGAAATTTGCTACTTCATATAAAACAGCTTTATTCATAAATTTATATTACCTTTTAGAGTAGCAAACCGAATAAAAATATTAATGAGTCAAAATATACAGTCATTCAATCAGCAAGCATTTATTAGGAACCTGCTGTGGCCCAGGCACTGTCTGGGTGCTGGGATTCAAGTGCAAAGAATGAAGGATTCCTGCTCTCAGTGACTATTCAGATGAAGCCAAAAAAGCAACTATGAAAGGCTGGTCAGCAAGTTGCTAATAGACTGGTTATTTAACCATCCATTTCAATTTGCCATCACCTTTAAACTACCAGCAACATAATAGAATAAGACATAGCAATAATATATTAAAGCTTATTTCACCTTTCCATTCCTACATCCTAAGCCTACATTGAAGGTCTTAAATTTTTCATCCAGAATGTTTTTTTTTTTTTAAGAAATAAAAGAGGGGTGGCTACATGGTACAGTGGATAAAGCACCAGCCCTGGAATCAGGAGTACCTGAATTCAGATCCGGCCTCAGACACTTAATAATTACCTAGCTGTGTGGCCTTGGGTAAACCACTTAACCAGATAGATAGATAGATAGATAGATAGATAGATAGATAGATAGATAGATAAGAAAGAAAAATAAAAGAATTTTAATTTGATTTGAGGGATGTTTTCCCTTAGGAGAGGTGGGTGGCAATCAACTGAAATTATACATCTGTTTAACATCTCCTCTCCTTCACAGATCAAGGAGGAAATGTTTTAAGAGTCAAAGTTCTTTTCATATGTTTAATGTTATATTCTCTTTCCTTTTTCCATAGGCTGTTTATTTATTCTATGGGACCAAAGATTGCTTAGTGCAAGAATGTAAAGATCTGAATAAAAAAGTTGAGGTAAGGCATTCATATTCCTTCCAGTTCTTATGTTTCATTTTTTTCCCCTTGGAGTCCTGTACAAAAATGCAAAATTTTACATCCCCCACATTTCTAGATTTCCAGAGACCAGATTAGATATCTGGTGATTTCTCTTTTTCACAAAATGAAAATATTAACAAGTTTATTGGCTGTAGAAGTTATTGTCATTACCACAGTATAACAACAACCCATCCTCTAATCCATCTAATGAGTTGTTTTTATTGTTATCCTCTTTTTTTCTGAACATTGATAGTTCTTTATGGTTCAGATCACACAGTTGAGCACTTTGAGACATGTGCATAAATTGTTTCTAATTATTGTATGTATGTTTAGTGGTGTAGACAGGAAGCATATCTCATATAGCTTGTAATGGTAAGCTCTTAGACTTTCTGAAATTACATCTAAGGTAAGCAAGAAAAATATTACATAATTTGAGAATTGGAAGGGAAGGAATTCTTCCTATAGCACATCCCAAGTAGAATAGTTGTCAGACATGCATTCATCTTGAGTAAATTTAATCAAGGGGTATACTGAGACCAGTTTTGATATTTCAAGTATTAATTGAAGGATATCCCTTGCCCATAGAGAGGACAGATGGTGAAAGAATTGATGGGTGAAAGTATTGACGAAAATACCCATGGGTTTTTTAATAGAGCTAGATAAGAACTGGACCTAGGTTTTCCTTGACATCAGAAACTCCCAATAAGGAAATTCTGCCCATTCAGGTTAGGCATTTTCTCTAACTTACAGACTAAAATAGTTGCCTTGAGTACTTAAAGGTAGTGATTTGCCCAGGGAATATCAAGCCAGGTCACTCAAGACCTGTCCTCTATCCATCGTACCCCCTTCTTCTCCTCTGTTATCATAATTTACAGAAATTATGTCATATATCCATGGACATGGAATTTTTTGTTTTGTGTTTTATTTTTTAAGCATGACTCTTAAGCAGATTGATCTGGAGACAATTTATTTCTTGGTTACTCACTACTTGTTGTATCTCTTTAAAGCTAGAGTTGGATGGTGAGCGAGTAGATCTGCCTAGTCTGGAAGGAATCATAGTTCTCAACATTGGATACTGGGGAGGTGGCTGCAGATTATGGGAAGGAATGGGAGATGAGACTTATCCTCTAGCCAGGTACATAAGATTATCCTTCATGTTACCTTGTCAGTTGTTTTTAACAGATTCTACCTGTGATCATCCTAAGTTGAAAAATGTTTTCCCTTTTAGATTTCTTTTTCTGTTTCTTTGTCGTATTTATGAATAGAGGTAGAATAAAGGTAACAATGTTAAGTTGGTAGAATTTTGTATATTGCCAGCCTATTAAAACCAGGCATCCACTTGAACTGCAATTGGTCCCGGAGACTTTATTTTATAGCCTTGTTTCTGTTTATAGCCTAATCACTATTTGCTTTTCCAATTTTAGACATGATGATGGGTTATTGGAAGTAGTTGGAGTCTATGGTTCTTTCCACTGCGCTCAGATTCAAGTGAAATTGGCTAATCCTGTCCGAATAGGACAGGCTCATACAGTTCGGGTAAGTATAAATCTTATTCCTGTTCAATTCTTCACTGTCCGCTTAAGATCCCTCTTAAGTATTCCTTCTGTTCTTAAAGTAGCATCACTCAAGGATCAGTGATTTCTTTAGTGTGGGTTCCCTTCCCCTGTGGCTGGGTCTTCATGAAATGCTCCAATCAAAGCTGAGTCCCCAAGCATCTGCAGAGCCTGAAGCATCTGCAAGCAGGACCTTCAGAGAGACCAGGGTCACTTCTATCCTGCAAGGAGGCAGCAGGACTAGCCTCCAGGAGAGGAGCACCCTGTGGGCTAGTGACTAATTGACTAGGACTGCGCAACATTGACTGGGTATAGGCCTCTGCCATGCATGCTAAGATGGGAATGTAACTCAACTCCCAGCCTTGGAGGGCTTACATTCTGGCTCAGGGCTAGAAGTTTTTATTGAAACAATAAACATTATATTTTGATTTGCCATTTTAGTGAGAAAGCATTTAGTTAACTCACAGGGGCCCCTGTAAAGCCACATGGGGCTAGCAGGTTACACTTTGGACAGTCCTGTTCTAGCTATGGCCATGAGAAGGCAATAGAAGCAAAATGGGGAATATATTTTTCAAAAAAATGCAAAGGAATTGGCAGGGGTTGGGGGAGTGGAGGGGGTGGGGATGCAGGATTGATAGTCTCTAATAATGGGAGAAATCCAGAAAGGCCTGTAGGCCTCTCTTAGGAATTAGCTCTGTAATTGAACTTTGAAGTTAACTAGAGGGCCTAGGCCCTCTACACTAGTATTCTTGGCACTGTAGTGGGCTATGGAAGTACAAAATAAGAGGAAACAGGCCCTCCTCCCAAGGAATTTACCTTCTGTTAAAAGACATAACATTTATACATGTTAACAAGTACAAAATAAAAATAGTGATTAGAGAGTAGGAGGGGGGGGCGGGTAGCAGCTGGTAAGAATATAAAAGTCTTCATGTTTTTGAATAAAGAGAACTCAGCATTTTCAAAGGCAGAGGTGAGGAGCAAAAGGAAAAGGGTAGGAAAAAGGGGGCAGCCAATGCAAAGTCTTAGAGAAACGAAGTGGGATATCTGTCTTGAGAGGGAAACACCAAAGAGATCCAGTTTGACTATATTGCAGTTTACATGAGAGGGAGAAACTGTAAAATTGAGTAAGTTAGGGCCAGGTTGCAAAGGGTTTTACATGCCAAATTGACATAGTTAGAATTTGAGTAGTGGAGTCATGGAGCCAGACCTGTGCTTTAGGAAGATCAGTTTGACAGCCATGTGAATGATGACTTGGAGAGAAAAGATAGACCAATGAGGAACCTGTGGCATTCAACCGAGCAAGAGGCAATTAGGATCTGACCCAGGATGGAGGTTGTATGAAGAGAGAGAAGGACAGACGAGAGATGTGGAGATAGAAAAGACAAGATTCAGCAACTACACTCATGGGCCAAGGAGCGGGTGATTTTTTTCTAAGGGGCAGGTGTTAGAAAGGGAGAGTTTTCTAAGGAGAGGAAAACAAGCTTATGACCTCACCCTATCCCCCCCCCAAATGAAAACAAGAACTGGAATAGGGACAGCTAGGTTGCACAATGGATAGAGCACCAGCCCTGGAGTCAGGAGGACCTGAGTTCAAATCTGACCTCAGACATTTAATAATTACCTGGCTGTGTGACCTTGGGCAAGTTACTTAATCTGATTGCCTTGCAAAAAAAAACCAAAAAAGAAATGGAATGTCATGTCCTGAAACATCATCTAAACCAGTGTGCCTGGGACCAGAATCTTGAAAGAGAGGCTACAGTCATATATTGAAGGACTTTGAAGTGATTTGACATTTGTCCTCAAGATAATAGAGAACCACTGAAATTTCTTGAGTAAGTGTATGATGTGATCAAACTTGTTTGAAATATGTAGAGACCAAGTTGGACTTGACTGAGATGACTCAGTAACAACAAACACAAGTTTACATGGAACTGTTGTGAAATTAAATTCTCAGTTACAGAAACTTACAGTTGGAAGGGACTGAACCCTTCCCATCTATCTTACCCCCAACTGCTAAGAATCATTTTCTCATACTAAGATAGGGACTAGAGTAGCCCAAGGTAAAAAAAAAAAATTAGATATTATCATTCTTGAATATAGTTTGGATAGAGAAACATTAACATAAGTCTGTAAAGCTCTTAACATGGTAACCATGGATCCCTTGATGATCTGTGGATAAATTTCAGAAGAACTTAAATGGGGTGGGGAGGGAGAGGATATGATCTCCATTTTCACTCTAAAATGTACATTTTCTTCAGTTATGAATGTTAAGCAACAAATATCATTTTGAAAAAGGACCCATGGGTCTATAACACAAAAAAGTAGGAATTTGCTATAATCTACTTAATTCACAAATTCCCTCTAAGACAACTAGTAATCTAACTTCTTTTTAAATACATTTCACCATAGTTGGATAAGCTTTAGTTGGTAAAGGCTTCTGTGGACTGCTAATGATCACTTGTTGTTTTTTTTTTAATTCTGTGCCCTCCTCAAATCTAGTTGATTTTGAAGAGCTCAAAGATGCCAATGCAGATAGATGGAGAGCCTTGGGCCCAAGGGCCCTGCACAGTTACCATAACTCATAAGACACGTGCAAAGATGTTGTATTATAGTGGGGAGCAAACCGATGATGATGCCTCCAGCACATCTGAGCAGTAGCACTCTTGAGAGACTCAACCTCCTGATGAAGACCTGTGATTACCTACACAAGGTCACCTGGCCATCAAAATCTTAGGCTACTCTTTAGTTTCTTTAGAATATTGTAAGCACTGTTTAAAAAGGGGGGGGGAGACTTTCTGAAGAAAGCTAAACTTCTTGTTACTTGGAAAAGCTCAATATTTAATTTCAGGAATTATATGCTCTTCAACTAAAAGTTATAGGAAGTTGTGTCATTTGCAAAAGTTTTTTTATTGTATGTTTTCCAGTGAGAGATTTACTCTTTTAAGTCTATACTGTTTCATTCTTTTTTTCTTGTAGCAAATGTCTGCTGTACACAGTTGTGATCTGAAAAAATAGTTCTTTTCCTTTATCATTTTTAGTTGATATCATTGGAATATTGAAAAACTTATCTATTACTTTTATGGAAATGCACTGGTTTAAGCTAGGACTGCATGGAATTTTAAAGAAATCTTAGGCACTGATAAAAATGTCCATCTACTTGTGCATTTTATTTGTTAACTGAAAATTCCTACACACCAAGAGGATTCACCCACAAATATTAATTCTAAGGAAACTAAAAAAGACCACCGATTAAGAAAGATGGCACCTTTAAATTTTTTTATAGGATCATTTTTCAGACTGCTGATTAGTGATTATGTTTTAATTAATTAACTAAACTTAAGAGTTTGGTTTTAGAATCCTTATATCATTCTTATAGCCAAAAAACACTAGAATTAAGGAAAAAACTATATTGAATACTTTACTTTGTATGAACACTGTTAAAACTCACTGTCCATCGAAATCTGTGCCTGTCACTTCATACTCTTCTAGATGGTAATTTAAAGAGATGATGAAATTTTAAGATAGATTTTAAAATATGTAAGTGAAATTTATTCAGCAAGCATTATCCAACAAGAATAATTGGTACATTTTACATGCAGTGGCAAGTTTCTAGGGGGGAAAAAAGGATTGTGGTAAGTAGGCATTTTAAATATTCCCAGATATCTTGAAATAGAACTTTCTTGTTCTCCTATTTAAGAATAAAATAATGAATGTGTTTACATCTTATTTGTTTAAAATAAGAAACATATATATATGTATTACTTATTTATTTGGTTGATATATCTATGTATGTCCAACACATATCAGTTTATTTTGTGGTAACTACTTAATTCTTCTGGATTGAAATTTATCAGATGGAAATTAAATCTAGCCCCGTGACTGCTCAAGGAAATCCATAGCATTTGCTATTATTGTTCTCCAATTATAGCTTTCCTAAAAGCTCAAAAAAATTAAAAACACTGGCAAATGACTTTTGGCACATCTGTAAACCATGTTTTGTATTGTATTGTGTCATCAGACTATATTATATTGTCTTTCTCCTGGCACCCTCCAGTGAGAGGACATGGTCTCACAGTTGCCCAGGAGGGGGCGCTCTTTGCCCCAGCTGCTAGTCACAATTGCCAGCTGACCTGCCTATGGTGGCCTGGCAAGGGCCTGATAGTTTTTAGACGATGAATGTAAGGAATGTGCCCCTGATACCCCAAATACCCTGAGTTTCTCTTAATAATCAAACATGAATATACATATATTTTGTAAATTTGTTTAAACCCCTTCTTGAACTGACCTCTATTTTCAGCCCATGTTGCCTTTAGGTCATAGTGAGTTAAAGTGTACCTTTTTTATTTGTACTAACTTTTTACTTGAAACTTCCAAGTTTCTAGGAGTAAGCCCGGATTCTAAATTTGGGAGATTTGGTAAAGGACTATATCATGGTAGTGGTAGAATTTTACAGGTTTGATTTTTTTTTTTTTTTGCTTTGCTTTGTTTTGTTTGCTTGAATAGATTAATCATGTGTAAATATAATGAAATTAGGCTTATGATCTGCTCCATAATCAAAATTCTATGCTTGGGCCACTGGCACATTTCATGTTTTCCTGTGATTAATGCACAGGATTGAAGCACTCTTTCCTGGAATTCATAGTACAAAGGATAGGGGCAAAGGAGCTAGTTAATTGAATGTCTCATTCAACTTTGTCTTGCATCCATAATTTTCTCTCAAGCAAAGTCAGAACTCAAGCTGCTACATAAAATAACTTTCAAGATCTGTTCTTTAAGTAGAAATCACCTAGTGGATTTTGAAATATTCCTATTTTTTTCCTTTTACATACCATTTTCCAGTGTCGTTTCCAATTTCACTCAGTTGAAGATTTTAAACAAAATTTGCTTTTGAAAAGTTATTATAGGATGTCATTGTGCATCAAGGAGTAAAAATTTCCTACAAAAAGTATTCCAATCTTGTTTTAAGAAAGTATGCTTAAGCCTTTGGACAACAAGCCAAGCAATATAAATGTAACATTCACAAACATTCACATGTGCACTGTCCACTCTCCTAATTCATTTAAAAATGCTTTTATTTACTCCTCCTAAAAAAAGTAAACATATTTTCTCAGGAAGAGAATATTTGTGTAAAGTTAGTATGTATCCAAATTCCTCTCGTTTTTCACTCTTGATAAATCCCTAATTCCCAATAAGTGTTATTTGAAAACTTTTGACCTTTCCTCCACTCATACTTTCCTTTGCCATAAACTTTATTTAAATAGGACTATAATTTTTTAAAATTTTTTTAAGTTGGACATCTGATTATTAAGAGTACATCAGCTTTTTGTTTTATTATCTGAAATGTTTAATTTCTGTAGTCATTAGCAGTAAATTTATCAACATTTTAGAATTTTTATAGTCAAAGTGATTTGTTTTTTATTGCTTTAAACTCTGTCATAGAAATGTATAGTAGTTGTATTTTGAAATACAGTAGCTTACTTAGTATTGTAAAATACTATGACTCAGAAGCTAAGTTGCCATGTAAATCCAGAAGCTACTAGCATGTCAGAAGTAAAAATATATTCCCTCTTTTGCAAACACTTTACAGTTGTAATATAAGTAATTTTTTTTATTTTGATATGTATTTTGAATTGCTGATATTATATTAAATAGAATGACATATAAAGCTGTATCATTTTATAGGCTGAATGCATAACTTTTGTTTGTCCCAAATGAGTTGTAGAGGAGTAAAGTTGCCATACCTTCCCCCCATGTTGACTATTGACAGAGAAGGGAGTATAAGCACTTTACTTAGAAATAAAATCTGAGGAGTTTAGGAAAATGAAGCAGAAACTTAAAAAGGGGCAGGTGGAAAAAAATGCTCCTTTTTCTTAGTCCACCCCAAATTCTATAGAAGTGCATTCCCAGACACATGTGCCAAGCGTGTAATTTGTTTTGCTTTGTCTGCATTTTAAATTGACAAACCAGCTACAGTACTTACTAAAGTACTTACCCTTTGGGCCTGTGTCTCCCATATCCTATGTTCCCATAAGTCTGTGCAGAAGGACTAAAAAATCTAAAAACACAGTAAATGCACTTAAGATTTGATTGAAAAGCTGACTTTCCTTTTTTTCAGATACCATAACCATTCTTTCTAAGACAGGGTGGGGGAAGGGGAATGTGTTTAATAGAAAACAAAGTATTATATGATTGGTAACTGGTGACTTGTATACAGCTTTTTTTTTTTTGCTTCTCACTCTTATATTTCCCCTTATATGAACAAGTTTTTTCTCTTGTTTTGCTTTGATTTTGTTTGGGATTCTCTGGAGCACTGGTAAATTGACCACTTTGTAAGGTTAATATAATTGTTAAGTAGTAAAGCACTGATTTTAGCCTCTTCTTCCTTTGTTCTAGTAAAATACAGAGTAATTCTATTATTTTTAGATGTGTAAATTAATATATAGTTATTTATTTAAAACATCACTGACTTAAAACTGCTGCATTTTTCTTTTGTTATATTGGGTCTATACTATTGTATTATATGAGTAAGATGGCAAAAATGTGAAATAAGACATTTTAATAAACTTTGGGCATGAATTACTTATTTCTTCAAAAGAATAAAACTGCCTTTAAAAAAATTTTATCTTACAGTATATTTTGACATTTTTACAGACACACGTAAAGTATACAAAATGAGTTGGATTTAGTTAAATTGGTCAGTAATTTTGTTAACTGTCCATTGCCTCTCATGGTGAGTTTTAGATTTCCTACTTTGGGTAAGAAGGTGTGTAGATTTATGAGACATGTGGAGAGGAAGAAGATATTTAAAAAATAGAATATACAATCTTACCCAAGGAAATTCTAATTTCATTGGTATACTACACACAGACATTTAAAAAAACTTGCAAATACTGATAAAGCAATATAGATACAGATACATGGGGCAGCTAGCTGGTGCCATGGATAGATGTCCCAGGCCTGGAGTCAGGAAAATGAGTTCAAATTCAGCCTCAGACACCAGCTGTATTGACCCCTATTTGTGTAAAATGGGGACACACTAGAAAAGAAAATGAAAAACACTCCAATAAATTTGTGAAGAAAGGTCCATAGGATCACAAAGGGTCAGACATGACTAAACAACAATACAGACATATATAAACTTTATTGATCAGAAGCAGTATAAGAACAGATATGGCAATGAACTTGGGAGCTGGGAGGACCTGAGTTCAAATCCTGACAGGCGCTTTGTAATTTATAGTGACCCTAGGCAAGTTAGTCACTTAATTACTGTACTTGCCCTTATGGTCTAAAGCATCTGTATGTTATGTTCTCACAAGCCTAAATAGAAGAACTGCAGAATCTAAAAGTACTTGAGAAGAGACCATTAAAATTTTGTTGGAAATTTGACTTACTTTCCTTACTCAGATGCCTAACACTTTCTTTTTCTAAGTATGGGGGTGAATAAGAAAGGGAAATCTGTTTAATAAAAAACATCATCATATGATTGGTAAGTGGTCTCTGTGCCTCAGTTTCCTCCAACAAATGAGGTAGAGGTGTGGCCTCGGTGTCCAGTAAGGTCTCTTTCAGCCTCACAGCTAAGATCCTGATCAGTATAGGAGTGAACAGACTCTGTTCAACCTCTTAACACGCTTTTTAAAAATCTCTTAAATGGTTTGAGTTGTTTCATGACATTTACAAGTTTGGGTCTTTCTTTTTAAAGCTTACCATCTGGTCTTGATAATTTCTACAGACATTAAAAAAGGATTAAAGCTAAAAAAAAAACTAAAGTGGAAGAAGATTGCCCAGGTTTTGATATGCAGCCAGAATTGTATAGAACAAGCTAAATGATATTTGAAGAAACTGCACAGTATTCAGACATCCTGAGGTGAGGACTCTTTTTTAACAGAAATATTTTCCCAATGATTAATCTTTTTTTTTTCAGATTTTTCAAGGCAATGGGATTAAGTGGCTTGCCCAAGGCCACATGGCTAGGTAATTATTAAGTGTCTGAGGTCGGATTTGAACCCAGGTACTCCTGACTCCAAGGCCAGTGCTCTGTCCACTGCACCACTTAGCCGCCCCCAGCCCAATGATGAATCTTATATGACTTTGAATTCTGGAACACTATTCTCTACAAATAAACAAAATTGTGGGTAGCCCAGAGGATGAAGAAACACGTAGTGGACATCAAGTCTGTAGCATACTACCAATGACAACCATACACAAGTGAAATGAAGCACTTGGAGAAGGATTAGAAGGTGGGAGTTTGGAAAGGAGAGCATTGAAGTTAGAAGGGACAATCACAAAATTTCCAGTGTTGAGAGAGGGAGTGTCTTTTTTCAAGGAACAGCCAGGAGGACAGTAGGACAGTATCACTGAATTTAAGAATATGTAGTGGGGAATAAAATGTAGAAGACTAGAAGGTACAGCAAAACCAATTTCCTACATTGGTCATGTCCAAAAGTATATGGTTCTTTCTTCATTTTAACTTCATCACCTCTCAGGCAGAATATTTTTAGAGTTTATATTTGGTTATGATAATACAAATTTGCTTCCATCCTCTCTGATAAAATGTCTGAGAGACTGTAATGAACAAATTTTACTAGTAAGAAATTCATCCTGATTCATCCAATGTTGAACTATCACATAGAGAATTTGATGACGTAAATGCTACAAATGCAATATATGAGTCAGAGACAAAATATTCTTTCTCTGATTCCAGTGATAATGAGGGCATCAGTGAGTTTCCTTTCAGCTTGACAATCTAAAAAGCAATGAGTAATGTGACTTTTGGACCCAGGTCCTTGACAGAAGAGTTGAAGAATCACAATGTCCAAAGGCTACACAAGGTTCCTTTTGGCAACCGGCCAATGCTTTTCAAGTAGTGTGAGGAAATTTACACCAATGAAATATTGTTACACCTTGATCCAACCCTACTACATACCCCTTCTGCAAAAGTTCATTGGTCTCGTTGCTCGTGGCATTCATTATTGGTAGAAAAAACCTATACATGTGGAACAGCTCTTGGAAAGAATCCTTCATCAAAATGGATAATCAATTCTTAAATATAATGCTTTCTCCTGAAAACTGAAGATCAAATTCATCTCAGGACAAATCTTGTCTAGTGTCCTCACTAGGATCCTCTTTTTGAAAACTCAAAAGACTTGAGCATGATAATTCTGTGGGTCTTGAATCTTGTGCATTAACCCCAAAAACATACAAGTAAAAGCAAAAATCAAGTCCATCAATCACCTTTGCAAACCTCAAATTGTAGCTATTATTGTTACTATCTTCATTTCAGTCATTTGTCCCACTCTCATGACTATTTGGGGATTTCTTGGCAAAGATACCAGAATGGTTTTCCATTTCTCTTATTTTCCAGATGAGGAAGCTGAGGCAAACAGGGTTAAAAGACTTGCCCAAGGTCACACAGCTAGGAAGTATACGAGGTTGAATCTTAACTCAGGTGTTTCTACCTCCAGGCCCAACATGCCATCCACTTTGCCACCTAGCTGCCATAATAATAATTATAATAATAAACATTTACCTTATTTCCCCATTTATAAGACACTCCCGTGTCTAAGACATCTTAATTTGGGGGCCCAAAATTTGAAAAAAAAAAAGTATTACCTAAAGTTATTAAACTCAAGTTTTATTCATCAGGAAATTCAAGGACCTTCCACTCATAGCTTTCAAGGATCTTTGGGGCAAGTGTGGTGCATGGATGCATGCATAGTCCATTCCATTTCATGAACCTAAAGCACTAATTGTATCCTTTGTTTTGGGGGGGGGGTTGGGTTTTTTTTTGTTTTTTTAGTTTTTGCAAGGCAATGGGGTTAAGTGGCTTGCCCAAGGCTACACAGCTAGGTAATTATTAAGTGTCTCAGGCTGGATTTGAACTCAGGTACTCCTGACTCCAAGGCCAGTGCTCTATCCACTGCGCCACCTAGCCGCCCCATTGTATCCTCCTTTGAAATCAGGAACTTTTTTTTTTCTTTTTAAATTGAAGATTTTATTTATTTTGAGTTTTACAATTTTTCCCCTAATCTTACTTCCCTCCTCCTACAAAAGGCAATTTGTCAATCTATTTACATTGTTTCCATAGTTTACTTGAGATACCAAGATCAGACAATAAGATATCAGATTTTTTTCTAAATTTGAGGTAATAGTCCTTGGTCTTTGTTCAAACTCCACAGTTGTTTCTCCGGATACAGATGATATTCTCCATTGCAGGTAGTCCCAAATTGTCCCTGATTGTGACACTGATGGAATGAATGAGTCCATCAAAGTTGATCATCACCCCATGTTGCTGTTAGGGTGTACAGTGTTTTTCCTGGTTCTGCTTATCTCACTCAGCATCAGTTCATGCAAATCCCTCCAAGGCTACCCTAAATTCCCATCCCTCCTGGTTTCTGATAGAACAATAGCGAGGAACTTCTTTTACATCAGTCATTCTTGTCTCATCTGAACCATCTATGGTCAGTTGGAGGAGGATCAAACAGGTTCAGCAGCATGATTTCAATTCACTTCTACAAACTGGATCACTTTGAACTTGACTTCAGCACTGGATGAAAATCTTTTCTGAGCCATTTATGGACAGAATATGGCAAAACATAATCTAATATATGGGTAACAAATGCAAAACAATGAGTGCAAAGACAACAAGCACGAAAAAGCAGGAAATGAAGGTAAAAAAAATCTACAACCACTGAATAAGACATTCCCAGTTTTTAGACCCCAAATTTTTCAAAAACAGTTATGTCTTATACATAGGGAAATATGGTATATAGTGCTTCCTACACATCAGGTGGTATATAAGCAATTTGCAATTATTATCACATTTAATCCTCCCAACCACCCTGGAAAATAGGTGTGGTTATTCCCATTTCAAAGATGAGGAAACTGAGGCAAAGATTAAATGATTTGCCCAGAGTCACACAGCCAGTAAATGCTGAGGCTGGATTTCAACTCTAGTCTTCTTGAATTAGGATGGAAATAGTTGAGAAATGGAACAACTGGAAGTTCCTTACCATAGACTGTCAGAATTTCCAGGAATCTCGAGGTATAGAATGTTAGAACAGAGAACGTAAAATGTTTGCATTTCCGTAAGATTTCAAACTTTCTAACCTTTCCAGAGTTGTCCAAGATGTCATAACTTACTAATCCTGTGGATAGAACAGCAGGCCTGGAATCAAGTAGACCTGAGTTCAAATCCAGCCTCAAATACCTACTATCTATGGAACCGTGAGCAAGTCACTTAACCTTATTTGCCTCATTTCCTCATCTGTAAAGTGAGCTGGAGAAGGAAATGGCAAATCACTCCAATATCTTTACTGAAAAAAAAAAACTGAGCAACTAGGTGGTGCAGTGGATAGAGCATTGGCCCTGGAATCAGGAGTATCTGAGTCAGGCAATTAATAATTAGCTCTGTGACCTTTGGCAAGTCACTTAACTCCATTGCCTTGCAAAAAAACAAACAAACAACAACCCTGAGGACTTATGGTCCTGTGGAATTTATAACTGAAACAACTGAACAACAAAGGTGTGTTCCTGCAATAAGAACCAGGTGAAAGCCCAAATCAAATTATTATAATTATTCCCTATGGAAATAAGTCATGGGGGCAGCTAGGTGGCATAGTAGATAGAACACAGGCCTGGAGTCAGGAGCACCCGAGCTCAAATCTGATCTCAGATACTTGATACTAGCTGTGTGACCTTGGGCAAGTCACTTAACCTATTGCCCCACCCCATCCAAAAAAGGGGAAAAGAGACATAGCAAAAAGAACACTAGATTTGGAATCAGAAGAGATGTTTTAATGGATTTCATGTCAAATCCCAGCTTTTCTAGATATATCCAGGCCTCAGATTCCTCATATGTACAATGAACATTTAGGAGTAGATGATCTCTAGGATCCCTTCTTTTGTAAGAGATGCCTGTGGGCATCATCCCAATTGTTCTGTCCTTATACAGTTCCTTTTTCCCAATGATAAAAAAAAACCCTTGCCTAAAGATCTCTTACACACACACACACACACACACACACACACACACACACACAATAATAATAATAACATTGGATCATCCCCTGTTCACAAAAATATGACCTGAGGCCCATTTTCTCCATCACCTATCTACAGACATCACCAAAATAATATCTCCCATTTCTATAAGGCTTTTAGGTTTGCAAAGGGTTTGATGTGATCTCTCCTATCACATATATCATTGACCTTCCACTTTCTCTCAAGGCCACTTTCTTCTCTAGGACATAGCAATAATATCTCCCTATGATCAAACTCTATTCTGCAATACCATCTTTGTGTGCCCCTACCCAGCCTTAGGCATAGGCACACTTCCCAGCTCACATTAAAAGAACTGAGGGATCCTGACTCTCAATCCCACTTTTCACTCCAAGCCTTATGTCCAAGTTAACATTTGACTTGGCCTCTGGTTGTCCCCAGGATCAGAGATACCTCATTTACTTCTGCCTTGGGTTCCAACTCTGCTTATGGGACAGAAATTCAAACTAGATGGTCTTGAGTCAGACACCTGTGTAGTTCATGAATAAGTCACCCTCCCTGTTGACCCTGCAGAATTTGGCTTGAATTTTTAAAGCATTCACCTTCAGGTTTTCACACTTTTATGGGAGGCAGTTAGGTGAAACATTGGGCAGTGTTGGACTTGGAATCACATGTGACCATGGTCCAGACATTCAATCTGCCTCAGTTTACTATGGGGGAAGGGGAATAGGAAGTACCTGTTTCACAGGGACCAAATATTTGTTAAAGTAATTAGGATACCATCTGATATGCTCTTTAAATCTTATTTCCTTGGGGAAATAGAGACAGGTTGCAAACAGAAGTTAATTTGGCATTGGAATCAGAGAGATTGGGTTTCAGCCCTGCCATTCACTAATTGTATGCCCTTGGGTAAGTCATTTCAATAGAATATAGGTACCTTGAAGGCAGGGGCTGTTTTCTTCTTGCTTTTGTAAGCTTGGAATTCCCAGTTATTCCAGGCAGTTAAGTCAGTGTGTCCCACTCTAACCTCATTCAGGATTTTCTTGGCAAAGATACTGGAGTGCTTTGTCATTCTCTTCTCTGGAAAATACATGATAGATGCTCAGAAGAATTTTACCTTCTTTTTAACCTTTCTGAGACTCAGTTTTCCCTTTCTGTAAAATGATCATGTTTCCCCCACCTCAGGGCAATGCTTTCAAATCTCACTGATGCCTCTGGGGTCCTTTGCCAGGAGGCTCTGAATAAAGGCATGGGAGGCCCTACCTTTGAACTACAGAGAGCCTCTTTTTTTCCTTATTTCGTGGATCTCAGATTGACCACACTTCTCAAACCAATAGTGATTTTTTTTAAATAATAAGAAAATATATCAATAGCTAGGTGCCACCATAGTGCATAGTAAAGAACCAGGGACCTGAAATCAGGAAATCATCTTCATGATTTTAAATCTGGTCTCAGATACTAACTATGAGACCCTGGGCAAGTCGCTTAACTCTGTTGGCCTCAGTTTTCTTATCTGTGAAATGAGCTGGAGAAGGAAATGACAAACCACCCCAATATCTTTGCCAAGAAAATCCCAGCTGGGTTCACAAAGAGTCAGACGTGACTCAACAACAACAAAGTTATATAACACTTCTAAGGTTTACAAAGTACTTCATGTGCATGTGTTATCTCATTTGATCTCACCAGCCACCCTGTAAGGTAGGGTTATTATTAACTCCATTTTACTGAGGCTGTGGTTCTTACACAGTTTATCTAGGTGACATAATATCTGACACAGTATTCAAACTCAGATCTTTTTGAATCCAAATACTGGGTTGTAGCTATTACTTCTCCAGTTACTCATATGATTAGACAAATTCTTGTAAAGTCTTGTCAAAAGTCCCTTTTTGGGGGCACCGTGGATAGAGCACTGGCCCAGGAGTCAGGAGGACCTGAGTTCAAATGCTGCCTCAGACAATTAATAATACCTAGCTGTGTGGCCTTGGGCAAGCCACTTAACCCTATTGCCTTGCAAAAAAAAAAAAGGTACCTTTTCTTATAATTGAAATATAGAGTCATTGTGTGAGAAATCACTGCGTATTTGGGTTCTACAGGATATGAGAGGAAGCTCTTATTCCAGTTATCTGTCAGAACAATACATTACAAAGGCAGGGGTCTCTGTGCTATTGGTTAGGCTAAAAGACCCAAGCCTACCTGCAACATTGTGGAAGTAGGACAAAAGAATTTACCTCAATCCATCACAGAACTAGAAGAGTTCATCCAGCCCAACCTGAAGACACCTAAACAGAGATTAGGCCAAAGTCAGATCAAAACTAGTCAGGGGTCAACCTAGGATCTCTGACTTTTCACAAGTACTCTTGCTTAATTAGCTTACACATCTCTTGTGATGATTGAGAATCATCAGCCTAGCGTGTGTTGTATGACCAGGGAGGGGGAACATAGTGAGGGCTGATATGGGGTTAGTGTTTCAATTAGATTGTGCCCCTCACTTATCATGACTCAGAAGGGAGGGGAAAAGCATTCCAAACCATTTATAAGATTGGATATTGTGTCAATTTAGGGCTCTCCCCACTTGGGGGGGGTGCTCATTTCCTGTAGGAAATGTTAAAAGAATCTTTTTGTCACTCCAGGCTAAATTTCATTATTAGGAGCCATGTTGTCCCATTAAGGAAAAAGGGAGTTATGGGCTTCATGCCTAATAACCATAAATAGGTCATCCGAATACACTGATCCTAATCATTTTGAGGGAAAACTTGACTTAATAGCTAAGTTTAATACATCCTCACAATTGGATTTCCTGCTATTTTTCTCCTATCACTTCCCATTTATCAAAGAATAATATTAATACTAAACAATTTTGTGTTGTAGAGGCTGGAGAGCTGGAGCTAGGAAGATTTGAGTTCAAATCCTACATCAGATACCTAAGTCACTTAACCTCTATGTGAGTTAGATGGATAATAATTTCAGTTAATTAGCTTTGTAGAGTAAATGGATTATGGTTAGCATTTCAGGGAAAAGAAACTCAAAAATATGCTAACTAGTTCAAAGATGATGAATGGCTGACAGGCAATTCCATCTTGGTTAAACATTTACACATCCTGTTATTTCAGCTACTCTCCCCTTGCACATCTGGCATTTTTTCAGCTGACTCCCCCTTAATCAGTTTTGGTACAAAACCTGTAAAAAGCTTAAGAGCAAAGCCCTTAAGAGCACAGTCTCCTGGCTGTTTGCTGCCAGTTTCAAGATACTGCTACTGAGGCATTCCTGTAAGAAAATCCCTTAATAAAGATTGGACTGATCATCCTAGTTTTGTATGCCTCTTTCCTCTGCAAATTATAACATGGAAAGAACATTAGAGAAAAATATTTAATAGTTGCAGTTTGTAATTTTGCTTCCATTCAATGAATTTTTAGTTAACTAGTCTCAAGACTTGAATTTCATGTCCTACCTCTTAAATGCTGTCTACAAGTCCCTAGGCAAGTCACTCTTTCACCTCTCTGTGTTTCAGTCAATTTTCTTAAGACTAAAATTTGTAAGACTCATACTGATCTATATATGGGAAGAGGGAATTCCTTACTGGGTGCTCACTACACCCATAAATCAAAGCACTGGTTCAAAAAATGACCTTTTTTTCTTGTAGGAATGATTTTGTGCAACAGATGTGCTCGATCTATTCTCTCTCTCTCTCTCTCTCTCTCTCTCTCTCTCCCTCTCTCTCTCTCTCTCTCTCTCCCTCCCTCTCTCACATATTCTTTCTCTGCCTCTATGTCACTCTCTGTCTCTCTACCCTTAATTATTCCAATGCTAATTTTTTGGCTCTGGCTCTCTAACCCTCATTCTATAACTCTCTCTCTCTCTCTCTCTCTCTCTCTCTCTGTATGTATGTGTATATATATATATATATATATATCCTCTTTCACTGTCTCTCCCTTTCTATTTCCCCCTTTCTTTGCTCAGTGTGCCACACATAACAATCATTTTATTTCTTCAGTTCATCCTAAACCATTTGTAGCCCTACTTCTTACCTTTCTTATGCTACCTGTTTGAGGGTCATCTTTTTCTCCTTGAAGAGTTGTTTATGAGGTTCAATTAAAAATGTCCCCTTGTTAATACTTACATACCCATATTCAAATACTTCATTATTTTTTTTGGATCAGTGATCTAACCAATGTGGGTAATCTCTCCAAAAGTGAGAATTACAACTCATCCCTTCCCAATGATTCATTAACAATTAAAATTATATTGATTCCCATGTAACTAAGTTGGATCTACTTTCTACCACCTTCTCTTTACCCCTTAAGACTAACACTGGGTGGGGGTGGGGGAGGCAGCTAGATGGCATGATGGATAGAACACTGGCCCTGGAGTTCAAATTCAGTTCAGAAACTTGATACTTACTAGTTGTGTGACCTTAAAGCAAGTCACAAAAAAAAGTGTGCAATGGAAGTTCTGTAGACCAAGGGCAACAACAGACTAGGAGGAATCCTTCAAACTGACTCTTCTTTATGACCTGACTTACTTGGTCCAAAGCAATAAATCTCCATTATCTTTTTGTTATTAGAAAAGTTAGGGGCTGCTAGGTGGCACAGTGGATAGAGCACCAGCCCTGGAGTCAGGAGTACCTGAGTTCAAATTCGGCCTCAGACACTTAATAATTACCTAGCTGTGTGGCCTTGGGCAAGCCACTTAACCCCATTTGCCTTGAAAAAAAAAAATCTTAAAAAAAAGAAAGAAAGAAAGAAAAGTTAGGGGCAGCTAAGTGGCGCAGTAGTTAGAGCACTGGTCCTGGAGTCAGGAGGACCTGAGTTCAAATCCAGCCTCAGACACTTAATAATTGCCTAGCTCTGTGACTTTGGGCAAGTCACTTAACCCCATTGCCTTAAATAAATTTAAAAAGAAAAAGGAAAGATAACAGTTAATGAAATTATTAAAGCTATCTCTATGATCTCTTCCCTACCCCCAACCTCTGAGTGAATTACGGTTTTTGGGGGATGCCTAAAAAACGAAAGTTCAGTTCCTGGGTTTTGAGAAGCAATAAACAAGCTCATTATCACTTCCTCTTCTATAGGCTCAATGGCACCTGAGTAGAGAAGCCCGTACAAAGTGAAACTAGTATGGAGCTGGAAAGAGGGTATCTGTGTCTGAGGCTAGCTTTAATCAGGTCATCATATATATTATAATAGGTATAGCAAACATCAGGGAGGGAAGTAAAAAAATGTGGAACTCAAAAGCTTACAAAAAAGATGAATGTTGAAAACTATCTTTGCATATAATTGAGAAAATTAAGTAACATTCAAAAATTAAAAAAAATAAGAATAGCTAGGGAGGGAGCTAGGTGGCACAGTGGATAGAGCACCGTCCCTGGAGTCAGGAGTACCTGAGTTCAAATATGGCCTCAGACATTTAATAATTGCCTAAGTGGCAAGCCACTTAACCCCATTGCCTTAAATAAATTTTTTTTAAAAAAAGAATAGCTAGAATTTATATAGTATTTTAAGGTTCACAAAGCCCTTTACAAATATTATCCCATTTGATTCTCACAACAACCCTGAGGTAGATGCTATTCTATTTTACATATGGAGAAACTAAGGCAGATAGCACTTAAGTAACTTTCCCACACTTAGGAGCTAGTAAATGTGTGAAGGAAGGATTTGAACTTGGATCATAATAAAAAATAGCTAACATTTATATCGTACTTTAAGGTTTACAAAGCAAATGTTGCCCTACTTGGTCCTCACAATAATCTTGAGAGGTAGGTGATGTTAGTATCCTTGTTTTGCAGATGAAAAAACTGAGGAAGACAAAGCTAAAATCATTTGCAGGGAATACAGAGTTAGTGTTTGTAGCAGGATTTGAATCCAGCTCTTCTTGATCCCTATGGCAGCTAAATGGCACCGTGGATAGAGAACTGATCCAGGAGTCAGGAGGACGGGAGTTTGAATCTGACCTCAGATACTGGACATTTACTAGCTGTGTAACCTTGGGCAAGTCACATAACTCTGATTGCCTCGCATCCAAGACCAGTCATCCTGATTTATATTTAGCCACTGGACTCAGATGATTCTGGAGGAGAAAGTAAGGCTGGTGACTTAGCATAGCGCCCCCCCCAACTCAAATCCAATTCATGTGCCTGTCATGGCATCACCTCACTGATATCATGGTCTTCTTGGAAAATGAAAATCAAATCATCATCATCATCATCATCATCATCATTATCATCATCATCATCCTAACTCCACACCCAGGATTTAATCTAAACTGCATGAGAGAGAGAGAGAGAGAGAGAGAGAGAGAGAGAGAGAGAGAGAGAGAGAGAGAGAGAGAGAGAGAAATAAAAAGAAACAGAATTGGATTTGGATTGATCCTTAACACATTCAGCTGTCAAACCCTAGGCCGATCTCTTCAGTTTTGTCACCTGTAAAATGAATGTATTGGACTTTCTAAGATACCTTTTAACTTTAATGATCTTTGACATGATTCTAAAATTCATTCATGTAACTAATTTGGAGTAGTTTTCCCCCCAGTATTTTGTACTGATAAATCCAAAATGTGTGAGAGTACACAGTTTAGCCTATGTTCACAAATAGGAGTGTAGACATGAAGTAAAGAATATAGAAATCCATATATAGTAATGCTCTCTGAGTTGGCAGAAACTGTTTTTGTCCTTAGCTATCACCTGTTAGTGACCTTGCCCGGCTGCTCCGTGGTTTCACTTCCTAGAATATGGGAGGTGTTCCTATTTACTCAGTAGGTCATATCACTTTTGATAAGACCTCAGAACAGTTCATCCCTTCTTCCCCTGCAATTGAAGCCAATGTTATCTAGACTGTATAATATAAATGCATGTGTGTGTGTATACATATCTAGTATATATATATATATATATATATATATATATATATATATATATATATTTATATGTGGGTGTATATATTCCTTACATATAAATGTTGTTGTTACTGTTTGATCATTTTAATCATGTTTGACTCTTTATGACCCCATTTTGGGATTTCCTTGGCAAAAACACTGGAGAACTATGCCATTTCCTTCTCCAGTTTGTTTTACAGATGAGGAAACTGGGGCAAACAGGATTTAGTAACTTGCCCAGGGTCACACAGCAAGTAAGTTTCTGAGATCAAATTTGAACTCATAAAAACGAGTCTTTTGATTCCAAGAGCAGTGCTCTATCTGGCTGCATATATGTGTGCGTGTACATACATGTATATATGTATATATGTATATATTTACATATATGCATGCATGTATATATACATACAATATATGTTTATATGTTTATTATGAAACACTGAAAAATCACGTCAGTTTCTCACCTGAGATAAGCAATCAAAAGATATGAACATTGATCCAGAAGAAGCATAAATTATTAGTGATAATCACTTGAAAATGTTGGCCCTCATGAAGATTATAAACCAAAAAGATTACAAAAACAACTTTGAGGTAATTCTTCACTCATCCAACTGAATAAACAGAATTAACAGTAGTTAAACTCAATTATGAGGAAGGGTAAGACAAACAGGCATACCCAAAGATTGCTGGTAGCATTACCAATTTACAGAATTTTTTAGAAAGCAATCTGTTAGTAGGTTGTAATAATTTCATATATTTATTAGGAATAGCTCTGACTCAAGCCAAAGTGCTATTCATTTAGAATCTGAGTTAGGATGAAATGAGGTATTTGTAAGTCATTGAACAGCTAATAAATGATATACTTAGATTTAACATAAAAAGGGCATTTAATACTTAATAAAGATGGGCCACTAGGGTGCAGTGAATAGAGTACTGAGCCTGAAGTCAGGAAGACTCATCTTCCTGAGTCCAGATCCAGCCTTAGACACTTAGAAAGCTGTGTGACCTTGGACAAGTCACTTAACCCTGTTTTCCTCATCTGTAAAATGAGTAGAGAAGGAAATGGCAACATGTTCCAGTATCTTTGACAAGAAAACTCCAAATGGGGATGGCTAGGTGGCGCAGTGGATAAAGCACCGGCCCTGGAGTCAGGAGTACCTGGGTTCAAATCCGGTCTCAAACACTTAATAATTACCTAGCTGTGTGGCCTTGGGCAAGCCACTTAACCCCATTTGCCTTACAAAAGCCTAAAAAAAAAAAAAACTCCAAATGGAGTCACTAAGAGTCAGATGACTGAACCAACTCAACAATTACAGCAAAATTCAACAAGGATAAAGGACTTAGCTCAAATAGAGCAGACTTCCTTTGCCTCCACATAGAAACTTATGGCAGAAGGGCAGGGTGTAGTGATTTGCATTCTTGAGATACCTATGAAGTCTGAAGTGCCTGATCTCATATGGGTGGACCCCTTTATGAACTAAGATAACCAGGAAGTCAAAGGCTACCAAGAAGCTATCTATATCTAGGGAAGCACAGCTTGAACCTTGTCCCACTTAATGCCCATCAAATCCTATACATGTCATCACCGCTTAGGGAAAAAACTAGTCTAACCCATGGTAGGAGAAGAGAACCCTGGTAGATATAGTCCCTGGCACACCATTTACACAATAATTTCACCCATAGGGTTATCAAAGACAAAAAAAAATGCAAAAATCTACCTATGCAAAAATTTTCAAAGTAGTATTGCATGTAATTGGAACTAGGACTGGAAATAAACTAAATTATCCACAATGGGGAAAAGGTTAAATAAATTGTGGTCCATGAATATGGAGGAAAACTGTAATGCTTCTGAAACTGATGAGGTAATTCAGAAATGCCTTTATGAAAAAATATAAAGAGAAAAAAGTAGAACCAGAAAAATGTAGGAAGCACTATAGCCATATAAGAGAAAAAGTAAATGAGAATGGACAGACAAAATCCTGACAAGTTCACAGGAATTGACAAAAGAATTAATATACTTTTTTGCATTGAACTTAATTTAAACAGTTACTAAGTCAGTTGTATTATTGTTTAATGTTAAAACTTTTTAAAAAATGTTTAAAGAAATAAGGGATTGGGGTGGCTAGGTGGCGCAGTGGATAAAGCACCAGCCTTGGAGTCAGGAGTACCTGGGTTCAAATCTGGTCTCAGACATTTAATAATTACCTAGCTGTGTGGCCTCGGGCAAGCCACTTAGCCCCATTTGCCTTGCAAAAAAAACCCTAAAAAAAAAGAATAAAAAAGAAATAAGGGATCAGTGTACTTTGTACATAAAAAGAGTCAAGAACTCAAACTCATTATTACAATGAGTATACCATAAGTATATTTTTAAAAATGCTAATTATTGACCACCTACACTGTGAGAAATAATTCATTTCATTTGGACCCCTGTTCTTTTCCAATCTGTATTAATCAATCTGATATGATTCCATAATGGGTAGTGATTCTAAGTTCTCTATATTAGGTCCCAGAACTGTGAGGCTACCAAGAAGTTATCTGTATCTGTAGATTGTATATTTGTTGTAGATTGTAAGATCGCTTGCATAATTATAGAAAGCTAACTAGAGGCCCTCCACCCTTGCTTTTACTTGTCTTGATGACCAGGTCCAGAGTGGTAGAAGTGACTCAGCTAAATGATGTCTTCCAATTTATTTTTGTACCTTCAGGCCATTCTCTTTTGTCCAGCATGAGCAACTGACCATCTTATGACCACCTAGTCAGAGGAGATACCCCATGCTTAACCCAGCTTATGACCCTGTTGACATATTATCTTTGTTTACTTTAGCTTATGCATCATATATGTCAACCATTGAGATTCTATATTTTGCTATGCCTCTTTTGCATATTTAGGTATCAAACTCTATAACTTCTAGAAGGAAGGAAGATCCGAGGGGACCATGGACCCTTTAATAAAATGCCGTTGACTCAGAGCTCTGCCTAAGTTTCTTTTATTGAAGGTGGGACAATTTTAATTAAACTAATTAAAAATTATTGGCAGCATGATGCAATTGGACTTGGAATCAGTAGAGGCCTGATTTTGGATCCCACTTCTTACACTGGCTGTTTGATCCTGGGCAAATTATTTCATATTTATCTGAGTCTCAGCTTTATCATCTGTAAAATGAGAGTAGTAATGTGAAATATATTTTTCAAATATGTATTGTTTAAAAATAGGTATATATATATAATTATTTATTATATATGCTGAATAGAATTTTAACTTTGTTCTTATTCAAAAGCAGATTCATTGACAATAAAGAGCACACCAGTTAGGGGATCATGGGGAATAGGGCTAATAATCTACCCCCTGCTCTTCTCCAGTCTCTCAGAGTTATTCCTAAAACACTAAGGGAAGAAATTGATTGTATTGTTGTTCAATGTCAAAAATTTTTTTTAGGTTTTTGCAAGGCAAATGGGGTTAAGTGGCTTGCCCAAGGCCACACAGCTAGGCAATTATTAAGTATCTGAGGCTGGATTTGAACTCAGGTACTCCTGACTCCAGGGCCGGTGCTCTATCCACTTCGCCACCTAGCCACCCCTTCAATGTTAAATTTTTGATTAAACTTTTTTTACTTTTGAAAGTCATACATCTTGCTTCATCTCAGAAATTTAAACATAATTCTTCACTTAAACACATTTCTTACAAGATTGCTAATTTGGTGACCCACAGCAGACTAGAAGTAGCTAATGAGGAGTCAAGGATTATTAATGTTAGCCATACTCAGAGCAACAAGAGGTGACAAACAATGAGTGAGAAAAAACAGAAAACATACAAATTAGACACAAGGACTAAAAATGCATAGCTGTATAGAACCATTTAGTGTAGGGACAAATAGTCCTTCACACATGTCCACACTCCTGCCAAATTCTATCCATTATCTATGGCATATTAGCCAATCCCCTGGTCAGCATTTGACAAGTCTAGTGTTCTCAAAAACTCTGGATAATATGAACCTGGGTTTCTCATTATCATCATCTTTTCTAATTCCATTTCATATATCTCCAACATCTAAATTACTTACTAGGCATTCATTTCCCTAGTTAAAGTCATACCTCATGCTTAACTCTTCTTTCTTTCTATTTTTTTTATATTAAGGGCTGTCCCTCACATGTAGCAGAGGGTGTCTCTTCCTTTCTTCTTTCCTTCCTTTCTCTCTATGTTCCTTCCTCCTCTCCATTCTTCTCTCCCTCCTTCCTTGCTTTCTTCCTTCGTTCCTTCCTTCCTTCCTTCCTTCCTTCCTTGTTTCCCTCTTTCCTTCCATAGCAAGAACTTTCCCCTACATGTAGTAGAGGGGTATTATTTTCTTCCTTCTCTCTCTTTCCTTCCTTCTTTCCTTCCTTCCTTCTTTCCTTCTCTACTTTCATAGCAAGAATTTTCTCCTACAAACAGTAGAGTGGTATCATTTTCATCCTTCCCTCCTCCCTCCCTCCCTCCCTTCCTTCCTTCCTTCCTTCCTTCCTTCCTTCCTTCCTTCCTTCCTTTCTTTCTCAAACTTACACACATAGCCTTTAGACAAATTATGATAGCAATTGGCCACATTTGGCTCTGCTAAGAGATTACAAACTGGAAAGACTTTGGATATAGGCCCAGTTATATCATGACTGTCTTTCAAGGACCAGTACAGCTAAGTTTGGAGAAGTAGCATCTCAGGAAAATCACATATTTAATATAAAAAGGTTTTGATTCATCCCTTGAAGATTATTCATGCCAAAGGAATTGTGGCTCCTGAAAGTAGACAAAGAAGCAATATAATCAAATGACATTTCATAGTTGTATGACCATGTATAAGTGACTTTATCTCTAAACCTTCTTAGACTAAAAAATGGGAATAACAATATCTGTATTCTTTCATCCCACCTCCCCACCCACCCCAGGGTTCCTATAGGGCAAATGCTTTATAAACCTGAAAGCACTAAATAGAAATGTGAGTTTTTAAAATCCAAATGGAAAGATTCAAAATTAAGCCCCCTTGGAATATGGTTTACCCTCACCTTTCAGGCAGGTACAGACTTCCCTGACTTTAACTGACTCAAAACCAAGCTCCACCAAGAATCACTGACTGAGTTGGAAGGGATCTCTGAGGCTACTACTAATCCATTCTTTTCATATTACAGATTCCCCCACCTGTAAATTAGAAACAGAGTCTCAGAAAGGTCGTTTTGTTAAAGATCATAAAAGCAATGTGTCAAATACAAGATTCACAACTTAAACCTTTCTGAGTACTAGTTTTTATTTGCTAATTGAATGGCTCAAATACCCTCCAGCTATAAATTACTGGCACTCAGTTTCCTCATCTATTTAAAAAAAAAGAAAAGAAAGAAAGATGGGATAGGGTGGACTTCTGCTTAAGATGTTACCATGAAAGGTTTTACAGAAGCCCAGCTTTCCCACATATACACCATAAATGACTTAAAAAGGCAACCATAGCAAATAATTATAAAAGATCCAAATAGAAACAGTAGTAAGCTCCTTTGTCTTGTCAAGGACTGTACAAGAAGATTAACAAAACCCTCAGAACTAGTCTACTAGGGAAGGTGACACAACCCGAGATAACAAGTTGAATTCAGTCTACTAACCCCCTGAACCAAGATGATCCAGAAGTACCTGGAACTTGTAGCCATCTTTTGGGGGTTGGAATACGAAGTCCAGAATAGTTGGTCTTGGAAGGGGGAGAGGAGAAATGAGAAACCTACAGGTTCTAATCATTTTGACCATGTGTGAGGTGCCTAGAGCTGGTGCCTCTAACCTGAAACATTCCATTTTTTTCTAGGTTTTTGCAAGGCAAATGGGGTTAAGTGGCTTGCCCAAGGCCACAAAGCTAGGTAATTATTAAGTGTCTGAGACTGGATTTGAACCCAGGTACTCCTGACTCCAGGGCCAGTGCTTTATCCACTGCGCCACCAATAAAAAATTGTTTCCCCACCTGCACATCTAATCATGAGACAGACAAGGTCAGGATGGTGTAAGCAATGAATGAGTTGAGTTCCCACAACTGTTTAGTGAAAATCATCTATTCAAAAGACAAGGTCTGGGTGATGTAAGAGTTAACTTTTCATAACTGCTTGGAGAAACATTTAATCAGGACCAGACAAGGTCAAATAAAGAAGTTAAGTTTGCAGTTAGAAAAGAATTAACAAAGAGAGGGAAAAAAGGGGGGGATTAAGGAGGAGTTGGTCCTAATTTAGCAATGACCTAAGAAAGAACAGTGCCTGGTTAATAAAGTTTATACATATTACTTTGCACATCTCTCATAAAATTAAGCTTCATTTACATAATATGGGATGTATGAAGAGGAGAAAGGAATATATTTAAGGAAAGGTGATTCAAGAAGACTGTAATCTGGAAGAGTGTTGGACCAGTTTAGCTCTTGGAAGAAAGGAGCTGAAAGAATTGTATCATACTAATCCTATAAAAGTCTTCTTCTGTACCCAGTGCTTTCATCCCCTTTGAGGAGTGGAGCCCATTTCTGGCCACAATAGTAGGATTTCCCTAAGTTCTGGCTACAATAAACTGCTGATACTTAACTGTTTCAAGAGTGTCTAACAAACAGAAGGCTTAACTTCCCAACTATAAACAAGAGTCTCAGATCTTTTGTTTAATGACTTGGACACATGGACTGCAAGAGCCAATTGGGAGAAGTGAAAGAGGAAATAAAAATGGAAGAAAGTAAAATAAGGACACTAGAGAAAAAATAGTAGAATAAATAGCTTGGAATAGAAGGTTAAAAAACCTTATCTAAATACTAAACACCCTGAAAATTAAAATGGAACAAAAAGAACAAGATGACTCCATGAGGCAAAAAAAAAAAAAAAAAAAAATTAGGACAAAATCAAAAGGTTGAAAAAAATAGAAGAGGGGCAGCAAGATGGTGCAGCACTGGAGTCAGGAGGACCTGAGTTCAATTGGCCTCAGACACTTAATTAGTTAGCTGTATGACCTTGAGCAAGTCACTTAACCCCATTGCCTTGCACAAACCAAAACAAAAAAAATGAGAAGTATAGAGTATCAAATAGCTAAAAATTAGGCCAAAGAGATATTTAAGCATTACTAGACTCCCTGAATATGATAAATATTAAAACCTATATATGATAAATACAAAAAAAGTGAAAAGAAGAAAGAAGTTGCCAGTCTTCTCCTGAAAAAAAGACCCAAAATGAAAATTCTCAGATATATTACGATTAACACTCAGAGTTTCTAGGTCAAAGAAGTCAGAAAGAAACATTTCAAGTATCAAGGAGCTATAGTTAGGACCACACAATAATTGGTAGCCATTACTATAAGGGATAAAAAATATCTGAGAATATAATATTTCAAAAACCAAAAAGATAATGACTTGCAAGAATGAGTAGAATCCTACAAAGGAAAAACATGTATTTTAATGGAATGGAGGACTTTCAAACATTGTTGAAAATACCAGAACTGATCTTTTTGTAATAAAGAATTGGAAAATGAGGGGATGCCCAACAATTGGGGAATGGCTGGATAAAGTATGGTACATGAATGTGATGGAATATTATTGTTCTGTAAGAAATCATAAACTGATAGACTTCAGAAAAAACCTGGAAAAACTTAACATGAACTGATGCTGAGTGAAGTGAGTAGAGCCAGGAGAACATTGTAAACATTATCAGCAACATTGTGAGATAATCAACTATGATGAACCTAGCTCCTCTTAGCAGTTCAGTGATTATTCTAAAAGAATTATGATGGAAAAGGTCATCTACACCCTGAGAAAAACTGGAGTCTGAATGCAGACCAAATCATAGTTTTCAAGTTTTGAAATTTGTTTTAAATTTTATGTTCCCCCCCCCCATGGTTTTCCCCTTTTTGTTCTGACTCTTCTTAGATCCATGATTTTTCTACCACCCTCCCTTTCCTCTCCCCTCCCCATGGCAGTGAACAACCTGGTAAAAGTTGTACATGGACAATTGTGTTTTACATATTTCCATATTAGCTATGTTGTGAAAGAGGAATTAGAACTAAGAGGGATAAAAACTAGAAAGAAAGAAAAAATATAAAAGAAGTTTTAAAAAGTAAACATAGCATGCTTTACATTCAGACTTCATTGTTTTTTCTCTGGATGTCGATACCATTTGCTTTAACAGATCTCTCAGGGCTGTCCTTGATCTCTGAACAGCTAAGAGGAGCTTCATCCATCATAGCTGATCATCTCACAATGTTGCTAATATGTACAATGTTCTCTTGGTTCTTTTCACTTCACTCAGCATCAGTTCATGTAAGTCTTTCCATGCTTCTCTCAAGTCTGGTTGCTCATGATTTCTACAGAACAATAGTACTCCATTACATTCATATATTGTAACTTGTTCAAGCATTTCCCAATTGATGGGCATCCCTTCCATTTCCAATTCTTTGCTCTATAGAAAGAGCTGCTATAAATATTTTTGTACATGTGGAACTTTTCCCCATTTTTTTATGATCTCTTTGGAATATAAACTAGTAGTGATATTGCTGGATCAAAGGGTATGTCCAGTTTTATTGCCCTTTAGTCAGTTTCAAATTATTCTCCAGAATGATTAGATCAATTCACCATTCCACCAACAATGCTGATTCTTCTTTCACAGCATGACTAATATGGAAATGTGTTTGACATAATTGTACATGTACAATCTATATTCACTCCTATGGGAAGAGGGCAAGGCAAGGAAGGAAGGTGAAAGAAAAAATGTGGAACTCAAAAGCTTACAAAAAATGAATGGTGAAAACTATCTTTGCATGTAATTGGGGGGGAAAAAAGAAAATAACATTCATAAAAAAAAAGAAAAAAGGAAGGAAACTGCCTAGGGAGACACAAATGATCAGTAGCAAAACCAAAACTGAATATTTCTGTGGTCCTCAATCCTTACTTTAGTATTCTGTTCACTATCCTCTCCTAGCCTCTGTTATTATCTTTCTTCTTTAGGTACTCAAATGACTCTTCAGAAATCTGATTTTGGAAAAAAAAAGAAAAATGGGAAGGCTTCCCAGGAAGAATAAAAATACCAGAACTGAATAAAAACTTTGAAATATGAACATAGAAGTCAATAGAAATCTATCAGGGTAAATTCATTTGAGTTATTAGGAGTTAAGCAATGATGAAGTGTTTACATTTTATTGGGAGGAAAGAAGAGACAAGTCCTTTTAGAATTCTAATATCTTTATAGGTTTCAGAGGTAGTTAAGAGGGCCAAGGGTATGATTTTGTTCTATTTTGATTATCTTAAAAGAGGAAAGAAAAAAAGAGAGAGAAAGGGAGAAAGACACTGAAATTAACTATTTCTTATAATTAGGATGTTGGGCAAAAAAAATAGTATTATAAACACAGAAGAGAGGCTGGAAGTGGCAGACATCACATGAGTTTCACTCTTATCTGAACCAGAGAAGGGGCAAAAACATATATATATATATGTATATTTATGTGCATGTTTATATGTATGCATTTACATATATATTTATACACACATACAAAGTTTGGTGTAGAGATACATTAAATTCAACAGGGAGACAGGGAGGAACAGAATAAGATGAGGGAATAGTTTAAGGGCGCTTATGGTCATTCACAGACCAGGAGGGAGGACAGAGCCTCACACACTGAGACCCTTGTGGGAGTGTCCCAAAAGCTGATGAAGCACCCCAAAACAAGGCTCAGGCTGGGAAAATGAGCAAGCAGAGAAATAAGAGGAAGACCATTGAGAAATATTTTGCCTGTGAGCCCAAGAAGGATCAAAAAATACTGAGTCTGAAGATGAGGAAGTACAAGCTCCTGCATCTAAAGACTCCAAGCAAAACAGAAATTGGGTTCAGGCTATGACAGAGCTCAAAAAAGACTTTGAAAATCAAGTAAGGGAGATAGAAGAAAAACTGGGAAAAGAAAGGAGAGAGATGCAGGAAAAATATGGAAATGAAGTCAGGAGCTTGGTCAAGGAAATCCAAAAAAATGCTGAAGAAAATAGCATGCTAAAAACCAGCTTAGGTCAAATGGATAAAACAGTCCAAAAAGTTATTGAGGAGAAGAATGCCTTAAAAAGCAAAATTGGCCAGATGGAAAAAGAGATAAGAAAACTCTCTGAGGAGAACAAATCCTTCAGACAAAGAATAGAATTCAGGGAGATTGGTGAATTTAACAGAAATCAGGAATCAATACTTCAAAACCAAAAAAATGAAAAATTAGAAGAAAATGTGAAATATCTCATGGAAAAAAACAACTAATATGGAAAACAGACTTAGGAAAGATAATTTGAAAATTATTGGAATACCTGAAAGTCATGATCAGGAAAAGAGCCTTGACATCATTTTCAAAGAATTACTACAGGAAAATTTCCCTGATATTCTAGAAGCAGAGGGCAAAATAGAAATGGAGAGAATCCACCAATCCCCCCAAGAAAGAGATCCCAAAAAACCAACCCCTAGGAATATTATAGCCAAGTTTCAGAACTCCCAAGTCAAAGAGAAAATATTACAAGCAGCCAGAAGGACACAGTTCAAATATCATGGAGCTGCAGTCAGGATCACACAGGACTTAGCAGCAACTACATTGGAAGCACGTAGTTCTTGGAATATAATATACCGGAAGGCAAAAGAGCTTAGAATGCAGCCAAGAATGAACTACCCAGCAAGGAGAGAGGGAATAGGCCAAGATATTTCATATAATAAGATTTTTTTTATTACAATGAGCTATTGCAATGATATGGAAGGGGGGAAGGCAAGGGGGAATGAGGGAATCTTTGCTCTCATCAGAGGTGGCTAGGAGAGGAAACAGCATATATACTCAGTGGGGTATAGACATCTGGAGTAAGAAGGAGGGGGGAGCAGGGGGAAGGGGTGGGGATGTGAATAAAGGAGGAGAGGATGGACCATGGCGGGAGAGTGGTCAGATATAACACATTTTCTTTTTTACTTCTTGCAAGGGGCTGGGATTGGAAGGCCTGTCCAGGACCATAGGGTCAGATGGATTCTGGGCCTAAGGGGTGGTATGGGGGCTCAGGGCTTCTTGACCCCAGGACCAGGGATCTGTCTGCTACGCTACTCAGTGACCCTACAGCAGAGTCAGAGTGAAAGGAGAGAGAAAATATAGTACATGGTAGTGGAGAAATAAGAAAGGAGGGAGATGCGATCAGCAATGGCAACGTTGGAAAAATATGGAAGTAACTTTTGCGATTGACTTACCATAAAGAATGCGATCCACCCATGACAGAGTTGTTGGTGTTGGAACAAAGACTGAAGCACATTTTATTATTATTATTATTTGGGGGAGGGTGCAGGGCAAATGGAGCTGGGTGGCCTGCCTGGGGCCACATAGCAGAGTGATCTTTGGGTGTCTGAGGCTGGATTTGGACCCAGGTGCTCCTGACTCAAGGGCCAATGCTCTGTCTGCCACCCAGCCACCCCTACTATTTTATTTTATTTTGGGTCTTTTTTTTTCTTCTTTTAGGTTTTTGCAGGGCAGTGGGGATTGGGTGGCTTGCATGTCACACGGCTGGGTGATTGTTGGGTCTACGGGGCTGGATGTGGGCTCGGATGCTCGTGGTTCCAGGGCTGGTGCTTTGTCCATTGCGTCACCTGGCCATACCTACAATTATTACTATTCTTTTTTTAATTTTAATTTTTTTTCTCTCCCCTTTACTTTATCATCCAAGCAAGTCTATATTCATGGGGGGAGGGGTATATTTTATTAATGTAAAAAAAATTTGTACAAAATGAGAATTAAAAAAGAAAAAAAGAAATAAATACTGGGGATACAGATAGAAAGCTAAGAAGATCCCTCATCTAAACAACACATATAAGAGGACACAACTGTGGGGTAGATGGTAAGGCCTCATTGTCTTTAGAAAGCAGGAGCAATGTTTGTGGTGGCAAAGAATTGGAAATTAAGTGAATGAACTTCAATTGGGAAATGGCTTAACAAACTGTGGTATTTGTATGTCATGGAACACTATTATTCTATTAAAAACCAGGAGGGATGGGAATTCAGGGAAGCCTGGAAGGATTTGCATGAACTGATGCTGAATGAGATGAGCAGAACCAGAAAAATACTGTACACCCTAACAGCAACATGGGGGCGACAATCAACCTTGATGGACTTGCTCATTCCATCAGTGCAACAATCAGGGACAATTTCGGGCTATCTGTGATGGAGAATACCATCTCATTCCAGAGAAAGAATTGTGGAGTTTAAACATAGACCAAAAACTATTACCTTTAATTTTTTTTAAAAAAAAAGCTATCTTATTATGTAATTTTGCTCTCTCTTATAACTTTATTTTTCTTCTTTAAGTATATGATTTCTCTCATCACATTCAACTTAGATCAATGTATACTATGGAAATGATGTAAAGACTAACAGGCTGCCTTCTTGTGGGGGGTGGGGGGAGGGAAGCAAGAATAGGGAAAAAATTGTAAAACTCAAAATAAATAAAATCTTTCCTTAAAAAAAGAAAGAAAGCAGGATCAAAATGAATGAAAATCAAGCATTTTTCGCGTCATTATTGCTAGGAACTATGAGCTTGTATAAGACTATGTCATATTTTATTTTTAAAATGTTATTCCCCCATTGCATGTTAAGACAATTTTTTTAGGGGTTTTTTTTTTTGCTAGGCAATGGGGTTAAGTGGCTTGCCCAAGGCCACACAGCTAGGTAATTATTAAGTGTCTGAGACCAGATTTGAACCCAGGTACTCCTGACTCCAGGGTCGGTGCTTTATCCACTGCACCACCTAGCCGCCCCTAAAGCAATTTTTTTTAACATTTGTTTTTCATTTAAGTTCCAAATTCTTTCCCTTCCCTATCTCCTCCCTGAGGTGCTAAGCAATTAGCATATATATATATGTATACATATATATAATCATGTAAAACATTTCCATATTAGTCTTTTTGTACAAGATGACTCAAATAAAAGGAAAAACGAAAAAATAAAGTGAAAATAGCATACATCACTATGTATTCAAACACTATCAGTTCTTTCTCTAGAGGCAGATAGTATTCATCGTCATTAGTCCTTTGGGATTTTCTTGGATCATTTTATTGTTGAGAATAGCTAATCATTCATTGTTTTTCATCAAGCAATATTGCCATTACTGTGTACAATATTCTCTTGTTTTGTTCACTTCACTATACATCAATTCATGTAAGTCTTTCCAGATTTTTCTGAAATCATCTTGGTTCTTTTCTTCTAGTACGGTAATATTCCATTACAACCATATACCACAGTTTGTTTAACTATTCCCCACTTAATGTGCATCCCCTCGATTGCCAGATCTTAGCCACCACAGAAATAGGAAAATGTCTTATAAAGAAGCTAGAAATCTTGAGATAGACTAGAATGCTTGCTCTAGAACAAGTTCTTAACTTGGGGTCACTAAACTTATTGTTTGAATTTTCTGTTTCTGTGTTTCAATTTAATTGGTATCGTTTATAATCCTATGCTGTTAAAAACACGATTCTGAAAGGGGTCCATGAGTTTCCCCAGACTGTCAAAGGGATCCATGACACAAAAAAGGTCAAGAATCTCTAATCTAGGACTTGGATCCAGGGATAGCATGAACTGTGCTTGGGATACCAATGAAAAAGCAGTGGTGTCCTCTTCCCTACAAACCCTTGATCAAGGCTGTACCAGTATTGTTGTGTTTGTAGCAGGACTATATTTCTTAGAACACTCTCTGTTTCCTATCTACCACATTTCCATTCCTGGCCACCATTTGTACTTGTAGCATGGAAAAGCCTTCCCTCCACTTTTCTTGCATCCCTAGCCTCCTTACCACATGACCTCAAACACACATATACATACATACCACACTCACATGTATGTATATACATATTTCCTTTTTACAGCCTTTAAAGCTCTAGCCCAATTCAGGAAGATTTCAGTCCCACGGTGGTCACTCCCTCTCACATTATACAATCACAACAATGTCCTTTTTTTTATATTTTATTTATTTGTTTTTCCAACTACATACAATGGTAGTTTTTATCAATCATTTTTTGCAAGGTTTTGAATTTTGCATTTTTCTCCCTTCCTCCCTCCCTTTCCTCTCCCCTGCCACCAGACAGAAAGCAATCTGACATAGATTCTACATTTTTAACTATACCAAACAATAGATCCATATTGATCATGTTGTAAGAGAATAAAATACAAATGGAAGAAAGAAAATATTAGAGAGGGAAAAAATGACATAACACATAAGACAACTTTTAAAAATTGAAGGTAATAAGCTTCATTAATCTCCATAGTTCCTTCTCTGGATATGGATGATATTTTCTATCAAAAATCTTTTAAAATTGTATTTGATCACTGTACTGCTGAAATAAGCAATTCCAACATAGTTGATCATCATCCCATGCTGTTGTTAGTGTATATAATATTCTTCTGGTTTCAGCAGTGTGCTCTTGTCTCTCAGTTGCTATGATGCATCAGCATGGGTTGGTTTCCATATTCAGATTGTCCTTCCATTATGTCCTCTATACAGATGCCTCCCAATTCTGTACCTCCAGTTCGATGTCTCCAAAAAACCATCTATTGAATATCACCTAAGTGTTTGGCCAGTATCTTAAATTCATACATGTCATGACTCCTTGGGTCTCTGTGGCAGTGTGATGAGACCTATGAACCCCTTCTTAATATCATGTTTATAAATGCATAAAATAAAATACATAGGGTTACAAAGGAAAGCAATATTTAAAATTTTTATCAAATTACATTTTTAAATGAGTTAATAGACTTCAGGTTAAGAACAGCTTCTTGTTCTTGTTCCTTCATTTCAGATGTGTCTAACTTTTCATGATCCCTTTTGGGATTTTCTTAGTAGGGTATGGGAGTGGTTTGTCATTTCCATCTCCATCTCATTGACAATTGAGGAAACTGCTAGTCTAACACTGAACTCATAACCACTATTACCACATTTGTTCTCTTTACTCCCCTTCTATCAATTACTTCACTATCCTTCAACTCACTGAGGCACGGGTCATATTTAACTTATCTCACTTTCCTCCTCAGAAACACTTTTTTTTTCTTCCAATTAATCATTAAGAGACCTTTTTAGTGCCTCTTGATTTATCTGCTGGTTAATAAAAAGGGGAAGGAGAAGCTAGGTGTCTCATAGGATAGAGCACTTGAGTTCAAATCCAGCTTCAGACACTTGTTGCTTACTAGCTGTGTGACCCTAGCTAGGCAAGTCACTTAACCTAGATTGCCTCACTAAATAAAGAAAATAAATTGTGGTATATAAATATAACAGAAAATAATTACTCCATAAGAAATAACAGAAGAGACAATTTCAGAGATTACTGGGTAAATGTTAACTGATGCAAGAGGAAGTGAGTTAGAACATGGGGAACAAGTCATATGACTGTAACATTTCAAAGATAAACGATTTTGAAAGACTTGAGAGCATCCAGGAAAAAAAAGCAATTTTCTAGTGGGCCTATAATGAAGTACCAAGTGCTGGACTTGTTCCCCAAGGTGGGGAAGAGACCAAACAAGCCTTCTGGATCATGTGACCAACAAGATGCAGAGGCAGATTTCTCTGTGACATTCTCTCAAATTTCTCCCAAATAGGAATTCTGGGCAAGAGATTAAGGGAATTTCTGTTGCCTCCATGGTTTACACTAGGATCCCTAAGGAGACAACTTCAAATTAATAACAATTCCTAATGCTCTCACTCAAAACACATACACACACACACACACACACACACACACACACACACACACACACACCACCCTGCCTCATGGACCACCATGCAAGTTTGCATAAGCAAGTTCAATTCCCCCCACCCAGAAGTCACTAGGGGTAGAGCCTAAAGTCAGTGAAGAATGAATTCTCCAGCAAAAGAGGAGGCTGAGACAGCACTGAAGTCTAACCTCTAGGAAATCTCAAAGGAGGAAGAATAAAATGAATGATGGGGAATGGGGGTGGGGGGAGATTGAAATTTCCAAAGACCTTTAGAGGAAGAAAACTATACTTAAAAACTTTATGACATAAGAAAGATTTATCAAAAAGGTAAAATTAAAACAAGTAAATACATCTTTGAAAAAAATTACAAGATAAAGGAAAATGAATCAGCACCTGATAAGGTATAGGACTTTATATATTCCCAGAACACTGAACCACAATAAAATATTCCTGAAGGGTTTAAGAATGAAATAAGAATTATGAGAGCAGAATTTATGGCCTTCCCAGCAGAAATAAATTCACTTATAAATCTCAAGGAAGGCATTTTATATAAAAAAGTCATCATAAATACCAAAATATTTATAGCAGCACTATTTGTGATAGCAAAGACTGGAAACAAAGTAGATGCTCATCAATTGAGGAATAGCAAAATAAAATATGTACATGAATGTAAGAGAATATTATTGTGCTTTAAGAAATGATGAATATCATGAATACAGAGAAACATGGAAAGGTTTACATGAAGTGAGGCAAAATGAAGAGAGTCAAGAAAATAACATTCATGGCTTTTATTGTTGAGTCATTTCAGTCATATTTGGTTCTCCACGATCCCAGTTGGGATTTTTTCTGTCAAATATACTGGAGTAGTTTGCCATTTCCTTCTCTGGCTCATTTTACAGTACAAACTGAGGCAACAGGGTTAAGTGCCCAGAGTCAAACAATCAGTATCTGAAAGCATATTTGAAATTAGGTTCTACTGATTTCAGGACTAGTGTTTTATCCACTGTACCACCTTGCTGCCACATATTTGCAGCTACAATAGCTACAATGTAAATCCAAAAACCAATTAAAAATAATAAAAAAAGAATGCTGCCAAAAAAAGAAAAAGCACAACTCTAAAGAAGAGATTTAAAAAAGTTTCCCCATTCCACACTTTTGAAGAAGTAGATCTGTAGGTATAGTACATTTCACATGTATTTTTTAAACTTGTTCAATGTATTAAATCAGTTTTGATGATTTCTCCTTTTCTTTAAAAAAAATTATTTACTATATGGAATACTCCATGGGAGAGGAAGGAATAAGGATACTGGAGAATATTTTAGAGATATAATAAACAAAATATATCAATAAAACTTTATTTTTTAAAGAAATAGACAAAATATAAACCATTGACACCATGAGACAGCAAGAAATAGTCAATAAAATCAAAAGACTGAAAAAAAAGATCTAATATCAAAAATAATTGATCTGGAAAACAGGTTAAAGGAAGCTAACTTAGTGATCACTGGACTTCCTGTAAATGATTTTTTTTAAAAAAATCTAGAATCGTGTCATAAATCATACTGTAAAACAAAATGGTTATTTGATAGAATCAGCCAAAGTCTTGGTAGAAGACAAGAACTACCACTGTTATATCTGTATCACTAGCACTTGTCACAGTGTCTGGCATAGGGTAAAAGCTTCATAAATACTTATTGATTGATTTATGCCCTAAATGAACTGTTTCCCACTCCACCCTTTTCAATGGCTTTTTTATTTTAATGTCTTCTCCTCCCTTTGCCATTCCTTGGATTCATGAACATAATTGTCTATACATTGTATAAATAAAATTATTATGCCACAATGATATAGATTCATCTGTCACACAAAGTTCAATAAAAGGTTTTACTCTAGCATTATGATGTCATGGTATCATGGAATTGTTGGCTGGGAAACAGAGTGCAAGCTGTCAGTACATGTCAATGAAGCAGGTTCTTAGACAATTAACTTTTTTTTTTTAGATTTTTCAAGGCAATGGAGTTAAGTGACTTGCCCAAGGACACACAGCTAGGTAATTATTAAGTGTCTGAGGTCAGATTTGAACCCAGGTACTCCTGACTCCAAGGCCGGTGCTCTATCCACTGAGCCACCTAGCCACCCCCAGACAATTAACTTTTTAAACTAGTTCTTTTTTAATCCCCACACAAGTTACCAATTCTGACTCACTGAACCAGTTTCACAAACTATTATCTTGAACCCTTTAATGGAACAGGGTGGCTGCCAATGAAAGTCTAAAGGAAAAGCTAAAGGACAAGAACAAGTTTATCAATGAGAGATAAATAGATGTTATAACCAGTTGATTCTGTGTGCAGGGCAGGAAGTGAATCTAGGAGAAAGGAGGGGGATACAAGGATCTTTTTTGTTCTTTTCTTCTGCTTCTTTTAAATATTTTAGTCATACTGGATTCTTTGTAGCCCCATTTCGGATTTTCTTGGCAAAGATACTAGAGTGATTTGCCTTTTCCATCTCTAGCATATTTTGCACTTAAGGAAACTGGGACAAATAGGTTAAGTGACTTGCCCAGGGTCACATAGCTAGTGTCTTAGGCTGAATTTGAACTCATCTTCCTGATTCCACAGCTGGTAATCTATTCACTAAACCACCTAGTTCCCCATGTTAAGTATTTTATTGATGCTTTTTGTTTTAAAATCAGTTATATCTAGATATCCCCCACCTAAAAAATATATCCCTTAAAAGGAAAAGGTTAAGCAAAAACAATGCAGTGACCGTTTGACAATGTATGCAAAATTCCGCTCCAATGCTCTTTTTATGTCAAAGGAGTTGTTTTATCTCTTCTCTAAAAGCAAAACCACTTATTATAGTCACTCAGCATCTAATTTCCTTTTAATGTTCACTTATGTTGTGATCATTGCATACCTTATTCTTTTGGTTGTTTAACTCTTGCATCAATTCAAAGTCTTCTGAAATTTCTCTAAATTTCTAACATTCATCATTTCTTAAAGTGTGCATTTCATATGGTGCATATTTCATTCACATGCCATTTTGTTCAGTCATTCTCCAGTTGATAGGCACCCATTTTGTTTCTAATTCTTTCTTCATAAAGTTTCATGAAGATTTTGGTACATGTGGGACCTTTGTCTTTGACCTTCTACTAGGGTCAAAAGGTTATAAATAATTGAGTAACTTTTCTTCCATTGCTGATCTTCCTCTCATCCTCCCTTCCTCATCTCTTCTCTCTTCTTCCTGCACTATTTCTGACCTTTGGACAACCAATCACCTTTAGACCTACTACAGTTGAAGAGACCCATCAGACTCAGTGTCTGCAAGAATTACAGACATGAATCAAATCATCACATTCCACTTCTCTTCCATTTCTAAAAAGTTTATATTGTTTCACATAATACAAGAAAGGAAATTTAAAATAACTTTGGAGGATATCTCCTTTCCCCTAATGCTCCATATTGTTTGTCCACAATGTTTGTGAACCTTACTCTTCCAACTCACGCAGATAAGAAAAAAAAACAGTCACAGTTCAATCTGACATAACACAACTTTATTGATTTCTATTTTGACGTAGTTTATTGGACTCAGGTTTGAACTAAGCAACAATTTAAGTCACAATTATGTTAAAAATCACAAGATAGACATTCCCACAGGATGAAAAATCAGTTTCTACAACTTCTGCAATAATCTGCAATAATTAAGGATTCATTATGAGCTAAAAATTCATCTCAAAGTAATCAATGATGAAAAAAAGGATTCAAATTCCACAAGTATCTATTAAGTATTTTCTATATACTAAGTATTGAGAATTCAAAGGCAAAAACATGTTAGCAGTCAGCAGGAGGCAATGACAAGAGCCCTGGTTGTTTTCAGAGCTTGGGTTCAAATCCTCCCTCTGATATCTGCTATCTGTCTGGTCAAATTGTCTGGTCTCACTTTCCACATCTCTAAAATGAGGAGGTTAGATGAAATGGATTCTAAGGCCATTTGAGTTCTATGTTTACAATGTTATTAAGTCTGTAAGTTTTGCTTACATCATGGTAAATAATGAATTATTATCCATTTCTGTAGTAGAAAAACCAGTTAAAACACAAACAACAATGTATACAAAATTTTGCTTCTCCTTGTAACACTAGTAATCATGATTATTTCCTTCTTGATGAGGACCATGACATCAGGGAGATGATGCCATGGTATGTAGGTAAATTGGATTTAAGTGAGTGGGTGCTGTGCAAAGTCGCCAGCCTCACTTTCTCCTCTAGAGTCCTCTGGATCCAGTAACCAGATATAGATCAGGATGCCTGGAGATGGCCCTGGATGCAGTGGGAGTCGTTAACCTTTTAAAGCTAAGGTCTTTACCAATTTGAGGGATGGAAATATGGAGGAGGTAATTGGCTGATCTCAGGGCAACCCTTTCCTCCTTAATTAACCATATCATTTTACAACAATTAGCTTTTTTTAAAGCTTAAGAACAAAATGATGGTCCTGTAGGGTCCCATGGTCCTGGCTGCCACTAATCTGTGGCACATAGATTCAAGAAAAAAACTAAGAAGGGAAGCTAGATGGCTCAGTGGATAGAGCACTGGCCTTGGTGTCAAAAGAACTGAGTTCAAATCCAACCTCAGATAATTGACACTTCCAAAGAAAAGGAAAAGCTAGGAATACAATCATGATAGTGCCATGAGGCTCCAGTTGGGAAGGTTCCTAACAATTATATCCTAAATACTAGCGTGTGCTTGATATGATATTTTTTTAAAAAGCATTGTTTTTGGCATTTCATCAGCCTGTTACACTTCGCATCAGCAAACATTAGGGGAAAACTTGATCTTGCATTATCTTCTCGATGAAGGAGCTGAGTGGCTGTCTCACTCTCATTTGCCCCCCAAAATGCCAAGGTTAGTCCCCACTCCAAACATTTTTTCCTATTCTACACATATTTGTTATTTATCACTAAAAAGTGTGGAGAAGTGGGGAAAGAGACCTAGAGGTCTTTCTCCCAACTAAACCTCTTGGAAAACAGAAACTACATAAAACTTTGTATCTCTCAGAGCACTTCTTAATGTGCCCTATTTATATACATAAGTTTCAACTATTTGTATCGATTAAACTCTTATAAGCAAAGTAACTCTGCTTTATTATTCTCTCACAAACAGAGCAATTCTATGTAGAGTAGTGGAAGGTCTTGCAAGAAAAGACACAACTCTTTGCTACTATATTGGGGGGTAAGAGAGAAAAGGACAGGTTTTCTCTCCTTAGGAATTAGAAATTTATAAAATGTCTCACAGCAAGCCTTCTGTCCCAGAGGACCTAAGGACTTTAAAAGTTGAGAGGGTAACTCAGCAACTTTACTTCCAGTGTCCAAAGAAGAGTAAAATCAATTTCCTTTGGAATTCTGAAGCCTAACTACTCCACAAAACTCGTCATTGCTTCAGGTCATTGGGAAAAAAGAGCCCAAACCTTTATATTTGTGACAGGTTCTGTGCAAGTTGTTAGATGAGCATGTCCTGAATTCTACTGCACAGGACATGGTTAGAAGTTTCTGGGAGATATTCTCACTGATAATGATATTTTCCCCTTTAAAAAAATGCATCAAGTGTGAAAACATCTATGTATCAAAAATACCTCTTACAGATGATCATTTTCCAGTTTGAAAATCAACAATTTCCTTTATTTTTGTTCCATTGTTTTCCTTTGGGATCCTTCCAGATCCCTAATTGCCCCCAGATTAGTATTTTAAATCCCAAATAATTCTGTGGCCAAATTAGTTGGGGGATGCTGTACTAGATATTGTAGACAGTCCAAGTTCAAAAGGAAGGAACAAAAAAAAGAAAAAGTTAGAGAACAACATGGTATGATGACTACAGTACTATACTTGAAACTCAGGAAAAATATGAATTCAAATCCTGCCTCAGATATTAAGGAACTGTGTGAGTCTACACAAGACACTTAAATTCTTTTTTTTTAAGTTTTTTTTTTTGCAAGGAAAACGGGGTTAAGTGGCTTGCCCAAGGCCACACAGCTAGGTAATTATTAAGTGTCTGAGGCTGGATTTGAACCCAGGTACTCCTGACTCCAGGGCCGGTGCTTTATCCACTATGTCACCTAGCCGCCCCCACTTAAATTCTTTATGCCGTAATTTCCTCATTTGTAAAATAAGGATGTGGACTTCACAACATTTACTATGCCTTCAGGCTCTAAATTTATGATCCATATGGCCTCCGTGTGAATGAATGCCTACTTATTTTCTTGGGGAAGGAGAGCTAGTTTGAAGTTTCAAGTACATGATCTCATCTAGCACCCCAACATCAACAGGATGTAGTTTCTTAGAGACCCAATCACATGGAAAGATTCAGAAATTGCACATATCTGAGTTTTTTCCATGCCAATTGTGTCTACCTATTGCCAAATAACTCATTAGTCCATTGAGAAAATACAGATAAAAATGAGTTATTCAGAAATGAAAGAAATGGAAAATACTTTGGCAAAACTATGTTTGCCATGCTAAACAACTCAGGTTAGAGGAGAAGAGGGAAGATTAATGTACTTCCAAGAGACTGGGATCAATACCAGTTCTGTTTCTCCTTCTGTAAACATAAGCCATGACAGAAAAGGTCTTGGGTTAGCTGCAGCAACCATGAGTAATATAAGAGCTAAGAAGCTGGGGACTGACTTGTCCAAAGTCAGAAACCATCCCATCCTCTCCATAATCCATTAGATCATTTTAGATCTGACTCTAAGAGTCTTGAATTAGATAAGAGATACTCTGAGTCATCAGAAAGGAAAACAAAATTGTTCTCATCTTAGAAGGGCAGATACATTGACAAATAATCTAAATTTCTGCCTGGTGTAGCAAGAAACTCCTGGATTTAGCAAGAAAATTGGGGTTGCAATCAATCTGCTCAATACATGACCCATATGACCTTGAACAAGTCATGGATTAACTGGGTCCCAATTTCTTTATCTATAATTTGAAAGGACTAGGTTAAATAATTTTTATAATCCCTTCCAGAGCCATATCTAAGACCCTGATACTTTCCTTGGAAAGGAGAAGCTTTGAAAACTTTTGGAGTTGTTCTTTTCCCTCTACAGAGAAAAAGAAAAAGAAAAGAAAGAATGATTTTTTTAACTTTGGATCTTTAGTAAAGAATTATAGAAAAATTTCTTCTCATAGAACATGAAAATACATAGCTTCCCCTTCCCTACGACAATATCAATTTTATATAATTTACCACAGTAGTAAATAGCAGTATATGCCTAATTTGAAAAAGTTATTGAAATTTTTGGCTTATAAATTTGGAAAGTTCTTGAACTTTTTTGGCTTATAAATTAAAACTAATGGGGTTAGGGAGTAGGGAGGGAGGCTGGCATCAAGGTTCCAACCTCAAATGCTTCGCTTTCTATATCACTTTTAAAAAAAATCAAATTGATCCAACAGACAATGAGATGAAGATGATCATGAGTTAGGGTTGGGGAGAGAGAGGAAGCATGGCAGGGATATATCATGAGCTAGACCCAATGCTCAGGGTGCAATGAGGTCTGTACCTGGCAGCCCACAGAACAGCCTGTTCTAATTATACTTTTCTGGGGGTTAGGAAAAAAGTAGCATTGATCTAAGCCTCTGTGTACTGCCCAATGACCTGGTATTATGAGAACTTATCTGTCAACCTCGAGAGATTATTTTACTAAAGACGATATGATTTTATACCTTAAAATTCAACTTATCTGAACCCTAAGTGCCACATTCCTCTACCATCAATACAAAGGCTTTTCTCCTCCCCAAACTCACATAGAATTATCTTTAAAATTATCCAAAGAATGCCATTATGTTATGGGAGTAGGTTGCTTCTCCTATAATCTGACAGCCTAAACTCAAAGAGAATAGTTACTCGAACTTATCACAGGATGTAATCTGACCTGGATGTGAACACCAGGTCCCACCTTTTGAGTAAAATGACTTTCTATTTCAGGGGACAGATGGAAAGAGTGGTGCCACTGGAAAATACCCAGAAAGCAGGGTATAGTGCTTCTAAAAATTCTGCCTTATACTTATAAATCAGGTTGACTTTGTCTGTGATGGCAAAGAAAATAACAAAGCCATCTTCATAATTCAGGAGCACACCAATCCTAGTGGCCTTGGTGAGAGGCAGGTTTTTCTCCACATCATTGTGCCAGGTTGAGATCTTGGTGTTGAACCACTCCACACACCAGGAGGAGCCGTTGCGGCCCAAACGGCTGTCAGGACCCTGGCGATCCATGCTCCCATAGCAGACACCAATGCCACAAAAGGTGTTCTTCTGCAGCTCCACTTCCCAGTAGTGGACTCCCGACTGGTAACCCTGCAGGCCAAGGACCTGAGAGCAATAGGTGAATCTCTGGGGGTGGGATGGGTAGGCTTGGGGGACTGTGGCCACAGATGCTACAGTGTTGTTCTCTGACAAAGCCACTTTGTAGTTGGCGGTGTTGGAATCCAGAACCACTCTAGTACCATCTAAAGAGACAAACACTTTGACTAGGAAAAGTGCAAAAAACAAACTAAAAGGAGCAGACAGAAACTTCCTGGATCTGGTGTAGCATGAATCTCAACTCTATTTTCCAAACCCTCTCTGCCCAACTAACTCTTCCTGAATCATTCAAATAACTCTTGAAATTCTCTCTTTGATGAGCTTTTTCAGATTGGATTTTGCTGTCCCATCTCCATCCTCCTACCCAATTATAATTGACAGATTTTTTTTGTTCTTTTTGTGGTTTGTTTTTTCTTTTATTTTTCAATACTTTATATGGGAGTTGAAAGATCATCTGAGGGATGAGAGCAAGGGGGTCCAACCTTTTAACTTTCTGGACCTCATGCCCAACAAAAGACCCTTAAGGGCTGCATACAGAATTCAATAAATACCCTTTCTTGATTACAGTGAAACTCATATGACTAACCAGCACAACAAGAAGAGCCCAACAATAAATTCTATGAGGCCTTGCAAGTTGGACACACCTGATTTATGGAACAGAAAATTTGTAATTCAAATTCAAATTTAGCTTCTGACACTTAGCTGGGTGGCCTTGAGACAAGTCTGCTTTTCTCAGTTTCCTAATCTGTAAAATGGGGACGATTGGCACCTATCACCCAGACTTATAGTGAAGATCAAATGAGATAATGATTGCATATAGTAAGCACTTTATAAATGTTATCTATTATTATTGCTCTTAATTAATTACTAGGAAAGTGAGACCCAAATAGGGGAAGCTACTTTCTCAAGATCATACCGTTGGTAAATAACAGAACCAAGATTTCAAGCCTAATTTGCTGGGACTATGTAAACCAGGGATAGTGATAAAAGGTAGCATTTCTAGAGATGAGTTGTTTGCAAAGTATTTTACATATATTATGGCATAATTACACACACACGTGTGTGTGTGTGTGTGCAAATTCTCTGCAGATTTTATAGTATTATATGTGTAGTTATTATTAGTAGTTTTAGATTCCAGCTGTTGCTATAACCATATTGCAAACTCTTCAAGAGAAGAGACTGTCTTGTGTTTTTTTGTGACCCCAGTGTCTAGTACAGTACAACCAACATAATATTGACTTAATAAATATCTATTAAAAACATAAATTAATAAATGTTTGTTGGATGACTAGCTGGTTCTGAGTAAGTTAATCTATTTTGGGCCTCCATTTCCTCATTTGTAAAATGGAGATAATATTCTCTTAGTCTAAATATAGTCCAGATTTTGCTCTTACATCTAACTTGTACAATTTAATGGGGCCTAGAATTTTATTCAAGTAAGCATCAACTGAAGTAAGAGTCAGTTTGGTGGAGTAGAAAGAACATGATTTGGAGTTGGAAGATCTAACCACCTATTATTTGCATGCCCTTGAAGTCACTGCCCATCACTAGGCCTTGGTTCCTCATCTACGAAAGGAAGAAGTTGGACTAGTTGATCTCTCAAGGTCCCTTCCAGCTCTAAATCTAAGAAGACAACAAGGAAAGTGATGACAATCATTGAGGTCTCAGCTGAAGGGATTTTGGAAGCCTTGTCCTTGTTTTACAGAAGAGGAAACTGAGGTCTTAGGCAGTTAAAGTTGTTTGCCCATGTTTGCCCAGCTGTTCTCTTTACTATATCACTCCAATGAAGAGAGAAGTAATTATTAAAATATAACAAAATACAATAATAAGAAAGTCTATTGGTTTTTAATTTGATAATTTTATATAGCTTTTTTACATGCTTTTCCTCACTAGAGATGTCATTCAGGGGATACAACCTAAATTTGGGGCCAGCATATAATAGGACCAATATTGGCACTTTTCCTCTAGTCATCATTATAAATAGCCATCATAAATGCTTTTTTGGCTGATGATACTAATAAGGTCAAATCCTTATACTATAATGGGGGTGCAGTAATTTTTCAAAGGAAAGACCTTTGGAATTAAGTGAGATCCAGCATGAATGAGAGGCAATATGGTACAATGGAAAGAGTTCTGGATTGGAACTTGAGGACAACTTGGGATCAAATCTTAGATTCCATTACTTGCTAACTTTGCGACCTTGGACAAGTCCTTTTCCTTCTCTGGGAATCTTTTGTTTACCAAGTTGTAAAATAAAGGAATTTATACTTGATAAACTAAATTAGTTTCTTCTATCTCTAAATCTATAGTGCTGTGATTCTTCCCTGAGCTTCATTTTTCCCACTTGTAAAATGTGGGTAAGGAGGAAGGGAGGTAAAAGGGTGAATAAAATGACCTCTAAGGGTCTTCCCAGTTGTAGATCCTAAAATCTCATGTATTCCCCCATGGATAATGGCACTTACATTGTAGGAGTTCTGATCTGGATTTTGCCAAAAAGACTTCTAATACTTGTGTCCTCCGAGATGCTGGATTCTTTGATAAGGCATTGGCTTTTTCTGTAGCTGCAGAAGAGAAGTCCATCATCATTTCAAAATAAAAACAGAATAAGAGATTAAAAAACCAAGAGTCAAAAGCACACATGTCCCCACTCCTAAAAGTACTCACTCTCTAGGAGCTCTGGTTTTAAGTTTAAGTCTGTCACAGAATCTACTCTGGAATTCGGACTGAGGGTTGATGCAGTGGGAGGGCCTGAATGAGAAGAAAATTAAATGTATGATGTGCAGCAAGGCCAGGGCAGAAATTGGTCAATTCTTCCTTCTCTACTTTTTAAAAATACAGTTGGGCTTAAATCATTTAAACACAGACCTATTACCCAGGGCAAAGTCCATCTGGTCCCAATTAGGTGGCTCATTTCTGTACAAAACACCTAGAGAGAGACTGGAGGAGGGAGGGGAGGGAGGGGAGTTGCTATACTACAGAGTTACAGTCCCAGACTTTGGGGGTCAAGAAACAAGCTTGTAGTGGTTAAATTCATATCTGGGGGTGGGGAAGGGAGAAGAGGTGGATTAGCTGCTTATATTTACCAGGTTTCTTTGGTTTCTTTTCCTGTTCTGAAAAAAAAATACAATTTTTGGCATTAATATATTTTAAAACAAAATACTTAAACAGTAAAAGATGACAATGATATTAAAAAAACAAAGGTTTCATATCCATTCAAATATTTATAGCAGTATTTTTTGTGGCAGCAAAGAACTGGAAAGAAAGTAGATACCTATCAACTGGGGAAGGACTAAACAAATTGTGGAGTCTGAATAGAGTGGTATATTAAGTGCTTTAAGAATTGATGAGTGGGGGTGGCTAGGTGGCGTAGTGGATAAAGCACCGGCCCTGGAGTCAGGAGTACCTGGGTTCAAATCCGGTCTCAGACACTTAATAATTACCTAGCTGTGTGGCCTTGGGCAAGCCACTTAACCCCATTTGCCTTGCAAAAAAAAATTGATGAGTATATACAGAGAAATATGGAAAGACTTACATGAATTGATGCAAAGTGAAGTAAGCAGAACCAAGAAAACAATATATACAATAATGAATAAAATATTGGAAAATGAATGTTGCCAAACTGTAAAGAACAAGTTTAATACAAGAGATATGAAAAGGTACTCCTACTACTCTTATGCAGGTGACAGTAGTAATGGGAGTCTATGGGTGTACAACATCAAATTTTTGTATTAATGAGTTTTTGTTGAAATTGTTCTTTTCTTTACTTTTTTAAAAAAATTATTTATTACATGAGATAGCTCTGTGGAATGGGAAAGGATAAAAAAAAACATTGGGCAGCTAGATGGTACTGTGGAGAGTAAGCCAGACCTGAAATCAGGAAAAACCTCAGTTTAAATCTGGCCTCAGACATTTACTAGGTGTGTGGCCCTAGGTAAGTCACCTCACCCTATTTGTCTCTGTTTCCTATAAAATGAACTGGAGAGGGAATGATAAATCATTCCAGTATCTTTGCCAAGAAAACCTCAAATAGGGTCAAAGGGAGTCAAACATGAATGAAACAACTAAACAACAAAAACACTAGGTGACATAAAAACAAAGGCTACTCATAAAAATATATTTTAAGGGGCTGCTAGGTGGCATAGTGGATAAAGCACCGGCCCTGGAGTCAGGAGTACCTGAGTTCAAATCCAGCCTCAGACACTTAATAATTACCTAGCTGTGTGGTCTTGGGCAAGCCACTTAACCCCATTGCCTTACAAAAAAACCCATAAAAAATGTATTTTAAAGACACAAAAAAATCATAAAACTAAATAGACCTTTCCTTACTGTAATAAACGTTTGTGTAAAATGAAGAACCAGCATTATTTGTAATATGGAAACACTAGAAAGATGTCTTTCTAGTAAGATCATGAGTAATGCAAAGATGGCCACTGTCAACACTACTCTTTGATATGGTTCTAGAAATGCTGACTATAGCAAGAAAAAAAAAAACAAAGAAATGGAAGCAATAAACTCAAGCAAAGAGGCAAAATCATCTCTATTTGCAGGTAATGTGATGGCTTCAATGAAAATATCAATCAAAACAATTTATAAGCTCAGAAAATTAGCAGGATAGAAAATAAACCTATGAAAATCAGTTTTTCTTTATATTAATGACAAAACCCAGCAGGGGACATAAAAATAAATTCCATTCAATGTAGATACAAAATATATAAAAAATCCCAGCACTTTTCATCCAACCTTTCTGGAGAACAATTTGGAACTTCACCCAAAGGGCAACAAAAAATGTGCATTCCCTTTGATCCTGCAATACCACTGCTGGGTCTATACTCTGAAGAGATTATGAAAAAAGGGTAAAAACCATCACTTTTACAAAAATAATCATAGCAGCCCTGTTTGTGGTGGCAAAGAATTGGAAATCAAGTAAATGTCCTTCAATTGGGGAATGGCTTAGTGGTATATGTATGTCATGGAACACTATTGTTCTATTAGAAACCAGGAGGGATGGGGAATTCAGGGAAGCCTGGAGGGATTTGCATGAACTGATGCTGAGTGAAATAAGCAGAACCAGAAAAACACTGTACACCCCAACAGCAACATGGGGGCAATGATCAACCCTGATGGACTTGTTCAATCCATCAGTGCAACAATCAGGGACAATTTTGGGCTGTCTGCAATGGAGAATACCATCCGTATCCAGAGAAAGGACTGAGGAGTTTGAACAAAGACCAAGAACTATTACCTTTAATTTAGGAAAAAACCTGGTATCTTATTGTCTGATCTTGCTATCTCCTATACTTTATGTTTCTTCCTTAAGGATATGATTTCTCTCTCATAACATTCAATTTGGATCAATGTATACCATGGAAATAATGTAAAGACTGGCAAATTGTCTTCTGTGGAGGGTGGAGGTAGATTAGAGGAAAAATTATAAAACTCAAAATAAATAAAATCTTTTAAAAAAATCCTAGCACTTATCAACAATTCACACTCAGGATATGAATACAATCTTTACAACAAAAAATAACACCTAAACTAGTTAACAGACAATATCAAATGAAACTGACTTTTTATTAATTTGTAGAATTAGATATAAAACAGTATAAGTAAAGAATCTCTATCACTTTCACTTTTTTGGGGGGGTAGGGTTGCAAGACAATGGGATTAAGTGATTTGCCCAAGGTTACACAGGTAGGTAATAAGTGTCTGAGGTCACATTTGAATTCAGGTCCTCCTGCCTCCAGGAGCAGTGCACTATCTGCTGTGCAACCTAACATCCCCAAGGTCAAGAATCTCAGGGAAAATAATGGAAAAAAAAGGAAAGAAGAAGGCCTAGCATTATCAGATCTCAAACTATAGTAAAAAGCACAAATCAAAATTATTTTAAGTAAATAAAATTGTGGAGTTAATTAATGGAATGGACAAGATAAACAAGATCCATAAATAATCTTACATAAGTAGTCAAGTGTTCAGAACACCTAGTATTAAAGACTCCCTAATTTGCAAAACTGCTAGGAAAACTAGAAAGTAGTTTGGCAGATTAGGTATGATCCAATATAACACTAAGGATTCAAAATTGACACATAGCTTCAATGTAAACTACCACACCAAGAAAAATTTAGAAGAAAATGGGGGGGGGGCAGCTAGGTGGTGCAGTGGACAGAGCACTGGCCCTGGAGTCAGGAGGATCTGAGTTCAAATGTGACCCTAGACATTTAATAATTGCCTAATGGTGTGACCTTGGGCAAGTCACTTAACCCCATTGCCATAAATAAATAAACATTTTTCTTAAATGGGAGGTATTCTGAATAATTATTACTAGGAGAAGAATTCTTACCTAAATACAAGGAATAAATGTGATCAGAAAAGATGAAATGGATGGTTTCATAAAGTTGAAAGCTTTTGCAAAAAAAAAATCAAAGCATTTAGATAAGAATTAGAAGGAAAACTGTTCATTGGGAAAAAAATTTGCCTTTATATATGTCTGATTAATTTCTGATGTCTAAAATATAGAGGGAATTGATATAAATATCAATCAATAATTAATTTTTAAGCATTTGCTCTGTTCAGACTCTCTGTATGACATGAAGATACAAGTACATTTAAAATTATACACAGCATAAGTATAGGTGAATGATATTAGAAATGTCACTTATACTTTTGGGGATTCTATTTCTTCTTCTGTAAAATAAGAGGGTTAGTCTAGTTGGTTCCTTCCAGTTGCTGAACTAATTCTTTTTCTTCTATGTCTTTTCTCCTATTCTTCCCTACCCCTCAGGTTCTTACTCTAAAGGACAACCACATGCTAAGCTAACTCAGGATCCCATCTTCCCCAAAGTCTGGTTATTTTATTTATCCTTCCCAAAGTGCAATTCACAATATATACATCTGCACATTAAAAATAAAATCACTACATAGACTTCTTGCCTTCCCTCACCAATTAATCTTTCCCTATCTTTTTTAAAAATTTGTTTTTAAAAAATTCTTAACAAATAGAATAGGTACTTCCATAGAAGTAATAGAAAAGTAAAGGGGATTGTATATGAAATTGCAGATCTCTAATATATAGGGTTTTTAAATATATAATAAATTCAACTTAATTATTCTCAAAGCTTTCTTGTTTATCTGTGATTACTTAATCTGTGATTGCTTCTGGCTGTTCTTGTGCTGGCTTTCTGTGCATTTAAAAAATTCTTTCAGTGACTTTGGTTCTTTCCTTTCTCAAATTTTAATGTGGTCTACAGATATATCTCTACCCAATTCTCAAATGTTTTATGAGAAAGTGACATTCTCATCTCCTGCCTAGCAAAGAGAGAAGGCTCTAACAAGGAAACAATATTATATATCTTATGATATGCAATCATCTTTTAAGTGTTTTTGTCTGTTTTATTTTGTTTTTTTTAACAAGGGTTCCATTTTGAAGGTTTGGGGAAGAAAGAGAAAGGATATTTCCAGAAATTCCAGAAAAACAAAAGGCATCAAAAACAATCTATCTAAAAGTGAAAACTATCTCCTCCCAGAACCAAAACATGAAAACATTTCAATATGATGTTTAAAGAAAAGGTTATTAGAGGACCTGGGTTAAAATAGTCAACCTGCTACTTGCTATCTATGTGAGCTTTGAAAAGATACTAAATTTCTCTGGTCTTGTTTCCTTATTTGTAAAATTAGAGAGTTGAACTGGATGATAACCCAGTATCTGTTGGTTAAGGTGAAATCCTTTTAGCTTCCTCAATGGCCATCTATCAGGCAGAGATGGCAAAAAGAAAGAAACAAAAAACTCAATTTCTTTTTGTTCTTTTATGTTTACTCACTCCGTTCTATAACCCCACTTTTGTCCTGCTGGTACTTCTGTGGCTTAGGTGGTGGTTTGTCCCCTTCTAAAAATTGAAAAGAGAGCTATGAGCATTTTATCAGTAACCCCTACCAACAGGCTGAGCCATTTCTTAAGTAAAAAAATATCACACAAGAATTGGAAATTGAAGGGGATGTCCATCAATAGAGGAATGGTAGGGGGGCGGAGCCAAGATGGCAACAAGAAAGGATAGAGTCTTAGGTGCTCTCTGATAAAACTTATAAACTAATAGAGGAATGGTAGAACAAGTTATGGTATATGAATGTTATAGAATATTACTGTTCTGTAGGAAATCATGAGCAGCCAGAATTTACAAAAGCTTGGAAAGACTTGCTTGAACTGAAGTGCTGATTGATGTGGGCAGAACTAGGAGAACATTATACACATTAACAGCAATATTGTGAAATGGGCACAGCTCCTCTCAGCAGTTCAGCGATTAAGGACAATCCTGAGAGCTATGTTATGAAAACTGGCATCCACATACAGAGAAAATACTCTGAAATCTGAATACATAGCAAAGAATACTATGTTCACTTTTAGAATCTTCTCTGAAGTTTTTCTTTCTTTCTCACGATTTCCCTCCACCCCTTTAGTTCTAATTCTTCTTTCACAACATGACTACTATTAGAAACATGTTAAACAATCTATATCAGACTGTTCACCACCATGGGGAGGGGTAAGGAAGGGTAGGGTGGTAGAAGAATATGGAACTCAAAAGTTTTCAAAGGGATGAATGTTGAAAACTATCTTTACATGAAACTGGAAAATAAGATTAAAAAAAGCATTGTCACAGGCATAGCATGAAATAAACTTAAGAGAATCACTTACTGTGGATCTGTTTTTGGCGATACTCTCTAGTGGGATATGTTGGTCCAATGGAAGTAAAACATTTTCCAGAATCATCTATTTCAACAAAGATTAGGATCAGTACACACAGTTGAGCTTCACACAAACATATCAAAAACACTTTGCAAACTCCCTAAGATGAGGCAAGTAAAGCTTACCTCCTTTAATCTATTTTCAGTCTGCTTTTTTTTTAGTCTCATATAACAAGATTCTCTCCAATAAAACCATATTACCTGCTCTCTCCTGGAAGCATCTCTCATTTCATAAACATTCACAAATATTTATTTTACCTGTCACACTCTTCTCCAACATCTATGAGAATTGAAATCTTGCCCATCCTCTAAGACCTGACACAAATATTACTTTCCCCAACAAACTAGCTCTCTAGGAGCTATTTTAGCTGTAAAATTCTCTGTTTCTACAATCTTCACTGATTTCTCCTAAGAGAGACATGATCTCTTGGACTTCCTGATTCTACCAGTATCGTGCATGACTTCACCCAAGTGTCTTCTCTCTGAAGATTCTCTCCTATTTACTTTGCACAAATCTTGTTTGTCAATTATTTGTGTGTTGTTTCCCCCATTAGACTCTAAGCTCTTTGAAAACAAGAACCAATTTTTGCCTTTCTTTATATCCTCAGTATTTAACACAGTGGCTAGTAACACAACAGATGCCAACTACATGCTTATTGAGCATGTCTTCTCCATTCCTATGCACTTAACCTTGTATCTTAGTTACTTGAACTAAACTATAAGCCACTGAATGATTATGCCTATACTGGTCTGTCCCTCTAATCCCCCTGAGCATCTAATATATGTCTTAAATATAAGCAGGTGCCTAAAAATTGCTTAACAGATTAATTAAGAGATACCAGGATTGACTAATAGGACAGAATGTTGGAAGGGATGTAGGGAAATTGATGCATTGATGCATTGCTTGAGGAGTGGGGAAATGATTAAAAAATTCTGTACTATGCTCAAAAAGGCTACAAAACCATGTCTACCATTTACCCTAGAGATGCCACTGCTAGTTCTATATTCCAGAAGAGATGAAATACTGGAAGAAAAGAATCTAAATGTGTAGGGATATTTATTGCAGCTCTTTTCTGGTGATGGGTTATGGCAAATGATGAACAGAAAGCTCTCAGTAAAAAACTTACATGTGATACATGGGAAATGTACTTTATACAAAGTAATAGCAATATTGCAGGATGATCAGTTGTCAATGACTTAACCTTTTCTCAGCAATGCTTTGACCCATGAGAATTCTGAAGGACTTATGATAAAGAATGCAATCCATCCCAAACACAGAGCTGATGATGTCTGAATACAGACTGAAGCATACTTTTTTTTCATTTTTTATTTCTTGTGATTTCTCTTTTGTGTGTATGTAGTCATGTTTACTTTTACAAATAAGTCTATTACAGTAATGTCAAAAACAATTCCCCTCCCCCCCCAAAAAAGTAGGGAGGAGTGGAATTAGGAAATAATTCTAAGTAGTTTTTAAGAAGACAGTTACAACTGTTGGTATTGTCAATCCATTCTGTAGAAGAATTTAGAATTGTGCCCAAAAAACTAAGAAACTATGCACTCCCTTTGATCTAGCAATGCCACAAATAGGTCTGTATCCCAAAAGATATTAAAAACAAAAAAGGAAAAGAGCCTATATTACAAGAATATTTGAGGCAGCTCTTTTTTTGGTGGTAAGGAATTGAAAATTGAGGGGATGTCTATCAGCTGGGGAACAAATTGTGGTGCGTGACTATGATGGAATGCTATTCTGCTATAAGAAAAGATGAGCAGGATGCTCTCAGTAAAGCCTGGAAAGACTTACATGAGCAGATGCAATGAGAAAAGTACTATTTCCAAACTAATAACAATATTGTAGGATGATCAGCTGTGAATGATTTAGCTTTTCTCAGAAATCCAAAGACCTAAGACAACTCTGAAATACTTATGATGAAGAATATTGTCCATTTTGAGAGAAAGAGCTGACAGCTTTTCAGAATACAGACTGAGACATGCCTTTCTTACTTTATTTTTTTGAGGTTTCTTGGTGGGGAGGTAGTAAAGAGGGTCTCTTTTCTTTCATAGCATGACTGTTATGGAAACGTTTTACATTACTACACATATATAACCTATATCAGGTTGTTTACTTTCTCAATGGGGAAGAGGAGTGGAAATGGAGGAAGGTAGAAAATTTGAAACTCAAGAGTTTCAGAAATGAACGTTAAGCATTGTTTTTGCATGTAACTGAGGAAAAAATAAAATACTAAATAAACAAAATTTAAAAAATACTTATGGGGAAATAGGGAAAATCTGAACACTTGATGTTAACAGATGATATGCACTATTTTTGTGAGAAAGATAGCAGACAGGGGCGGCTAGGTGGCATAGTGGATAAAGCACCAGCCTTGGAGTCAGGAGTACCTGGGTTCAAATACAGTCTCAGACACTTAATAATTACCTAGCTGTGTGGCCTTGGGCAAGCCACTTAACCCCATTTGCCTTGCAAAGAAAAAAAAAGATAGACAAATTTGGAGTTACTTCTGATCTGTATCAATTTTTAGTAGCAAAGCTAATGAGCAAAATGATATGACTAGGAGATGTAGAAAAATCACTACATAGGCAAAAAAGTTATCACTTGGATCAAATGTAAATTTCCCTTAAAGTTGATTTAAATGGCCCCAATCTGATGTGGAGTTGAGATGACAGGTGGTGAAAGGAGCTGATTTTTTGAAAAAGAAATGATGAAAATTGCCTAAATGAATCCAGAAGAGATATCAGAAGTCAGGCTCTTAATCAACATCAAACACTTATTATATGACTGTTACCAATGACACAAATAAAAAATAAAACTGCTTGGCCTCCATGGGACTGACATTTTATCAGGTGCAAGACAATGAAAACATAGAAGCAGAAATCAAATCTAAACAATGAAAATAAGTAAAAGATTGTTGAAGGATCAGAATGCAACAGAAGATAATGATTCCTTGCAGTTATTCCTCTATAAAATGATGGAGTAGAACCATCAAAGCCATCTGATGAGATATTCAGTAAGGGTCATAGAAGAAGTGACAAGTAATAATAATAATTATAGTAATAGTAAATGAATCCCTGCTTGGGGATTCTGAGGCAACATCTTGATAACCAAAAAAGTGAGAGTCTTTGTCCTCCCAAATCACATGCAGAAGACCTACTAGAGAGCCTTCCAAAACTTATCAAAACAGATGATATTTACTTCTGGTTTAATATGGGCACAAATTGTATTATGGGCAACTAATTAGCATGGTGCATGGATCAGCAGATGCAGTTAGAAAGACCTGAGTTCAAATCTGACCTCAGAAACTCACTGTGTGACCCTGGGAAAGTCAATTAACTCTCCTGCCATAGCTTCCTTTTCTATAAAATGAGTTGGATAAGGAAATGGCAAAACACTTCTTATCTTTGACATGAAAACCCTAAATGGGATCCATAAAAATTCAGACGTAACTAAAACAACTCATAAACATTAAACGGTGCCATAAAAAGTAACCTAAGAATGTATTGTCTGTGATTATTAAGAAATTGGACAAGAAACTGAGGCATTGATTTGTTTTCCTCACTGTTGTCTCCTGAATGAAAGGGTTACAAAGAAATTAATTAGAGCTATCAACAGTTGTCTAAGATAGGGGTGTTTTAAAATGAGATTTGAACTTCTTGACCATGGCTTAAAATATATAGATGACAGATTTCTTAGCAGGGTTGGAGTTATGTTGTTGTTTAGTCATTCAGTCATGTCTGACTCTTCATGAACCTGTTTGGGGGTTTTGTGGCAAAGATAGTAGAGTGGTTAGCCTTTTCCCTTTTTCCAGTGAATTAGGCAGACAGAGGTTAAATAATGTCCAGAATCACAAAGCCACTGAGAATATGAGAATAGATTTGAACTCAGGTCTTCAGGACTCCAGGTTCAACATTATAGCTACTGAACCACTTAGATTCATCTAAGGCAAACAAAGGTTAAGTGACTTGCCCAGGGTCACATAGTTAATAAGTGTCTGAGAGATTCCAACTCATATCTTCCTGACTCCAGACCCAGCACTCTATCTACTGAGTCATCTAGTTGCCTGGAAATTTGCTGGGTGCCTTATCAATCTAATCATTTGAGCTTTAAACTAAAAGTTATGGAGAAAGGATCAAATTGACTAAATTTCTCAAGGTAAATGACATAAAATGAAGGAAGGGACCCCTAAAATTTTGAGAGCCCCTAAATTGAGAATGAGATCCCCTAAAATTCACAGGAGTCAAAATACAAGAAAGAGTCTAATAGTAAAACCTGTGGTCTCAAATGTTTTAGGCAACAAGCAAAATGAAATACAATTACTAATGCAAAGAGATAAATTTGACTTCAGAAATATCAGTGAGACTTGGGAGAATGAAACCCAGGAGAGGATTAAGACTCTGCTCAGTATACCTTATTCAAAAGAAATAGAATAGGTAAAAGGTGGGGGGGGTGTAACATTGAATATTGAAAAGATATACTCATATAAGGAAATATGGGGGTAGGATGGGAGAATGTATTTGGTGCAGGTCAATGGAGAGAGAATCAAAAGAGATTTTTTTTTATCAAAGTTATACTACAGACCATTTAAATGAAAAGAGAAATGAAGAGTACAGAATCAGATTATGAGCCTGGGATGGATTACAAGATTACATACTATAGTAGTGATGGGACATTTCACTTATGTAGCTTGGAACTCTCTCTTTGCCATAAACAGAACAGATAATAAGTTCTTGACTTACCAAAGTGAAGTTCATCCTTCAAAAAGCAGAGAAGGAAATTCTATTCTGGACCTGATTTTCACCAATTGGGAGTAACACAATTACTGGAGTAGAAAAAATAGGAACACTAAGGAGGAAGTGGATATACTTTGGAGCTTGTAATGGAGAAGAAGAGGAGATCCAGGCAGTCTGTCATGCACCCTGGATCTGGGGAAAGCAGACCTCAGTGCATACAAAGGAAAGATAAGTAAAATGATATAAGGAAAGTCAGTTCAAGAAGAGTAAAAAAATTCTCAAGGATAAAATTCTGAAGAAGCAAAAGTAAACAATCTCAATGATAAGGGAAAATGAGACTGGACTGAAGAGATTATTGTGGATGCATAGGGAATTCACTGAACAACTTAGATTTAATAGAGGTGGGGTAAGATACAAAAATAACAAGTAAGATCAGGTAACAGATGATAAATATAAAAGAATATTTACCTGATGTTGATGACTACATATCACCTGACACTGATCAACTATATCCTTGGATACTAAAAGAATTGATAAACATGATTGTTTTCCCATTATCAGTAATATTTAAGAGATCACAGGAAATGAGAGAGATGCCACAGGGTCAGAGAATGGCAAATATCATCTCAATATACAAAAAAAGGGTGGGAAATTCTTAGCTAGGTCATTAAAGAATGAGTTAATGAATTTCTAGAAAGAAGCAATAATATCAAAGAGCCAAGTTGCCCTGTTGTCAGGATAATTCAACAAATAGATGAAAGGAGTGGCATAGAGTTTACCTGAATATTAGTTAAGTTCTTAAAAAAGTGCCTCATACTCAGTAAGTACTAATACTAGCTCCAATCAATTAACAAGAGTCAACTATCAAATTTTCAGTATGAGCATTCACACATACTATAAATGAGATTTGCTTTTGTATTGTTAATTATTGAAACTTAAAGTGATGGAGAAAATGTGAATAATGTAGGTTAATCTTCCCCTCCCTTTCCTTTCCTTCCTCCCATGTTCTTTGATACACCTTTGCTCATACTATTCTTATGGAAAAGATAAAAAGAAAGGGATCAGACATAACTAATTGTATAGTCTAACTCAAAGAATATTAATAGTTCATTATCATTATGACAGATCTCCAAGAGAGTACTCTATAGGTCTATGTTTGGCCCTGTGGTATTTAATATTTTTATCAGTGTTTCAGATAAATATATAGAAGAAATGCTCAGACACTGTGTGGCCCTGAGCAAATCACATAACCCTACTTGCTTCAGTTTCATCATCTGTAAAATGAACTGTAGAATGAAAAGGCAAATCACTCCAGTATTTTTGCCAAGAAAACCCCAAATGGGGTCATGAAGAATCAGACGGGACTAAAAAAATGGCCAAAAAATAACATAGATAGAATGCTCATGAAACTTTACACAGAGAAAATATAGAGCTAAGCTAGTGAATGATAGACTCAGAATTCAAAAACAACTGGACTAAAAAAAATCTATACTTCCTAGGATATTGGGTTGAATCTAATAAGATGAAAACCATTTGAGATTCCAAGTCCTAACCCTTGGGTCCAAAAAAAAATCAACTTCACAAGTCCAAGATGGGATAGGCATGCTTAGACAGCAGTTATTCTTTAAAAGATCTGGGAATTTTAGTAGACTACAAGCTTAATATGAATCAGCAATGTGATTGATGTGGAAGCCAAAAAATCTAATGAAATCCTGCACTGCACAAGGAGAATAGTTTCCAGGAATAAGGATATGATAGAGTAACTGTGCAATTCCCTAATCAAACCTCATCTGGAATGTTGTTTTCAGTTCTTGTTGCTGTTGTTTAAGAATATTAGTAAGCTGGAGAGAGTCCAGAGGAGGGCAACCAGGATAATGCAGGACCCTGAATCCCTTTCTTTGCTAGGGGATCAAAACTATCAAACAAATCTCCTTGGAAGAGAGGAAAACTCCCCTAATTGCACAAGGACAAGCAATGACTGATGAAATTTTTTTTTGAGAATGGTGCCAGTTTAACTTGTGGGGCTTAAAGATAACAAACAGATGTCATGGAAGCATCCCAGGGGTTACCAGTATGAGAGAAAACAACTTTTCTATTAAGTATAACTTTAACTCAGAGAACAACTCAAGGATATAGAAAGGTAACAAGGAAAATACAGATTCAATTAGCATATAAAATCATAACAATATAGAATCAAAGTAGGATTAATTTTAGTTTCTTCAGAGGATTCTTTTTATATATGGATTGGTGTAAATAATCACCAAGAGCATTTCAATACAAAAATTTTATGATTCTTTAAAATACAAGGTAATTGGGGCAGGTAGGGGGCAGTGAATAGAGCACCAGCCCTGGAGTTAAGAGGACCTGAGTTCAAATCCAGTCTCAGACACTTAATAACTATCTAGCTGTGTGACCTTGGGCAAGTCACTTAACCCCATTGCCTTGCAAAAACCAAAAAAAAAAAGATAATTGGGATGGATGTTAATTAAGAAGAGACTAATGCAGAAAGTGCAGAAGGTATTCCTGCTTTGAAGGAAAATTGGGATAACCTATATAAAGGTAGACAGTTGAGAATTGAGAGAATGCCAACTCTTCACGCAGAATGTAAGAAAAAGAACAATGTGTAGTAAGGATAGAAAAATAGTGTAGAACCTGCCTGTTACTTTAAACACTACACAGACTCAATGGAAGAGATTAAGGTTTTGAAACAGTACCAACTCTCATTCCTTCTCCGACTTCTCCAAGATACAGAGATTTTTCAGTTCCCCCCAAAACTACTCATTCATACTACCTCACCTCACCATCCAGAACAGAATTTTAGTTCCAACTATGATGACTATTAATTCTGGGCCTAGCAAGATATGGTGACAGGTATAATCCAGAAAAATTTTGAAAGATTCATATAAACTGATTCAGGGTGAAGTAGTCAGAACCAAGAGAACTTTTTTTTTTAACATTAATAACATTAGAATAAAGAAAAAAACAGCTTTGAAAGTCTTAGGGATTCTGATCAATGCAATAAGACTCATCAGAAGACTGATAGAGGAAATATATGCTATCTAATTGCTGACAGAAAAGAAAGGGACTCAGGATGAAGAATAAGATATACATTTTCAGATATAGTCAATGTGGGTTTTTGATTTGTTTGACTATATATAAATGTCACAAGGACTTTTTATTCCAAATGGAGATCATAGGGAGAAAGAAGGGGCTAGGGAGAGGTAAAAAGAAAAAAGAAAAAAGAAAGGGAAAAAAATTAATTTAAGTCATTTAAGTATTTTTTTCAATCGAGAGAAAGCAGAAAGAAGGCCAGAAAGAGCCATAGATAAGCAAGAGTTTTGAAAGATACCTGGTGAATTTATTATATATTTTAAAAGAAAAGTAAGCTATTTATAATAAAAGTCTACAGTTTTTTTCTACTATAAATATGGAAACCCCAGTTGGATTTGATGTTTGTTAAGATCAAAACAGTTGACTTTTTTAAAAAAAGGTGGTTACCTGAATTAGATGCCTCCTCTGTTTTCTTCTCTTGAAAGACATTTATTTTATGTTTTAAAACTTCTTTAAGGAAGAAGGCATTTTGATAAATGCTGTGGATCATCTCTTGGTTTAATTCATTCTTTGGTACATACACAGGCTTGATGAAAAGTTCTTGCAGTTTCGAGGCTTTCTAAAAAAAAAGCCAGGTGATTAGCCTGGGAAGTTAAGCTTCAGAGAATCACAAATGGGTCTTTGATTAAAGACCACCTAGTCCAACCCCCTCAATGAACATTCCTGTTTTCTCTGCTGAAAATGAGGGTGTGCACTGAAACATCTCAAAGGTTCCCTCAAAATCATGCAGTTTTGCAATGTAGAAATCATGTTTGCTCTATCCCTCTACTTGCCCCTATCCTATACGCAAATGGTTCCTACACTTAACCCTACACCATCTCTCATATTCATTACCTCCTCTTCCATACCCATATTACCTCATAGCAGGATTTTTCTTTTTCTTTTTTTTAAGATTTTTGCAAGGCAAGTGGAGTTAAGTAGCTTGCCCAAGGCCCCACACCTAGGTAATTATTAAGTGTCTGAGGACGTATTTGAACTCAGGTAGTCCTGACTCCAGGGCTGGTGCTCTATCCACTGCACTGCCTAGCCACCCCAATAGCAGGATTTTTCTAATGGTTTCCTAATAGGTCACTGAGTTTTCAGTTTCCTCCCTCCAAACCATCCTTCATATAGCTGCCAATAAAATCTTCCACTGGCATAGGCCTGATCACTATTGCTTCCCTGATCAAAACCTTTCATTGGTTATCCATTGCCAATAAACTTCCTAACCTGCCTTTTAAAGTCCTAACTAATCTGGCTCCTTCTTACCTCTCCAGCTTTATCTTAAACTATTCCCCTTCATTAACTCTTTATGGGGAGGGGGGGGTAAGAGAACAAGACAATTGGGGTTATGTGACTTGTCCAGGATCACACAAGTAGTTAAGTGTCAAGTGTCTGAGTACTGATTTGAACTTAGGTCCATCTGTCTCTAGGGTCAGTTCTCTATCCACTGTATCCCTATCATTAACTCTTTGTGTTCCAGTATTGCTATTTCATCTCCTGCCTCCTCCATGGTTTTGTTTCTTTTTTTTTTGTTTTTTTGCTTTTGCAAGGAAGTGGGGTTAAGTGACTTGCCCAAGGTCACACAACTATGTAATTATTAAGTGTCTGAGACCATATTTGAACTCAGGTCCTCCTGATTACAGAGTCAGTACTCTATCCACAGCTCTCATGATTGGCTCTCATGCTTGGAATGTTCTCCTTCCAAAGATCCCATGGAACTACAGAAAATGTTTTTTAACAGCCCTTGTTTATTACAAAGTGGATAAGCAATAGCAATACATCCTGATATGGAATGACCAATGCTTAAAGAGAAGCAGAGTAAACTAAGCAGAACCAGAACAAGGTAAATGACAGGGAAGGTACCTTGCAAGCCTCCAAAAGGCAGATCAAGGAAGTGACCAATCATGATTTCTGAGGGCTTCTGGGGGAAGCATGCTTCTTATCTATTTTCCAAGAATTACTGGACCACAAGGAAGATGGGAAGTATTTTCTGACATGGCTATTGTATTTTGCTCAATATTCTGATTTGTTATGAGGGAGACTGTCAGTGGAAAGTGACAGAGATGTAAAAGAGCCGTAATAAAATATTTTAAAAAGGAAAAAAATGCACTCCTTCCTCCATTCTGCTTCTCAATATCCTTGAGTTCCCAGTGGCCATGAAAGCTTCCCTGATTTGCTCCAATGTTAGTCTAATCTCCCTCCTCAAATAACCTCTAGTATATCTTCCTATCTCCATCTATTCAACTACCACCTATTGAGAGCAAGGATTGTCAATTTGGTAGCCATAAACCCTATTCACTGTTTCTTGAATTGAATTTTATCAAGGATACTGTAATTCAGAGAAAAAAGCATCTTATCCAATATCTCAAAGTTCATCTTTTTTTTTAGGTCTAGATAGCATTGCTATTGCACAAATGGCACTCTGAAGCTGAGGATAAGGACAGGAACTGGGTTTGGAATTTCATTGATAAAAGGAACTACTTCTACTGATGCAGGTCAGCATCTTCTCTTGAGAGGTTAATCAACTTGCCCATAGGCAGTATCTGTCTGAGGGAGAACCTGATCTTCCTGGCTTTGAGGTCAGCTCTCTATCATTATACTACACTACCTTCCATATGATCAAACTTTCATGGACATATATGTCACTGGCCACATGAGGAAATCAGGTAAAATTATACCTACAAAGATCCCAACTCCTAGAAAAAACATCTGAAAGGAAACGTTTTGCTGATAGTAGGCAGGGAATTTCTAGGGTGTGGGGAGAAGTGCATAACTAAGTTCTATGCTGGGGAAGTATAGGACCTGGGACAAATGAGTCTGTGGGTCTCCCTCTCCGTAATTAAACAGATCAAATGAAACTATATTCAAATTAAGGCAGAGGAAGAATCTACACATAAATGGAGGAAGAATCCACATCTTCTAGTCCCTACAAAAGTTCTAATACTGAGCCAGTGTTAGATGGTTATGAGAACAAAGCAGGGAGGAGAGTCCTTCAGTCATATCATCTTCAAGCAGACTTTCTCATATGTCTCTGAACTCTATATATTCATCATTTCTTACTATCCAATAATATTCAAAATCAAAGCATCTGGGCACAAATGTTTAATAGCAAGAGTCATTGTTCTAAGAAGATCAGTGGCCAAAAGCTATAAAGTTTTTAAAAGAAAAACTGTGGACTATAAGTAACCACTTGACAATATGTTCCAAATCATTAAATAATAAGAAAAATTCAAGTTAAAATAACTCTGAGGCTTCATCTCACATCAAGAAATTGGCAAAAATGACCAAAAAAAAAAGAATCAATACTGGAGGTGATGCAGAAAGACAAGCATAATAATATGCTATTAGTGGAGCTGTGAGTCAGTTCAGCTGTTTTGAATGGCAATTTGAAATGACCCTAGAATGGTGACTGAAATATCCAAATCCTTTGACCCAGAGATACTAGTGCAAAGAGCCCAAGGAATTCAAAGTCAAAACAAAAGACCGATATGTACAAAAACATTCATGTCAGTCTTGTAGTAAGGAACTGAAAATAAAATGTGTACATTGTTTGGGGAAAGGCAACATGAATGTAATACAATAGTATTGGATGATAAGAAATGATAAATGTGGGTTCAAAAAACATATAGAAAGCTTCTTAAAACCTGATGATGATGATGATGAGGGGCAGCTAGTTAGCACAGTGGATAGAGCACTGGCCCTGAAGTCAGGAGTACCTGAGTTCAAATCTGACCTCAGACACTTAATAACCACCTAACTGTGTGGCTTTGGGCAAGCCACTTAACCCCATTTGCCTCGCAAAAACAAAAATAAATAAAAATATAAATAAATAAACAAAAAAATAAAAACCTGATGATGAATGAAGTGAGTAAAACCAGGAATAATACATACAAAATAACTACAACAATGCAAATGTAAAGAAATTAAAATGCAGTAGATCTCTAAGTAACTAAAAAATAATATTATAGAAGCTAACAGATCATGCTTTAAGGTTTGCAAAGGATTTTCAAAACATTACCTCATTTTATCCTTACAACAATCCTGGGAAGCACTATTACTACTCCCATTTTACAGGTAAAGAAACTGAAATGGATAGTGTTTAAGTGATTTTTCACAGAGTGTCTGAAGCAATATTTAAACTCAGGTTTATTGAGTTTAACCTGCTTCTAGGTCCAGAGTTCTATTTGCTCCAACATTTGACCACTCTCTGAGGCTAAATTATAGATCACTTGCTCATTGGAAATTTCCACATTAGGAGTTCCTTACTCTGATGAAATCACAGGTCCAGAACAATAATAATAACACTCCCAAAAGAGGAAGGAGGGAAATAGTTAGCCTTGCAAGAGGCAAGGCAGGTATTCAATAAAACCCTTGTGGATTGACTTAAAAAGGACTCACCTCCAAAAAGGCAATGTCATCATATTTTGTGAGCAAAAGTTCAATATCTTCTTTCATAGACTCAATTTCCTTCTTCTTCTTGAGCAGGACCTGTTGAACAATGTCATATTTGTCCAAAACTCTCTTTTCTTCTTCTTTCAGCTTCCACAGAGAACTCTTCTCCTCTGATTCAATGAGGACTTTCATTTCTTCATATTCACGTTTCAACAAGTCCATCTTTCTGGCTGCTGTTTCCTAAGGGATCCAAAGAAATAGTTTGATTTAGTGTAGCTTTAAATCGGATGACACAGTCCCAGTTCTCTGGATCTACATGCATCTACAGAGTTCTTCCCTACCCCATCACAGGCATTTCAGGAGAGCAGTGTTAGATAAGCTAAAACAAGCTGAGGGCAACATCTGCCCTCTGATTACAAAGGGAATCAATCTGATTCATTTTCCCCATGGTAAACTTCCAAACATTTGAAGACTCTAATCATGGTTTCAGGTATGAGTCTCTCTTTTCCTAGATGGGAACCTCTGGGTATGGCCCTCAATTTATCAAAATTTCTACTTAGCAGTCAAAGAAGGAATTGGGTCCAAGACTCAAAGGTTACCTATTAAATCAATGATTTAAATAATTTGTTGTTTGGCTTGGAACTAGGATTTCCAACCTCAACTTTGATTCTCTAGGAATCTAGGAGAATAGAATGACTTTTAAGCCCTCTAGAAACATCAAATCTTTGGGTTGGAAAGAACCTTAGATGCCATTTAATCCTACCTTCCTGATTCTCCAACAATCTCCAAAAAGTAGTTCCTCCCATCCCCAGGGATGGGGAATTTACTACTTCACAAAACAACCAGTTCCGTGGAGAGATAACTTTAAATGGTAGAAAGTTCTTATTAGTAAACTGGAATGACAGTGAGCTGAAATAGGCCTCTTCCAACCATTAGTTTTGCCCTCTCCTTGTTCATAGAATCAATCAAATCCATCTTTCCTGTGGTAGAGCTCCAAATATTTGAAAACTCTAATCTTCAAATTGAACCAAAAGATTTCAGAAATGGGCCTCTCTAATCCTGGGATCCCCAGGCCATGCCTCCAATTTGCCAACATCTCCACTAAAATGGGACAATTGGGAGTCAGGGAGATAGTTACCTAATCCTGGATCACTGGTAAAGACACAGCTTATTTACCTGGACTGCATGTTGTTTCAAGTTTACATCTTTCAGTGCACTTGTAGCCTTATTGAAATGTTCATATACGGTTGTTAACTGCTGCTTCATCTTGGACTACAATGAAAAATAACAGGGGTGAGAGAAATTGAAGTGATTAATTAGCAATTTTCCTTCCTCAGCCCAACACCCACGATGCTCCAACCTAAACACTATATATTTGTAAAGAACTAATTTTCCATGAAAATCTCTTTTTCTGTTCATTTTATATATGTGATATATTTATATATATTTGTAATATATGTAATATATTAGTAATATATGTAAATACATGTAATATATTTATAATTAAATATATTTTATATATATCATATTTTTATATAATTATATATGTGGAAAAGATCATTTTAGTTATTTAAGTTCTGAGAAAAAATTAATTTAAAAAATCATAGAGGGCAGCTAGGTGGCACAGTGAATAGAGCACCGGACCTGGAGTCAGGAGTACCTGAGTTCAATTCCAGTCTCAGACACTTAATAATTACCTAGCTGTATGGCCTGGGGCAAGTCACTTAACCCCATTTGCCTTGCAAAAAAAAAAAAAACCTAAAAAAATAGTAAAAAAAATCAAACAGTAAAAAATTTGATTTTAAAAATAATTCATTTTCAAAGCACTCTCACATGCCTTTCCTCTCATTTGAAATGATTCATTTTTAATCTCCCAAACAATGCTGTGATATAGATGTGAGTTATCTCTCCCATTTTACAGTTGAATGAAAATAATCAGAGTTCCAAACTTGCTGCAAGACCTTAGACAAGTCATTTAATTTTCTGCATCTCAGACATCTGCCTTGTAAAATAGGAAGTATGGGACAATATTAGCTGTTTTTAACTTGGGGTCTGTGAACTTATTCTTTTAATAGTCCAACTATATTTCTCTATGATTGGTTTCTTTAATGATCTCATGTATTATATTTTATTTTTTGCATCTGAAAACATTATTCTGAGAAGACTTTTTCATGGGATAGATATTCAAAAAAGGTAGAGTCCTCCCAAGTCCAGGATTTCTAAGGTTACTTGTAGCTCTCACATTTTTACCATGACTTGTCTCAGGTCACACAGCAAGTTCAGGGAAAAAGTGTTTCCAAGCTCAAACAAGGTATGGACCATAGAAATGGAATGGGAATGAAATCAGCCTTTTGATAACAAGGTCACATATAATCTCTTGGGCACATAGGAAAGAACTTCACTTCCCCTGTATCATTGACAGTCCATCTCCTCAATTCAGTACAGAATCCAGAGCCTGATCTTAAAGCCAAATTTGCATTAAACAAGTGCTAACATAGTAATAGTAGGGAAATTAAGGTCAGCATAAAGTTACTCTGAAAGCAAGTCAAGGATATGTGTCCTGTTTAAAGCCCCAATTATAGGACCTCACCTTATTAGATTAACAAACAACAACAAAAAAAGTTTGCCTCTTAATAGAAATTACAGAACCACAGAACTAGAAGGGAACTCAGATGTTATGGGGTCAGGAATTTGAGAAGATAAAATGATGGAACTACAGGTAGACTGCTACTAACTTGCTGTATTACCTTGGATGAGTCACAATTAGAATGTTAAAACTGGAAACAATTTTAGAGACCATCCAATCTCCTTTATTCTACATTGTCTATATTTTCTTTTGCAACATGATTAATAGCATGCCTACATATGTCTAATCACAACAAATCACTTGTCTTCTCAAGGAGGGGAAAGGGAAGAAAAGGAGCAGAAAGAGTTTAGACCTTAAAATTTTTTTAAACTACTTTTTATAGGGGCAAAGAATTGAAAATTGAGGGAATGATCATCAATTTGCAAATAGCTAAGCAAGTTGTATATATGAATATAATGGAATCCTGTTCTGTTATATAAAATGATGAGTTGCATGTTCTCAGAAAAACCTGGAAAAACTTGTATTAACTGATGCAAAAGGAAATGAATAGAACCAAGAGAACATTGTAATAGCAATACAGTATGATGATTAACTGTGAATGTCTTGGCTATTCTCTGCAATACAATGAAACCAAGACAATTCCAAAGGACTCAGAATTAAAAATGTTCTTCTCCAGAGAAAGAACTGATGGTTGTAGAATGCAGAAGCAAATATACTATTTTTCACTTTCTGCATTTTGTGTGTGCTTCCCCCCCCTTTTGAGCCTGTGTCTTCTTTCACAACATGACTAATAAGGTCATATGTTTTGCAGGATTGAACATGTATAATTTATACCAAATTGCTTGCTGTGTCAGGGAAGGGGAAGGTACAGAAGGAAGGGAGAAATTAGGAACTCCATTTTTACAAAAATGAATATTAAAAACTTTTTATATGTAACTGGGGGGAATAAAATTTTATATATTTTTAAATACAGCCACCAAAAACTTCTTCAAACTCTCAGAAAATTTAGATTAAGAAGAAAGGAATCAGGGGTGGCTAGGTGGCGCAGTGGATAAAGCACCGGCCCTGGAGTCAGGAGTACCTGGGTTCAAATCTGGTCTCAGACACTTAATAATTAACTTAGCTGTGTGGCCTTGGGCAAGCCACTTAACCCCATTTCCCTTGCAAAAAACCTAAAAAAAAAAAAGGAATGTGTGTAGAGGAACTAATTTTCATCATTAAAAAGAAAAAGGTATGCTTTGCATGACTTCACAAGAATAATGGGTATTATTGCTTGCCTTCTCTATGGGTCTGGGAGGGGCTGGAAGGAGGAATTTTTTTAACAATTATATGTAAGTATAATTTTCAACATTAATTTTTGTAAAGTTTTCTCCCTCCTACTCTTTCCTCTCCCCACTCTTGGATAGCAAGTAATCTGATATAGGTTATGCATGTATAATCGTGTTATATATATACTCCCATATTAGTCACTCCATGAAAGAAGACAGAACAAAAAAGGGGAAAAATGACAAAAAGCAAAAAAATTTAAAAAGGTGAAAATAGGGAGGAGGAGACTTTTAGAGCTCAAAATTTTAAAATAAAAAATAATTGTTTAACTGTAAGATCAATTCAAGAATTTATTAGATCCCTTGGTACTTAATATACATACTTAATATACAAAAAAGGTTCCTGCTGTCAAAGAGTTTACATTTTACTAGAAGATACAACAGAGAACTTCCAACATAGGGAACTAAGAGAGACATTTTGAGACATTTTTGACCTGGGAGAGACATAGAGGCAGAGTAAGACAGAGACATTCACACGGACAGAGAAAGAGACAGACACACAAACAGAAAGAGACAGAGAGCTAGACAAACACAGATAGACACAGACAGAAAGACCATAGGATTTACAGTAGGGCTCCTTGATCCTGTGTTTCTTATCCAGGAATTTAAAGCTGGAAGACTCAGAGATCATTTAATCTAACATCCTCATTTTCGAAGAGAATGTGTGTAAGGAATGGAGGAAAGAGCCTTGGCCTCACTTTTACAAACCAGGAAATTAACCCGCGACCCAAAAGGACCCCAGGCTCGGGGTCTCTCCCGCTCCCACCCACAAGCCGGGCCGGGTTCCTCGGCTCTCCTAACCCTGGCCCCAGGCAGGGAAGCTAAGCCCGACCCCGCTAGCTGCTGAGGGCTGGGACCGGGGCCGGGCTCGGTCCAGGACTCCCTCCCCGCCCACCTTCAGCTCGGTCAGGGCCACGTCCGTGGTCACCGAGGGGCAGGTCTTGTGCCCCGCCAGGCAGACGCAGCAGATGCAGACGCCGTGCGGACGGCAGAAGAATTCCCGCAGGCGGCCGTGCTCGAGGCACTTGAGGCGGCTCAGGTCCCCGACGGGCGGCTGCAGCCGGTGGCCCTGGAACGTGGGGTTGTCCAGGTGCGGCCGCAGGTGCTCCTGGCAGAAGGACACCAGGCAGGTGAGGCAGGTCTTGGCGGCGGGAGCCTGCAAGCAGTAGTCGCAGAGCACCGCCCCGGCCGCCGCCGCCGCCGCCGCCTCGGCCCGGGCCCCCTTCCTCGACTGCAGGGCCGAGGGCTCGCCGTCCTGGGACTCGCTGCGGGGCGACTCCGCGTCCCAGCGGCTCTGGCTCTGGCGCAGCTGCTCCACCACGGCGCACAGCACCGTGTTCTTCTTCAGCTGCGGCCGCGTCTGGAAGCAGGCCCGGCACTGGGGGCAGAAGAAGCGGGGGCTCTGCGCCGTCCACGTCTCGTCCAGGCAGGACGAGCAGAAGTTGTGTCCGCACGGGGTAGTGACGGGCTGCCCGAAGACCTCCAGGCAGATGGAGCAGGTCAGCTCGTCGGTCAGGGGCTGCAGCTCGGCCATCGCGGTCCTCTCCGCCAGCCTTCGAGGAAGAGAATAAATCTCCAGAATGAGTTCCCGAGAAGAGAGAACAGAAACTAGCTGTAGGGGAGGGCACAGAAGAGTTACGGGAAATCACGTGGGGAGAGTGGCAGGGCGGGGATGGCCTTGGGGGTTGTTAAAGGAAACTATCAATACTCTGACTTTAAGGAACAAGTCTGGTTAAGAAGTAAATTGTATTTCACTTAACCTTCTCTAGATTTATTAAAAACCTTCTGTGTCTCTCAGGCAGTGTACTAAACACTAGGGATACAAAGAAAGGCAGAAATAAAAATAAAAGCACAAAGTCATAATCCCTTGAAGAGCTTACATTCTATTCTCTGTTTTTGTGTGTGTGTGTGTGTGTGTGTGTGTGTGTGTGTGTGTGTGTGTGTGTGTGTGTGTGTGTAGGGGGGGTTTGTGTGTGGTAGTAAGGCTTTTTGCTTCTCTACTTTTTTTAAGGTAGCATTTGAAGTTTAAAGACAGCCAGAGAAGGGAATGAGGAGAAGAAAGTTTTCCAGGCTTGGAGGGAGGGATAGCCAATAAAAATACAGAGTCCAGAGATAGAAGGACTCCTGCAAGGGGTCTCATGCGGGGTTTGTATGGCTAGATTGAATTGTATGTAGAGGGGAGTAAATGTAAGAAAACTGAAGGAGGATGGAGACAGGTTATGGAGGACTTTGTAGCTTGGAGAGAGCTGTCCAAACAGGCATATCCTCTGACTTGGCTCTCTACTACAAGAAGAAAAGAAGACATTATAGGAATCTTGAACAAGGAAAAGATCACAATATGTCGAAACACAGTTGGGGGGGGGGGTGGCAGCTAAGTGGCAAAGTGGATAGAGCACCCGCCCTGGAGTCAGGAGTTACTGAGTTCAAATCCAGCCTCAGACACTTAATAATTACCTAGTCCTGTGGCCTTGGGCAAGCCACTTAACCCCATTGCATTGCAAAAAAAAAAAAAATCCAAAAAAAAGAAAAGAAGGTGACTTCTGTTAACCACAATTTCCTTGAGCTAAAAAAAGTTAAATAAGAAAGTTAGTTTTATAAATGAAATTTAATTCTTTAGGATCTTACCAAAACCCATGAATGGCATCCCTGCAAATACAAACCCAGAACTAAATAAATTATCAATATTTATAGAATTTTAACAAAGGAACATAGAATTTTGATGGTCAACCAATTAAGTTACACATTTGTAATAAAGGTGTCATTAATTACTTTATGATTCTCTAACGTATCCATAAGATCTGTTCTATGTCAGAACTGACAAAAATTCAATTGGCCCAGGACTAGTCTCCTCTTCTGACTTGATATTTTATGTTATTAGATATGATATGGACATATAAAACATTGGAATTTCTCCCTTTCCAAAATGTCATAACTACAAGAATTTGTTCAGTCTCTTATCTAAATAACTAAAGTAGTTTTCTGCTTTCTCAGGATGGCCTTTACTCTGATTATTTACACAACTTGAAAGCCAACCTTGCAGATGCAATTAGTGGGGCACTCAGTTATTTCACATAGGCAGAGCCTGCTTTTTAGATGTATAACTAGAGATCCGGACTTTGTGGAAGGCAGAGGAGAGCCCCCCAGACTTTCAAATCTCAATTAGAGGCTGATAGAACAACTTTTGATCAGAAATACAGATCAGAACTATTTAATTCTAAATTAAAGCATATCAGATTAGACATTTCTTACTCAGTCTTACTCTATATTTCTGATCAAAATTGTTTTATCAGCCTCTAATTGAGTTCCTAAATCTGAATGTTAATGTCTGCCCTCTTCAAGGTCTCTGTCTCTATTAATATATATTTGAGGGGCGACTAGGTGGCGTAGTGGATAAAGCACCGGCCTTGGAGTCAGGAGTACCTGGGTTTAAATCCGGTCTCAGACACTTAATAATTACCTAGCTGTGTGGCCTTGGGCAAGCCACTTAACCCCATTTGCCTTACAAAAAAAACTAAAAAAAAAAAAAAATATATATATATATATATATATACATACATACATATATATATACATATTTGAAGGCAGACTCTGTTTCATACAACTTGTTTCCCCTGGTTACATATGTAAGCTTAAAAGTTTAGATTTCACTGTTGTATAGACAATCAGCTCTAAAAACCATGCTGAGAAAGCTGGAACAGATCTGGTTATCCCAGAATAGGAGAATCTTCCTTCTAACCCAATTCTTATCAGTTTTTCTTACAATTGAATAGACTTTGTGAACAGGATAAAGAAATTATAAATCAAATTAGTGACACCTTTATGTACCAATGTGTAAACTGATTGGTTGGCCTCCAAAATTTTATGATTCTTTGTAAGATTTCTATAAATATTGTTTCCTCATTAAGCTTATGTTTGTTATTGTTAATGATACCATCCATCCATGGGTTAGGTAAGATCCTAGAGAATAAAATTTCATGGATTAAAACTAACTTTTTCTTATTTCATTTTTAGCCAAAAAAAATTACTGCTTGCCCCTCCTCCCAACCTCCTCAAATACCTTAATCATGAATGAAAAGTGGTAGCCACTTCCTGTTAGTTTTTTGCCTCAATCTGCATTAAATTTGGCTCTCTCACTCTTAATCTAGTCCTCTCCAAAAGAACTTAACTTTTGTTCTACCCAGTTTGATTTCATTGACAGAATTACTTGGTGAGGAAACTTCCTCTACTGTTATAAGGCAGCCCATTCTCAGGAATTTATAGTATCAAGTCAACAAGTATTTATTAACCCATTATGTCCTTGAGGATACAGAGAAAGGAGAAAGAAGTGTTACCTAGAACACTAAAAGATGAAACCACTTGCCTAGGGTCATGTAGTTAGTATGTATCAAAGCTGGGACTTGAACCTAATTTTTCTTTGATGTGAAAGCTTACTCTATCCTCAAAGCCACACTACTTCTAAAGTTTATACATACCATAGAAACTGAGAAAGGGAATGAAGATGTGGTTAGGGGGATGAATAAAAAGTGTGAGGTTGAATCAAAACTTGATCATCAGGGAAGTGATAGCATGACAAGCATGAGTAAGGGGGGGAGGGGGTGCTGTGCTAAGTCACCAGTATCACTTTCTCCTCCAGAGTCATCTGGATCCAGAGGTCAGATATGAACCAGGAAGCCTGGAGATGACCCTGGATGTGAGATAATCAGGGTAAGTGACTTGCCCAAGGTCACATAGCTAGGAAGTGTCAAGTATTTGAAGCTGGGTTTGAACTCCACTCCTCTTGACTCCAAGGCCAGGGTTCTATCCACTATGCCACCTAGCTGCCCCCCCTTTTTTTTTACTTTTTGCAAGGCAGTGAGTTTAAGTGACTTGCCCAAATTCACACAGTTAGATAATTGTTAAGTATCTAAGGCTGGATTTATTTTTGTTTTGTTTTTGTTTTTGCAGGGCAATGAGGTTAAGTGACTTGCCCAAATTCACACAGCTAGGTAATTATTAAGTGTCTGAGGCTGGATTTGAGCTCAGTTCCTCCTGATCTCAGGGCCAGTGCTCTAGCCAATGTGCCACCTAGGTTCCCCAAACAAAATTTGAAGTTCTGGATAGAATTCCCTCTGTTTCTTGCCTCTGCACACTCACATTTCTCAGTCAAACTTTAGAGGCAATTTCTTTTGAGATGGGACTTGAAAGCAGTAGCCAAAATTATTATTCATAAAGCATGAGTCACTAAATGAAGGCTATTGACCCTTATCATTAACTCTAGAGATGGACTGAGAAGATTGGCACTGATCTTTTTTTTGTGGAGGGTTGTGAAGCCATGGGGTTAAGTCATGGCTCTGCCTTCATAAGATTATTGATAGAGTAAACTAGCCATGTATGACAGTCAAGAAGAGAGACAACTATGGAGGAAGAACATCTTTAGCTTCAGATGGGCTCTTGACCTTTCTCCTTGCTCCTATTTTTAAATGCTCCTATTTTCTACCCACAGTAGAAAAGAAATATTCCAACCCACAGTAAGGGCAACTTGAAACAGAAATGTGTTCAGGGTAAAAGGGAGTACAGCAAAGTCTATGTAAGCAGACTTCAGGGAGAGGAATCAAGAGTCAGATGGCACTAGAGTATATTCCACTCAAAAAATGACATTCTTGTACCTTCTTCTAAAAATGCATCATAGTAGCCTAGACCATGCTGTGAGCCTCATCCAGAGCTGGAAGCCATGGTAGTTGATCTGTGAATCAGACTCTAGTCCAGCCTGAGAGACCAACTGGAGAATATGAACTGGAAAATATCAAGTATCAGGGCTCTCCTTCCCCACACTACAATCTTTCACTTCTCAGCCCTGAACTCAAAAAGTTGTAATAAAATTTTTTCTCTTCTTTTCTTTCTTTGATATGATGCATACACACTGATAATAATAATAATAAAAAATAAGATGTTGCAACACAATATACTTGGCACTCAAAACTGTCAAGTTATAACTACCTCACTGGATTTGTACTGAACTGAACAGTAATACAAAGTAATGAGAGTTCCATGTGCTGTCAGAACTACTCTGCTATTGTAACTCACAAGCAGTCTTAGACAATATATACAGAAACAGGGGTGGCTGTGTTCCAACAAAACTTTACTTCTGTACCCTAACATTTGAATTTTATGTAACTTTTCATTTGTCACAAAATAGTATTCTTCTTTTGAATGTTTTCAACCATTTAATAATGCTGAAATGATTCTTGGATACATGGAAGAGAAAACAGGTTGGGGGGATATACGATAAGTGTATGTCAAAAGCAGTACTTGAAACAAGGTTCAATCACAAAACTTCTAAAAAAATTATAGCCCGAGATAGAGAATATGATATTACTCAACAACAGAGCATGTTGTCTTCCACATGAAGAAACATTCTGGATGCTGCTTTTCTCCTCTCCCATTCTCTTCCAACTTTCGCAGCTTCTTCTTCTTTCTTCTTCCTTCTTTTCTTCTTCCCTCTTCTTCCTTCTCCTTCCTTCATCTTCCTCCTTCTCCTCCTTCTTCTCTTCCTCCTCCTTCTTCTCCTTCTTTCATACCTTCTCCTTCTCCTTTCTTCTTTTTCTTCTTCAGCAATTAGATGATATAGTGTGTAGAGCACTAGCCCTGAAGTCAGGAGAACTTGAATTCAAATCTAGCCTCAGTCACACTTACTAGCTGCTTAATATCGGTCAAGTCATTTAGCCATGATTACCTTATAGTCCAGGGCTATTTCCAGTTGTCCTAATTGAAATCTTGCTGCTGGACCCAGATGACTCTGGAGAAGAAAGTGACTTAGCTCTGGTGACTTTGTACAGCACCCTCTCACACAAATCCAATTCATGTGCTTGTCATGGTCTGATATCATGGTCTTCTTGGAGAATGAAGGACACACATCATTATCAACATCAACTTCTATTCTTTCTTTCCTTTTTCCCCCTAAAGCATAGAGCATCACTTCTTTTTTTCAAAATGTCTCAACACAAAGTAAATTCATTTGGTTCCAACCTACTTGTCTAGTCTTTTTTTACTGTCATTTCCCTTTACACACTATTTTCCAGCCAATTTAGACAACTAAATGATCCTGAAACTTTGCAATCACACAGGTCATGCCTAATACACCCTCTTCATCTCTATTAAAATATTTCATTTCCTTCAAGGTGCCACAGCTTCTGTAAAACTTGCCCTGATATTTCCTTTCCCACACATAGTGCTCAATTCCTTCTCAAATTGTCATTATAGTACAGGTCTCACTATTTCATACTCTCCCTCTTCACTCTAGTTCAGTAAACTCTAGTGGGACTCTAATCTCCAGGAACAAATGTAAAATTCTCTCGTTAGCTTTTAAGCCCTTCTTAGTCTGGGCACTTTCTAGTTTTCAACTCATCTTAGATTTGATCTCTTCCATGTATCTAGGTTCCAGTGACACTGACCTCATTACACAAGATAACTACCTCCCAACTTCCCAAATGCCTTTTCCCTAGCTGTTTCCTATCTCTAGGATGCTCTTTCTCAGAACTTATGCCTCCCACCTTCCTTGTATTCCTTCATATCTCCCATTCTTCCTCCATGCCCACCCCTGCCCCTAGACCTTTCTGAGATTGCTTTCCATTATATATACACATTGTGGGTGAGTGTACTCTATCCTTCTCTCTGTAATTCATTATAGAACTCATCCATTCCAGTTATAGCATCCTTTGATTTTCTTCTTAATCTTAATATAGATCTCAAATCATCTTTGGCTAACTTTAATATACTTTGCCAGTCTTGGCTTATTCTTTTTTTTTTTTTAGGTTTTTGCAAGGCAAATGGGGTTAAGTGGCTTGCCCAAGGCCACACAGCTAGGAAATTATTAAGTGTCTGAGACCGGATTTGAACTCAGGTACTCCTGACTCCAGGGCCAGTGCTTTATCCACTGCGCCACCTAGCTGCCCCTAATCTTGGCTTATTCTACACTTTGCCCTTGACTATATTCTATTATTCTATCCAACATTTCTATCAGTGATTTGGATGATGACATATGAGCATATTTAGCAAACACTATACATGATACAGACCGAGAAAGAATATATAATGTTTGAATGACAGAATTCTCAAAAAAGATCTCAGTCTTAAACTAACAAGATAAAAGTGGAAAAGAATGAATTTAGAATTCGACACTCACAATTTATAAAAGTTCAAGTATAGGGGCAGCTAGGTACTCCAGTGGATAGAGCACTGGCCCTGGAGTCAGGAGTACCTGAGTTCAAATCTGACCTCAGACACTTAATAATTTCCTAGCTGTGTGGCCTTGGAGAAGTCACTAAACCCCAAAGCTTTGCAAAAACAAAAAAATAAATAAATAAAAATAATAAGGGACAGCTAGGTGACACAGTGGAGAGAGCACCAGTCCTGGAGTCAGGAGAATCTGAGTTCAAATCCAGCTTCAGACATTTAATAATTGCTTAGTTGTGTGACCTTGAACTAGTCACTTAAACCAAATGTCTTACAAAAAAAACCCCAAAATTGTTCAAGATTGGGGAGATTGGCTCAAGTGGGGAGAAAAACTAAGAATTTTTCTTGATGACAAGTTCAATGATCAAACAATGAAAACCTTCCCCCTTCTCAAATCCACGTCAAAAAAAAGATATAATTATTGACTTCATCATTAAAAATAAAGTGACAAGAATAGGAGATAAGATGATTCTGCACTAATTACACTACACCTGAAGTACTCTGACCAGTTTTCTGAGATATCTACTTCAATATACAACTAAAGTTTTCAAAGTATAGTCAGTAAATGCATAGATTATTTTAATCCTGCTTTCTTCCATTTCGTTATCTTTCTGCATTACTTTATGTTCTCATATCTATCCTTTTTTTAAACATTGTTAATGTTATTTCGCAATATATGCTGGACAAGAGTTGATATAAATGTTTTGCACATTTGTTTTTAATAGTTTGTTTTAACTTTCATTTTTTTTAAGGTTTTTGCAAGGCAAATGGGGTTAAGTGGCTCGCCCAAGGCCACACAGCTAGGTAATTATTAAGTGTCTGAGACCACATTTGAACCCAGGTACTCCTGACTCCAAGGCCAGTGCTTTATCCACTACGCCACCTAGCTGCCCTCTAACTTTCATTTTAAAAAAATGTTGAGTTCCAAATTCTCTCCCTCCCATCAACCATTCCCAGATCCATTGAGAAGGCAAGCAACATGACTTTAATTATAAATGGATTGTGAAAAGGCAGAAAGCATTCTCCAGATTAGCAAATCTCCATTTCAAGATTTCTGGCCTTGGAGGTGGGGGGGAAGTAATTTCTCTTAAGTATATGTTAGAGAGTTCTAAAAAAGGATCAATATAGAGAGGTTAGGTATCTTCACCAACTTTCAAATTTATTGTGCAAATATGAAGGGAGGATCCCATATAGATTGTGTTCTGCCAATTTGCTGATTCAGGAATCTCAGAATGACCTAGTAAAATGATTCTGTATCCCTGTGCAAGGGATAATTTGAATTTGTTAAGATTTGGGGGGAGGTCCTTTCAGCTTTATATTTATGATCTTATGAAGATTTGCATCCAGAATATTCCAGCAGTATATTTTTATACAAACTGAGAGGCAAAGTTGTTAAGTCCATAGTGGAACTGATTGAGAGGATAATGATGAAGGTCTTCAAAAAAGTCCAACTACCAAGAGTAACCTTCAGATGCTGTTCCAGGCCTTTCCATTACTTCCATACATAGCTATCTGGGACAGAGTCAATAATCAGATGTGACACACGGAACGATTGTTAAGATGTCAGTATGTTGGGGCAGCTAGGTGGCGCAGTGGATAAAGCACTGGCCCTGGAGTCAGGAGTACCTGAGTTCAAATCTGACCTCAAACATTTAATAATTACCTAGCTGTGTGACCTTGGGTGAGTCACTTAACCCCATTGCCTTTAAAATAAAAAAAAAATTTAAAAGATGTCAGTATGTCTTTCATAAAAACTGAAGTAAGCAGCAGGCTAACAGTACTACCATTTTTATGGTTTCTAAGATTTGTTCTTTGACACATTCATTGTTTAGGATTAGATTATTTAGTTTCCAATTAATTTTAATATATCTTTCCATGGCTTTTTATTGAATATAATTTTATTTCATTATGATTTCTAAAGAATATATTTAATATTTATGCATTTGGTTATCAGTGGTTTTTGTCCTAATACATGGTAAATTTTTTATGGAGGTGCTATGTAAAACTAAGAAATAGGTGTATTCATTTTTATCCTCATTCAGTTTTTTCCAAAAGTTTATTGTATTTAGATTTCTAAAAATTCATTCAGTTCCTTAACTTATTTCTTGACTATTCTTTTGCTTAAATTTTCCTATTTCTGAGAGGAGAAATTTGAGCCCACTGGAATAGTTTTACTATCTGTTTTCTTCTGTTTCCTCACTTCTTTAAAAATTTGGATTTGATACCATTCAATGCATATGTTTAGTAGCGAAATAATTTCATTATCTATGGTACCTTCTTTATCTCTTTTAATTAAATCTATTTTTGATTTTTATCCCATTAGGATAATGTAATAATTATTAGTGACATACTTATCTATTAATATATTTAACAAGTTCAATTAATATTCTTCTAGAAATGACATATTTTATAACATTTTTTACACACTGTATTTAGGGATAATAAGACAAATTCTTTCTTAAAAATCAGCCCTAAACTTTATATTTTACTTTTTTTATTTATTTAAGGCAATGGGGTTAAGTGAATCGCCCAAGATCACACAGCTAGGCAATTATTAAGTGTCTGAGGCTGGATTTGAACTCTCTATCCACTGCGCCACCTAGCTACCCTAGCTCTAAACTTTAAATTCACTGGTCATTAACCTGTTAAAAGTTCATTTGCCAGGGCAGCTTGATGGTGCCATGAATAGAGCACCAGCCCTGGAGTCTGGAGTACCTGAGTTCAGATCCAACACCCAGCTGTGTGGCCTTGGGTAAGCCACTTAACCCCATAAGCCTTGCAAAAAACAAACAAACTTAAAAAAAAAAGTTCATTTACCAGACAAGAAAGTTTGGAAACCCTCCCCCTTTTGAGGTGATAGTGCATGACCAAGTCCACAGTAGGTGAGATCACATGATATGGAAAGTCCTCCAACTTATTTTTCTATCTCTGGACCACCCTCTTATACAATATGAGGAGTCCAGCCTATGAGCACATAGGAAAGATGACCTTGCCTTGCCCATCCTGAGACCACCCATGCTGATGCATCATTTCTGGTCCTCCTGGAAGATCATGAGCAAGGTCTACCAACCTATAAGACTATTTTAATTTGCCCCTTCTGAATTATTGGGTATTAAGTACTATGATAGTAAGACCCTGGAGAAAGGTGACATCTCAGATCATTGAAGCTCTGCCTCAGTGGGTTTTTTTGCATATTTGATAATTTTGGACCCTACACCATCTTTAAGGGGCAAAGTGAACAAGGGGGTGGTGGATGATTCAAGAATGTAGGAAGAATCTGAAAACTTTAACTGCATAATTTCACATTGCTTTCTAAAATGGTTGGTCCAATTCACAATTCTGCTATCAGAGGATTAATAAACTAGTTTTCTTAAAGTATTGCCAACATTAAATTTTCTCATTTTTCTCATTTTGTCAATTTGATACATTTAAAATACTTCAGTTTTTAACATTTTATTTCTCCCTATTTTTGTTTTTTGTTTCATGTGAGGCATTCAGGATAAAGTAATTTGTCCAGAGTTAACAGAGTTAGAGTAACAAGTGTCTGGATTTGAACTCAGGTCTCCCTGGTTCCAGGGCAAGTGCTTTAACCACTGTGCCACTTAGCTACCCAACCAAGGAATGTTCTAATATGAATTCTTCAAATTTTTGACAACTATTAACTATTATTGATGATCCTTTTGGGAGTCATAGATTTAGAATTGGATATGACCTTAGAAGACATCAGGTCTAACCTTTGTGTTTTATAAAGTAACTGAGGCCCAGATAGGTTAAGGTAATTTGTCCATTGTCACAAATATTACAAATATTAAACAGGATTTGTTTTATTTCTGTCTTACTGCTGTGATATCCACACATGAATTTTTGTTGTTTAGTCTACTCCAAGCCTTTATGACTATTTAGGATTTTCTTGGCAGAGACACTGGAGTAGTTTGCCATTTCCTTCTCCAGCTCATTTTATAGATGAAGAAACTGAAGTAAACATTGTTAAATAACTTACTAAGAAGTATGCTGAAACTGAACTCGATCTCAGGAAGATGAATCTCCCTGACAGCATTCTATTATGGTGCCACCTTAGCGATGCTCATACATAGCCATAAACTAAGATTTAGAGATTGAAGGGACCTCAGGGACCACCTAGTCCAATCCTATCACTCTACAGATAGAGAAACTGAGTCCCAAAGACTTTATGACTTACCCTAAACCAGAGAGATAGGAATACACTTGAACCAATGAGGTCCTCCCTTTTCTTGAGATTCAGTCTTCTTTACATTGTACCCTACAATAGATGTCACAATTAAAAATAAAAGCTTCATCTTTCTTTTTAAATTTTTATTTCAATCTTTGGGATTTTTTGTTGTATGTTTGCTTGAGTTTTCAAGATTCATTTTTTTTGTTAAGATTTTGAGTTCCAAATTTTTCTTTCTCACTCTCATTTCCCTCCCCTGACATGAATCTGATATAGATTATACATACATAACTAAATTAAATCCATTTCCATATTAGTCATGTTGTGAAAGATCAGAAGAAAAGGGGGAAAAACATGAGAAGGCAAAAGACTCCACAAAGCATAAAGCAAAATTTTTAAATGGAAAATAGTATACTTTGTTCTACATTTAGAATCCATAGTTCTTGCTCTGGCTAGTATTTTCCATCACAAGTCTTTTAGAATTGTAGCTGATCATCAGACAATGTCATTAATGTATACAATGTTCTGGTTCTGCACATTTCACTCAGCATCAGTTCATATGTCTTTCCAGGATTTTGGCCCACTCAAAATTTCTTACGTAATAATTGTACTCCATCCCATTCTACAACTTGTTCCCCATAAGATGGGCATCCCTTCAATTTCCAATTTTTTTGCCACTAGGAAAGAGTTACTATATTTTTGTATGTGGGTCTTTTCCCCTTTTTTTTAATGATCTCTTTGGGATAGAGACTTAGTAGTGATATGTTTTTTAATTTATTTAAGGCAATGGAGTTAAGTGACTTGCCCAAGATCACACAGCTAGGCAATTATTAAGTGTCTGAGACCAGATTTGAATTTGGTTACTCCTGACTCCAGGGCTGGTGTTTTATCCACTGCACCACCTAGCTGCCCCCAGTAGTGAGATTTTGCTAGTTCAAAGGATATGCAGTTTTACTGCTCTTTGGGCATAGTTTCAAACTACTCTGCACAATGGTTGGATCAGTTCACAACAATGCATTATTGTCTTAATTTTCCCACATTCTTTCCAATATTGATCATTTTATTTTTTTGTCATATTGGTCAATCTGATAAATGTGTTATTTTAATTTACATTTCACTAATCAGTAATGATTCAGATAGCTTAAATTTCTTCATCTGAAAACTGCCAGTTCATATCCTTTGTCCATTTAGCAATTTGGGGAGATTCATTCCTCTGAGAAAATTTTTGACCATTTATATTTCTAGAATTACTAGAAGTCAGGTGTTGAAGACCTATGCTTGATTAGATCCAGATCTCTAGACAAGACCAACAAATAAGTTTATTACTAGAATTACTAGGTATCATTCTGGCCTCTTGATAAAGCTCTATACCTAGAAAGATAATAGTGCAGAAACATAGAACGTCCAGTCTTGTCTTTAATTATCTTATAATAAAAAAACTAAAATAATTATCTTATAATCAGTCCATCTACATGTACTCTTGCAGTAATACAATGTCTTGAGATTTAATTTCTCAATTATTAATGAATTAAATTAAAAATTAAAGCTTGAGATTTGTCTCTAGCTTTTAAAATTGTGAGAATGACTGTAGGATTCTAGCCCTGGCAAAAAAAAAGAGTAGAAACAGACTAGAGCTGGATTGAATGAAATTAATTTCCAAGAATTAAGTTTTTAACATGAAAATGTGAGAGTGGCTAAGAGTTTATTTCTATCTTAAATGAAATTTGAATAAATCTTTATCTTTTAAACATTCAAAAGAAGGCAATAAAATAGTGGTATAGTAAGCATTTAATCTAAAATTAAGTGTTTAGAGAAATTCTAAAATCATGATAAGTAATGGTAGTAGAAGGTCTTGCCATATGCTAAGGGTGATTGAGGTGATCACTAAGTTTAAAAAATGAACTTCCTGGATGATCTTGGAGTATATATTTTATTTCTTTAGTTTTATAGGCCTTATACACAGCAAATGGTTAATAAATATTTGCTAACTTGTTGAACAGGTATCTTCTTAATCCTGGGAAAACATAGTCACTACACCATTTTTGATTAAGAATATTAAAAAAAATCTATCGACAGTTTGGTAATCTGACATCTTTGGTTTCACTTGAATTAAGTTTTAAACAGTCAGTTTTAAACAAAAAAGCAAAATTCGGGGGAGAGGGGGAATGACGACTTAGTTTCTTAAAATTAAGATTAAATGGAGGAAATATTTTTTTTTTTTATTTTTCAAATGTTTATTGGGTAAATGGGGAAGGCAGGCAGGGTCCAGTTTAATCCTTCTTGGCAGCAGCCTTCCTCATGGCAGCTAGGACATTGCTGAGCTCCTCTTTCTTCCTCTTGGCATGGATGTGAGTTCCCACTCTTTTTTTTGATGAATTTAAGGGCTCTCTTATCCTTGGAGACCTTTAACAATTCCATGGCCCACCTCTCATAAGGGGCAAACCCACACTCCTCCCGGACCATGTCTCTCACAAATTTGGTGTGTTTGATCAAATGCCCACGGCAGTGGCAGTGTCATGGCTTCACCACGTTTTTGGTAACTTTGTGGCTCTTGTTGAGGCCCACAGCCATGGGGTATTGGATGGTCATGGCTGTGGTGCAAGCGTAGCCCCAGAAGCAGCCCCAGAAGCAGCAGGAAATATTTCTTAACAAAAAAAAAAGTCCTTGGGTTCATCATGCACTAAATCAAGAGAAGTGGCCCTTTGTCTTACTCTGGATCTCACTGTAATAATGGAAGTGTCTTTGTTTAATTTTGATTAGACTGAGAGAAGAACTCTAATATTAGAGGGAATGGTGAAAGAGAGAGATTGAATTATCTGTCTGGGTCTGGTGACATTACTCTGGTTTAAGCAAAACAAAAAACAAAACAAAACAAACCAGTTGCCCCCAGTCATATCTGGCCCCTGGACCCAGATGGCTCTGGAGTGAAAAGTAAGGCTGGTGATGTAGCATAGCACCCCCTTCACTTAAATCCAATTCATGTGCTTGTCGTGCTTCTCTGATGTCAAGGCTTCTTCAAGAACTAAGGACAAAGGGCAGCTAGGTGGTGAGTGGATAAAGCACCAGCCCTGGAGTCAGGAATACCCGAGTTCAAATCCAGACTCAGACACTTAATAATTATTTAGCTGTGTGGCCTTGGGCAAGCCACTTAACCCTATTTGCCTTGCAAAAAAAAATTAAGGACAAACATCAACAATTAAAAGTTTGAAAATTTTTTTATTAGATGGATAAGTAGCATCCATAGATACTATATAGATATATATCTATAGATAAGTAGTGGTAGTGGTGATGAAGGTTGGTGTCACTCAGCTGGTGGTTTGCAGTCATGGTCTCTCCCAAAACCAAAGCCAGGATAGCTATTGGAGGTCTCAAACGTTGATGGTGGCTTTCTAAAAACGGATGAGGAGTGGGCAAACACAGAGTCAGAGAATTGGCCAAAGCCAGTGAAAGGACTGCTAGTGCCAAAAAGAGATCCTTGGGTGGATTTGGTGGTGATAGTGGGATTAGTGGTGGTTCTAGAAGGGGCACTAACTCTGGTGCCAAAGATGGGGGCCCCTAACATTGAGACCCTGGTATTTCTAGAGAAGTTGAAGCCTGCTGAAGCAGGATTAATGGAACTTAGAGGAGGCATAGTCAGGCCTGCAAAGGGAGAGTTGGGTGTAAGGGAACCAATGGTGGAGTCATCTGACCCAGGCCAGAGGGAGGCCTGGCTGAAGATAGTGGTGGTAGGTATGGCCGAAGCAGTGGCAGCAGGAAGTCCTGGCTCCAAGAGACCTGTGGTACTAGGTGGGCTGGCTGGCTTCAGTGCGGAAGGCACTCCACTACAAGCTGCTACATCAGCTTGGTCTGTGAGGACTTGTGGACTGCAGGAAATCCGCATCTTGTTCAGACTGTCCAGCACGGGATTGGCATTGGAAGCAAGAGGGATGACTGGTGAGGAGGAAGTAGTCTCTGGGGACAGAAAAGTGAAGGAAAGAGGTCAAGGGAGAGCACTACCATACATGTAATAGAAAAGGGATTATATATAAATTGCAATTTCTATTTAAATATATAATTAATTCAACATATAACTCTCAAACCTTTCTTGCTTATCTGGAATTATTTTAGTTATCCTGTTCTTTTCTGTGCATTAAAAAAAAAATCTTGAGGGCAGCTAGGTGGCACAGTGGATAAAAGCACCAGCCCTGGAGTCAGGAGTACCTGGGTTCAAATCCGGTCTCAAACACTTAATAATTACCTAGCTGTGTGGCCTTGGGCAAGCCACTTAACCCCATCTGCCTTGCAAAAACCTAAAAAAAAAATAATCTTTCAGTGACTGGTTTCTTTCCCTTTTTTTTTAACATCACTACTCCCCCTACCATTTCCCAATTTTTTTTAATGCACTTCATATATCTCAATATAATTCTCAAAGACTTTATAAGAAAGTGACATTCTTATCTCCCTCCTCCCCAGCAAGGAGTCGGGAATCTACTAGGAAAGAGTGCGTTGTATATCTTATGATATGCAGTCACTTTTGAGTGTTTTGGCCTGTTTTTCTTTCATGGAAGGATTCCATTTTGAAGGGTTATGGAGGAAAGAGAAAAGTTATTTCCAGAAATTACTGTGAAGTAAAAACAAAAAGGCATGAATAAAGTGTATCTAAAACTGAAAAAAGTTATTTCATTTAGAATCAAAACATGAAATCATTTCACTGTAATGTTTAAATAAAAGGTCATTATATGGCCTGTGTTCCACCCTGCTATTTACTATCTATGTGACCTTGGACAAGTTACTAAATTTCTCTGGTCTTTAGTTCCTTGTCTGTAAAATCAACTTGGATGATTACCTAGCTTCTATTGGTCAAGATGAAATCTTTGACGTTATCTCAGTGGTTGTCTTATAAGGTAAAGATGGTAAAAATGAACCAAAAAAACCCTAATTCCTTTTAGTCTTCCATGTTTATTTACACTGTTCTGTAACTCTACTTTTCTCCTGCTGATAGTATGAACTGTAGTTTGTTCCTTTCCAAGAGATGAAAAGATAGCTAAGAGCATCTTATCAGTAACAGCTACCAACAGGCTAAGTTATTTCTTCAACAAAAAGCATTGTGATAAGCAAAGTAAGGCATAACTTTAGGAGGAATCACTGATTTAGAACCATATTGCTTGGTAATAATCTCTCTTGGGATACAATTGGTCCAAAGTAAGACTAAGGTTTTTTATAATATATATTTCTAGAGATATTGTGATCAGTACACACAACTGAACTTCACACAAACCAGTCAGTCATCTTGCAAACTCTCCAAGATGAAGCAAAGCCTCACCCCTACTTTATTCTGTTCCTGCTTTTTCTTAGTCTCATTTAGCAAGATTTTCTCCAGCCAAATCAACTTCCTTCTCTCTTCTAGAAACATCCCATTATTTCTTAACTCTGTACACTTACATACATTATACCTCTTCTCACAGAGAGATCCCTTTCAGCTCTAAAATTCTATGCTTCTTCAAGTCTTCACTGTTCCCCATTAAGAGAGATATGAGCTATTGATCTCCTTAGTTCTACCAGTACCATGACTTCCCCTCTAGTACCTTCCCTCTGATGATTCTCCCTAATTTATCTTGTACATATCTTGCTTGTTCATAGTTGTTTATATGTTGTTTCCATGGAGCAGATGCTTAATAAATGCTTATTGAGCATGTCTGCACAAACCTTGTGCATTTAACTTTCACTCTCTTGTATCCTAGTTACTACATTAGACTGGGGAAATTCTTAGATGGTTTACTGAAGAATCAGTGAAATAAAAGCAATAATATCAAAAAGTCAAATAATATTCAAAGATGCCCCCTGGGAAACCAGGTCTTGCCTTTATAGTTAGGATAACTCAACAAGTATTTGAAAGGAATGGTACAGATAGAATTTACATGAATATAAGTAAAAGTTCTTAAAAAAAATGTCTCATAGGGGCGGCTAGGTGGCTCAATGGATAGAGCACCACCCCTGGAGTCAGGAGTACCTGAGTTCAAATCCGGCCTCAGACACTTAATAATTACCTAGCTGTGTGACCTTGGGCAGGCCACTTAACCCCATTTGCTTTGAAAAATACTAAAAAAAAGTCTCATATGGACACCAGCTCCAATCAACTAACAAGTCACTATCAAATTTTCAGTGTGAGCATTCACACTTCTTGTGATGGAAAAATTGTAACTAATGTTAAACTTCTCCCCTTCCTTTCCTTTCCTTTCTCCCATATTGGTTGATTTACCTTTGTTCCTACTAGTCTTATGGAAAAGATGGAGAGAGAGGGATTAGACAAGAAGATAATTACATGGATATATAATTGATTGGATGACCTGACTCAATGAATATTAATTGTTCATTATCATTATGACAGGAAATCTCAAAGACAACACTTTAACAAATCTGACTTTTTGTGCTATTTAACATTTTTATCAGTGATTCAGATAAATATATAGATGGAATGCTCAAACATTAACTGTGTGATCCTAGCAAAGTCACATAACCCCATTTGCCTCAGTTTCCTCATTCATAAAATGAACTAGAGAAGGAAAAGGCAAATCACTCCAGTATCTTTGCCAAGAAAGCCCTAAATGGGGTCAAGAAATGACCAAACAACAACATAGATGGAATGCTCATAAAGATTTATACTGAGATAATACAGAGCTACACAGGATCACTCAGATTAACAAATGACAGAAACAGGATACAAAAATATCTGAACTAAAAAAACCATCTTGACTGTCTAGAACATTGGGTTGAATCTATGCCCAGTTAAGATGATTCAATTAAGATAAAGTCTCTACCTTTTGGGTCAAAAAAAAATCAACTTCACAGGTTTAAGATGAGAGGCAGGGTAAAACAACAGTTATTCTTACAAAGATCTAAACATTTGGTGGATTACAAGCTTAATATGAATCAGCAATGAATTTGATGGGAACCAAAAAAGTTAATGGACTGCATTAGGAGAATAGTTTACAGAAATAGAGGATATGATAGGAACACTGTGCACTTTAGTCAAACCTCATCTGTAATATTGTGATAGCTACTGTATAAGCATATTAGTAAGCTAGAGGAAATAGAGAGGAGCACAACCAGGATACTGAAGGGTCTTGAATTCATTTTTTATGAGAATCAGTTCAGGGTATTGATTAATAGTTAATATGAAGACTCAAGGAGGACATAAAGGTCTTCCAGTATGTGAAGAGCTATCACATGATGGAGAAGTTTGTTGTTTGGTCATGTCTGACCAGATGAACAGAACCAGAAAAACACTGTACACCCTAACAGCAACCTTGAAGGACTTGCTCATTCCCTATCAGTGCAACAATCGGGAAGAATTTTTGAGCTGTCTGCAAAGAAGAATACCATCTGTATCCAGACAAAGAGCTGTGGAGTTGTAACAAAGTTCAAGGACTATTCCCTTTAATTTAGAAAAAACAACAGATATCTTATTGTCAGATCTTGTTATCTCTTAAGACTTTTTGTCTCTTCCTTAAGAATATGATTTCTCTCTCATCACACTCAATTTGGATCAATGTACCACATGGAAACAAAGTAAAGACTGACAGATTGCTTTCTGTGGGGGGTGGGGGGAGGGAAGTAAGATGGGGGGGAATTGTAAAACTCAAATAATATCTTTAATAAAAATTTAAAAAAAAGAAATCAGGCTTTTCAAAAAAGTATCAGCTCTTATTTCCTTCCTCAGTTTGTCCCAAGATGCAGAGAATGTTTCCATTTTCTTCAACACCACAATTACCTCCACCCTATTATACAGAAATGAATTTTAGTCCCAAAGATAATGACTATCAATTTGGGGGCTGGTAAAAAAATGATGACAGGGATAGTTTCAGAGAAACTTTGGAAGACTTGTATAAACCTATGCAGAGTGAAGTGAGTAGAACCAAGATAATTTATTTTCTTACATTAACAACTTTAGAAAAAAAAGATAAACAACTTTGAAAGACATAGGATCTGAACAATGCAATAATCAACCACAGTTCTAGAAGACTGATAAGGAAGCATGCTATCTACCTGCTGACAGAAAAGAAAGGCACTCAGATTGAAGAATAAGACAAACATTTTAAGGCACTATCAATGTGGGAATTTGATTTACTTGATTATGTATAAATGTCACAAATTTTTTTTAATCCTCAATAAAGAGAGAAAGATGGTGCCAAAAAATGAGGTCATTTAAATATTTTTTCAATGCACAGAAGAAAACAGAAAGCTCAGAAAGAGCCACCAATAAGCAATTCAGTTTTGAAAGTAACATGGTACATTTATTATGTATTTAAAAAAGGAAAAATGAGATACATATAATAAAAGTCTGCAGTTAAATGTATATTTTCCCTATTCTACTATAAATGTGGAAATCCCATTTGGATTTGGTATTTAAGATCAATGTAGTTGGAGTTTTTGGTTTTAAAAGTAGTTACCTGGGTTAGTTGCCTCTTCAGTTTTCTTCTCTTGAAGATTGTTTATTTCATGTTTAAAAATCATTTTAAGGTGGAAGACATTTTGATATAGGCGGTGGATCACTTCTTGGTCTAATTCATTCTTTGGAACATCTACAGCCATGATGACAAGTTCTTGTAGTTCTAAGGCTTTCTAAAACAAGTCAATATTTAGAAAGTTAAGCTACAAAGAATCACAAAAAGAGATTTTGATTAAGGACTAGACATCTAGCCCAACCCCATCACTGAACATTTCTAGACTTGTTTTCTCTGCTGAAAATGAGGGGTATGCCCTGAAACATCTCAAAGGCTCCATCCAAGCCATGAAGTTTTACACCCTATAAATTGTGTTTGCTCTCTCTCTCTCCCCTTGTTCCCTACCCTATATGCAAATGAATATTATACCTAACCTTCCACAATCTCTTACATTCATCCGCTGGTCTTTGACAGCAGTCCCTCATCACCTCTTAGCAGGACTTTTATTAAGACTTCCTAATGAGTCACTGAGCTTTCAATCATTCCTCTCTCTAGATCAGCCTTCAAACAGCTACAAAAATAATCTGCCAGTGGTAATAGGTTGACCATTATTACTTCCTTGTCAAAAACCTTCATTGATTCCCTATTTCCTAGAAACTCCATGGCCTGCCTTTAAAAATTCAAAATAATCTGGCTCCAAACTACTTTTCCAACCCTTGCCTCATTCTATTTCTTTTCATTAACTCTTTTTTTTTTGCAAGACAATGTCTGAGGTTGGATTTGAACCCAGGTCCTCCTGATTCCAAGGCCACTGTATACTACTATTCACTTTGCTACCCAGGTACCATCATAGACAATCATACTTATAGATTGGTTGAAGGGACCTCAGAGACCCTCTCTTCCTACCCTATTATTCAACAAATAGAGAAATGGAGACCTAAAGAGATTATATAACTCAACCAAAATCAGAGAGGTGTGCCTGGACTTAAATACAGTAGATTCTCCTTCTTCACTAGATTTAGTCATCTTTCCACTATGACATACTACTAAGACAGCAGATGTCCCAATTTAAAAGTCCAATGCTCTATCCACTGTACCATTGAGCTGCTTAAAGTAGGTACAACTATTAACTGGTTTTTCCATGTCACAAAGGAGGGTTCAATCTGTCTACATGGTGGGGTATTGAAATAATAGTGGCATAAATATAATAGGCATCTGTAAAACATTTTTTTAAAGGGCGAACTCCATGTACCCTATAACAACTAGGGAGGCAGTGAGATACAACAAGGCAATAGAACAACAAACCCAGGAACAATGGTTAGGAATAAAAATAGAAGGAAAAAAGGTAGTCCCTGTCTTAAAGGAGCTTACATTCCAATGAAAAAAGATAGCACAGCAAATAAAAGTCCAGAACAGTGATCTTGGAGTCTGGCCTTTCACCCTGAATCATTTACCTTCTTAAGGTAATTCTCTGAGACTAAATTATAGATTAATTGGCTCAGCTCCATTGGAAATTTTCATTTTGGGAATGCATTACTCTGATGAAATCACAGGTCCAGAATAACAGTGACACTTCCAAAAGAGGGAAAGAGGCACCAATTAGCCCAGCAAGGGGCAAGGCAAGCATTCAATGCAACCTTTATGGATTGTTCAAAGAGGACTTACCTCCAAAAAGGCAATGTCATGATATTTTGTGAACAAAAGTTCAATCTCTTCTTTCACAGACTCAATTTCCCTCTTTTTCTCAAGTAGGACCTGATGAACATTGTCATATTTGTCCAAAACTCTCTTTTCTTCTTCTTTCAGCTTCTGCAGAGAACTCTTCTCCTCTGATTCAATGAGGGCTTTCAATTCCTCAAATTCATGTTTCAAGAAGTCCATATTTCTGGCTGCTGTTTCCTAGGGAATCCAAAGAAATATTTTGATTGAGGCTTTAAATCAGATGGTAAAATCCCAGAGAACTTCAAAGCATCTATAGAGCTCTTTCCCTACCCCACACCAAACTACATAGTCATTTTACCAGAGCAGTGCGAGATAACCTAAAACTAGCTGAGGACAACATCTGCCTTCTTACTGTAAAGAGAATCAATTTGATCATCTTCCCCATGGCAAACTTCCAAATATTTGAAGACTCTAATCTGCTTCTGGTTTGGGTCCCTCTAATCCTAGATGGGAGCCATGCTTCCCCTCAATTTGTCAGTGTCTCTTCTTAGCAGGCAGAGGGGGAACCAAGTCCAAGATTCTAAGGTTACCTTTTTTTGTTTGGCTGGTTTTTGTTTTGTTTTGTTTTCCTTTTAAAGATTTTATTTATTTTGAGTTTTACAGTTTTTCCCCTAATCTTACTTCCCTTCCCCCACCCCCCACAGAAGGCAATTGTTTCCATGGTATACACTGATCCAAATTGAATGTGATCAGAGAGAAATCATATCCTTAAGGAAGAAAAATAAAGTATAAGAGATAACAAGATTACATAATAAGATATCAGGTTTTTTTTCCCCCTTAAAGGTAACAGTCCTTGGTCTTTGTTCAAACTCCACAATTCTTTCTTTGGATATAGATGGCATTCTCTATCACAGATAGCCCCAAATTGTCCCTGATTGTTGCATTGATAGAATGAGCAATTCCATCAAGGTTGATCATCATCCCCATTTTGCTCTGAGGGTGTACAATGTTTTTTTGGTTCTGCTCATCTCACTCAGCATCAAATCATGCAAATTCCTCCAGGCTTCCCTGAATTCCCATCCCTCCTGGTTTCTAACAGAACAATAGTGTTCCATGACATATACATATAAAGGTTACCTTTTAAATCAGTGCTTTAAATGATTTGTTCTTTTGACTCGTAATTAAGGTTTCCAAGCTCAGTTTTAATCCTCAGCTCTCAAGGAGACTTACAATAACTTGTAAGACCTCTAGAACCATAGAATCTGAGTTGGAAAGTATTTTAGATGTTCATCAAATTCAACTTTCCCACTCTACAACAATCTCCAAAAACTAGTCTTTGGTGCTTTGTTGGAATACATGCAGTGATGGGGAATTTACCAATACATAAAGCAACCAGTTCCATTGAGAGATGACTTTAATTGGTGGAAAGTTCTTATTAATGGACTGGAATGACAGTGAGATGTATTAGGCCTCTTCCAACTACTAGTTCTGCCCTCTTATACAAAGAGTCAATCTAATCTATTTTGTTATGATAGACTTCCAAATATTTGAAAACTAATTTTCAAATTAAGAGTCAAAAGATTTCAGGCATAGTTCTCTCTAATCCTACAGGGAACCTCAGGCCATGTGCCAGTTTGTCAACATCACCAAAATGAGACAGCCAGGAGTCAGAGAAAGATCCTGAATGACTTGTAAAGGCACTTTCTATTTACCTGGACTGCATGTTGTTTCAGCTTTACATCATTCAATGCACTTGAAGCCTTATTGAAATGATCATATATAGTTGTCAGCTTCTGCTTCATTTTGTACTGCAATTAAAAATAACAGGGGTGAGAGAAATTTAAGTGTCTAATTGGCAGTGTTTCTCAGTCCAAAACCCATGATGGTTCTAGAGGCTTCCAGGTACCCTGCTCTATCCCAAATACTATACATTTGTAAAGAACTAATTTTCCATTCCGATTCTCTGATTGCAGTAAGCCTTTTTAAGCCAAGGTAAGGTCTTTAACAAATCTGTTTGATGCAGGTAATGTCCATTCAGTGATTAAATTGGAAATGAGACAGAAAATGTCCTACTTTACTTAGCCCCATCTCCTCAAAAAAATAAACCAGTCTGAGAATTGAAGATCCTCAGGGTTTCTGACAAAATAAAGAGAAATAATTGCTATTTACTGTGACTTTGAACCATTCCAGGTTCAAACAATGACCAAGGGGTAAGGGTTAACCTGGGATTATAATTGGGCAATGAGGGCCAGAATGATTGGGTTTAAGTGGGGTCTTAAAGTAAGAAATCTATCCTCAAATTCCCAAGATATCTTCCCAGGTTTCACTGCTCAAAATTTACATTCCTTACATATTACATACATATAAAGCCAGCAGGTAAATGTATGATTTACATATGTGGACAGAGGGATGGGAAGGGAATAAGAAGAGAGAAATAAGGAGAGAAAGCTGCATTATGACACTGGTTCCCAAGTAGCACCTCCTGCTATTATTCATAGATTGTTATTTGTCTCCCATTCTAGAAGAGAACTATGACATCAGGGAGGTGATGCCATGACATGCAAGTGAATTAGATTTAAGTGAAGGAGGTCTATGCAAAGACACCAGCCTCACTTTTTCCTCTGCAATCATCTGGGTCCAATGGCAAGATAAAAATCAGGATGATTGCAGATGGCCCTTAAGGTCAGGATAAAGTTCTCTGAAAGCACATGTCACTGAGAAGTGGCCTATTTACAATCCCAATTAAAGAACAGTTCCTTACTAGATTAAGCAAAAACTAAAAAACCCAAACATTAAAAAGAAAAACTAGTTCTGGAATGTAGCCTAGGCCCCAAATAGTAAATCACAGAATCAGAAAACTAGAAAGCAATTCTGAAATCATGTTGTCAGGGACCTGAGAAGATAGAATGATAGAGATAGAGATGATCTGCTACTAACTTGCTGTGTTACCTTGGGTGAGTCACAATTACAATGTTAGAATGAATAAACTTTAGAGATCATCTAATTTCCTTTATTTTACATTGTCTATTTTCTTTTGCAACATGACTAAATAGCATATGTCTAATCTACATCATATCGCCTGCCTTTTCTCTAAAGGAAGAGGGAAGAAAGGGAGCAGAGGGAATTTGAAACTCAAAATTTTTTTAAAGCAAATGTTAAAATGCAGCCACTTTTTGTAGTGGCAAAGAATTGGACATTGAGAGGATGACCATCAATTGGGAAATGACTGAACAAGTTGTGGTATGAGTGTAATGGATTAGTTACTGTGCTATAAGAAATGATGAGCAGGCTGGTTTCAGAAAAACCTGTAAACAAGAAAAACTTTGTATGAACTGATGCAAAATGAATTGTGCAGAAAAAGAAGAACATTATGTAAAGTAAAAGCAATACTGTGTGATCAACTGTGAATGACTTGGCTATTCTCTGAAATATAACAAAGGACTCTTGATGAAAAATGCAATTCACCTCCAGAGAAAGAACTGCAGATGCAAATATAATATTTTTCACTTTTTAAAAATTTTTTTATTTCATTTTTCCCTGATTACATGTAAAAAATAAGCTTTAACATTCATTTTTGAAACTTTGAGTTCTAAATTCTTTTCCTTCTTCCCATCCCACCCCATTGAAAGCAAGTTATCTGAAATAGATTAGAAATGTGTGGTCATGTAAAACATTTCCATAATAGTCATGCTGTGAAAGTAAACATAGGAAACCCCTCCCCCAAAAAAATACTACAAGAAAAATAAGGTTTAAAAAAGGATGCTTCAATCTGTATTCAAACACCATCAGAATTCTCTCTGAGGTTGGACACACACTCTTTGTCATTAATCTTTTAGAGTTGTCTTGGGTCATGAGAAAATCTAAGTCATTCACAGTTGATCATCCTACAATTTTGCTGTTACTTTGTATGCGGTACATTGTATATAATACATGTATGCTCATGTACATTTTTCCAGGATTTACTGAGAGTATCCTGTTTCCTGAGAGTATCATTTTTTTCATTTCTTATAACAGAACAGCATCTCGTTACAATCACATACTACAATTTGTTCAACTATTCCCCAACTGATGGGCATCCCCTCAGTTTCCAATTCCTTGCCTTTAAAAAGAACTGCTATAAATATCCTTGTACATACAGGTCTTTTCCTTTCTGTTTTTCATCTCTTCTGGAAAAGGGTAGACATGGTTTTATAGTCCTTTGTGCATAGTTACAAATTACTCTACAGAATGGATGAATCATTTCCTGACTCCTCCAACAATTCATTAATGTCTTATTTTCATCACATCCTCTCCAACAATTATCATTTTCCCATTCTATCCAATTAGCCAATCCAATAGCATAAGGTATTAGGCCAGTGTGCATTTCTCCAATCAATATTGAGTTAGGACATTTTTAAAAATATGGCTATAGATAGCACTGATAACCTCATCTGAAAACTGTTCACATCTTTTGCTCATTTATCAATTGGGGAATACTAGTATTTTTCACTTTCTGTATTTGTGTGTTTCTTCCTTTAGATCTGTATCTTCTTTTACAACTTAACTAATAATATCTTTTGTAGGACTGAATATAATCTACATGAAATTGCTTACTGTATCAGGGAATGGGGAGGTGGGAAAGGGAGAGAGAAAATTTAGATGTTTAAAACTGCTTTTATATGTAATTAGGGGAAAAATTAAATATTATTTTTAAAAAATACAGTCACAAAAACTTCCTCAAAAAGATTCAGATCAAGGAAAAAGGAATGTATTGTGTCAAAGTTCAATAAGTTATCAAACCTATATTACTGGTAAAAAGTCATATTCCTTACCATTGCAAGAAATGAAATGCCATCTCAAAATGTTAATAACAATCTGAGGAGGACCAGAGGACCAGAAAGGCTGGAAACTTGTCCAGTCTCTTTATACTTTAATTTAGGAAAGAGATGCACCTCCTAATCTCATATAAGTATGAAATTCTTTGAGGAGCAACTGTGCAACCTAACACACTGGACTCCAGAAAGGTTTAGTGATTTCTTTATCCTCCTTTATGTATAAATATCCCTATCTCCCTTTGCTGAGAGTGATTATCTCCAGAGATGGCCTCTACCTACAGGTTTCTTGGTAAATCTTAGAAAATAAATGTGATGTCTAACTTATAATTCTGTTGTTTTATTTTTATCCAAAAACTATTGCTTTACAGTGTAAATGGAGCAATTTTTATCATTAAAAAAGAAATAGATATGTTTTGCATGAGTTCACAAGTATAATGAGCATCATTTCTTGCCATCTTAAAGGAAGGGGCTGGAAGAAGAGATTTTAGAATTTGAAATTTTCTTTCTTTTTTTTTTTGGCAAGGCTGATGCTCTATCCACTGTACCACCTAGTTGCCCTGGAATTTGAAATTTTAAAAATGAATGTTACAAAAAAAAACCATCAATGTATTTTTAAAAGGGAAAAAAGGGAAGAGAACATGGCAAGTAGAGTTCATAATTCTTAAAGAATGTTTACAAAAATGCACTGAGCTTCATAGTTCAATTTAAGAATTCCTTAAGTCTGGGGCAGCTAGGTGGTGCAGTAGATAGAGCACAGCCCTAGAGTCAGGATGACCTGAGTTCAAATCCTACCTCAGACACTTATTACCTGTGTGACCTCACTATATGTGACCTCCTGACTCCAGGATCTGGGTTTAAATAAGGCTTCACTTACTTAGTGGGTGACCTTGGGCAAGTCATTTTACCCATTCATTGCCTTACAAAAACAAACAACACTTCTTTTAGGTGCTTTATATACAAAGAAAAACAACAAAAAACAGTTCCGTGCCTGTGGAAGAATTTACTGGAAGATACAACAAATAACTTCCAAACACACACACACACACACACACACACACAGACACACACACAGACACACACACACACATACACACACACACACACACACACACACACACAAACACACAACCAAAACTAAGAGAGACGTGTTGATGGATTTTAAGCTTGATAGAGAGAAGCCAGAGAGAAACAAAGAGGGTGGGACAGAGAGATAGAGACACACAAAGTCACAGATAGGGACTGGTTGACTTAGTGTTTCTGATTTTGTAGTTAAGAGCTGGAAAGAGCCTTGGAGATCACCTAATACTCTCTGGTTCTAAAAGTGAGAAAAGGAGAAAGCCTTGACTGAAAGTCAGAGGAGTCTTCTTCAAAGCCCATCTCAAACACTGGGTTACCCTAGTCCAGTCATTTGACCTCAGTTCCTCAGCTCTAAAAAAGAGAGTGGATTAAATGCCTTGGTGCAGCTCTAAAATCGATGAAGACTGCAGGAGACAGTCTCTCATGCCCTTCACGATTTTAAGTTAGTCGCTTCAGTCAGGGCCCCGGGGTACCTATAAAAGAAGGGTCCTCTTCTCAGACCCACATGGAATCGAAGGGACCTTGGCTTTCCCAAGTTCGGATTCAGGGTCCGCTCAGCACGGGTCAGAGGAAGCTCTGGGGAAGGAACTTCCCCAATCAAAGCTTTAACTGGGCGCTCTGCAGGTGACCCGGGGACGAGCAAAGAAGGAGCCGAGCGACTTTCCAGCCCCCCCCCCCCCCCCCCCCCGGCAGCTGGTGAATCCTCTCGCACTGGCTCTCTTTTTCTTGTAACCCGCGACCCAAAAGGACCCCAGGCTCGGGGTCTCTCCCGCCCCCACCCGCAAGCCGGGCCGGGTTCCTCGGCTCCCCTAACCCTGGCCCCAGGCAGGGAAGCTAAGCCCGACCCCGCTAGCTGCTGAGGGCTGGGACCGGGGCCGGGCTCGGTCCAGGACTCCCTCCCCGCCCACCTTCAGCTCGGTCAGGGCCACGTCCGTGGTCACCGAGGGGCAGGTCTTGTGCCCCGCCAGGCAGACGCAGCAGATGCAGACGCCGTGCGGACGGCAGAAGAATTCCCGCAGGCGGCCGTGCTCGGGGCACTTGAGGCGGCTCAGGTCCCCGACGGGCGGCTGCAGCCGGTGGCCCTGGAACGTGGGGTTGTCCAGGTGCGGCCGCAGGTGCTCCTGGCAGAAGGACACCAGGCAGGTGAGGCAGGTCTTGGCGGCGGGAGCCTGCAAGCAGTAGTCGCAGAGCACCGCCCCGGCCGCCGCCGCCGCCGCCGCCTCGGCCCGGGCCCCCTTCCTCGACTGCAGGGCCGAGGGCTCGCCGTCCTGGGACTCGCTGCGGGGCGACTCCGCGTCCCAGCGGCTCTGGCTCTGGCGCAGCTGCTCCACCACGGCGCACAGCACCGTGTTCTTCTTCAGCTGCGGCCGCGTCTGGAAGCAGGCCCGGCACTGGGGGCAGAAGAAGCGGGGGCTCTGCGCCGTCCACGTCTCGTCCAGGCAGGACGAGCAGAAGTTGTGTCCGCACGGGGTAGTGACGGGCTGCCCGAAGACCTCCAGGCAGATGGAGCAGGTCAGCTCGTCGGTCAGGGGCTGCAGCTCGGCCATCGCGGTCCTCTCCGCCAGCCTTACTCTCCAGTCTGGGTCCCCAGGAAAGAATCGAAACCAGCTGGGGTGGGGGGCGGGGGGCGCGGAACCCAAGAGTTAGCGGAAGTCAGGTGGGGGAGAGGGGCAGGGCGGGGATGGCTTTGGGGGTTGTTGAAAACTAGCCCAGCTCTGCCTTTCAGTTGCAGATGTTGTTTGGCTTTAGCTCTGGAAGAAGCTAGGACAGCTGGGAGGCATAAAAGTTCATTGAATTTAAGGGGGGGGGGGGGGGGGCGAGGAACTATGGACCAGAGAAATGTTTTATAACTAATCCGTTCCTCCGAGCTGATCTTGCCAAATTGTTAACCTCTTAGCCAGCCTTACGGTCACACTCGCCCCCATCCCACGGTGAGAGGTGGAAGCTCCTCAGCTGTTACAGATTTTGAAATATGGACATTTTTCACATACATTGAGGTCCAAAAATCAGAAGATACATCTAGTCCAAATGTGTGTGGGTCAATTAACTTTTTATTAGTTAGTAGCTATTGCCCCTCCCTGGCAAGGACTGGTACAAAACAAACCCCAATCCTCAAAACAATGGATCCTGGCCCTAGCCTGAAAGGATTAAATCTTTTAGTTACTGCCCCCTCAACTGCATTTCCTTGGGTACCAGATGTTTGATGTGTAAACTAGGTCCCTCATCTACATACACATCCCTCCACACCTCAGCTCTTCTGTCAGAGATACTGCCCTCCAATCTACTTCTCCTTAATTACTACCTCATCTTGCTTCCCCTTTAAAAGTTCACTCCCCTCAGTTTAAATTGTGGTCTCCATTTGAGAAAATCAGCCCAAGAGATAATCTCTCTTGTCCCTATACCCTTTCAGTCAATGAAAATGCAGTCTGGTTACTAGTAGTTTGGGTTTTTTTTTTAATGTTTTGCAAGGCAAATGGGGTTAAGTGGCTTGCCCAAGGCCACACAGCTAGGTAATTATTAGTGTCTGAGACCAGATTGAACTCAGGTCCTCCTGACTCCAGGGCCAGTGCTCTATCCATTGCACCATCTAGCCGCCCCTGGTTACTAGTATTTTTAACTGAAGTCCAGGGAGTTTGAGCATCTTACCCAACGTCACATTTGTCAGTAACAGAGCTGGGACTCCAACTCAAGTTTTTTAAACCCCTTCTTCATTGAGTGTTTAGAAGAGCATTAGAAGTGTTGAAATGGAAAGTAGAGAGAAGCTATCTACTTATGTTTTGAAGCTAAAATGATTCATCTGTATTCCTGCATGTCCTATACCTCTTTAAGTTCTTATTCTCTTTTCCTCCTTTCTCCCAGTTTGAAGCTGAGAGAGGGAAAGGAAGAATGGAGGAGAAGGATGTAAGAGAGAAAGGGGGTCTGGGTAGGAGAGGAGGAAAGTAAATGAGGGTATCATTGAATCATATATTTTCTGTCATTTTTCAAATTCTATCCAAATCTTCATGACTCAATTTGAGGTTTTCTTGGTAAAGACTAGCGGTTTGCCATTTCCTCCTCCAGCTCATGTGACAGATGAGGAAACTGAAGGAAAACAGGCTGAAATGACTTGTCCAAGGTCACATAGCTAGGAAAAGTTTGAGGTCACATTTGAACTCAGGAAGATGAGTCTTGTTAACTCCAGGCCAGGCATCTATCCACTGTGCCACTTAGTTGCCCCAATTCATATATATACTCTAGAAATTAAATATAACACATCTCTTATAGGTGAAGTCTTTTGCCAGAAGTTTTTATGGATTTGTTCTCCCAGGATGGGGGTAAAGAATATGGTTCATATTGATCAAGCTCTTAGAAAAATAAAGGCTAAGAGGTCAGTAAGCATTAATTGAGAACATGTTAATACATAGTCTAGGTAAAGGTTTAAACAAATAGGATATTGATTATTTCCCCTCCCCCAACTTATGGGTTTTATTGGTGTAGTAGGTAAAGAAATCTCTTCTAATAATACAGATAGACAATTGTTCTACAATTTAAGAGTCTTGGAACTTTGAGACAAGGCTCTGTAAATTTTTTCTGTAAAGACTCAGATAGCAAATATTTTAGGCTTTGTTAGCTAAAAAGACAAAATAAAGTATATTATATAGGTACTTATATAATGAGAGAAAACAAATTTTCAAAAGTTTTTGATGACATTCAAAATAATCATAATTAAATATAATTAAATATAATTTTTGTAATACACATCTGATTTTTGTAATACACATGCTGATGAGAATAGAATTTTTTGTAGGGGGAGATAAAATTTCACTTAATTGGAGTTCAAAATGAGTGTTACCTATTATTAAAATGATTACAATTGTTAATGTTGATTTATAATGAGATTTTATGTATCTGATCTTTGAAAATGACTTTTCACATAGGTGAGTGCTGTCAAATAATGATATCCGTCCATGAATATATTGTTTTAATTGTGCCCATTCATTGCTAGAATTCTATTTGATTTTCCTCTTGATATTTACTTTTGAGTATGTTTTTACATTGCAGATTAATCACTTCCAATTGAAAATTATAGGTGGAAGCTCCTCAGTTGTTACAGTTACAGATTATGAAATATGGATATTTCTTTTTCACTTACCTTGAGGTCCAAAAATCAGAAAATACATCCAGTCCAAATGTGTGTGGGAATGGAGATCTCATTTTTTAATTTTTGAGAGCATGAGAAGTATATAAAAGCAGCTTGACATTTGTGAATTCAAATAACATTAATTGTCCTAGAATTGATAGAGTCAAACACCTAACTGAGAGACTGTTCACTAAATCAATCTAAACCTGATGCCATAACATCTTTTATGCTATCTCACACAAGTTGAGAACTAGTTCTTGCCAAAGTCACATATACAAAGTTTCTTATCTTCTTCATACAGGTTTGAATTCTGTACCCTTTTTTCCATAGGAAATATGAAAGGCTTCTAAAACTTTACCCTCCAAATATCTGACATTTATACAAATTTATACAAATATCCATTATATCTTGAGTTAATCTTTCTATAAATGAAACTAAGGTTTGTAAAATTCTTCCATGCAGAGAATTATTAAAAAGTGGAAATCTAGTAGTTTCAATGTTATCAGACTAACAAATTAAAAAAAAATACATTGTCTCTTTTCTTATATTACTACCCAAACAATTTATTAACTTCATATCACTCAACTGTTTATGGCAAATTCTGTTATGCAAGTCTCTACTGACTTCCAGGATTTGATGATGGGATTGGAGGAAGAGATTACATATCAGTGTTCCTAGAATTATAGTTAATTTAAGATAACTATCAATTGTATGACATATTACAGGTTTTAAAGAGACTAGATTTAATATTAAGAGGTAAATCATTTATAAAGTAATTAATCTAAAAAAATACTAAAAATGTACGATATGATGTTGAAATACTTTATTTAGAAAAGGTCCAAACCATACTCACATTCACAAGTTCATAAGACAAACAAATAAAAATAATAAACTATTTGAACCTATAGATTTAGTCCTTAGTTGACAATATATACATTGAGCACAATGGTAAATGTCAGGCCTGTTCTGTATTTGGAGTGTCAGTGTGAGTCTCAATAATCAGTCTTGGTTCAATCAGTTCTTTCCAACAAATAGTTATCTGAAGAAAAATATGAAAAACAATCAATTTGGTAATATTACCGTTTTGGTAGACTGTTCTAATGAAATAAATTTATCAAGTATAGTCAATTTCTATATAACTAAAATGATGGAGAAACATTGTTTTCTAATAACTAAATACTCTGGCTGAGTTATAAAAAATTATATGTACATTGGGAATATAATGAAATACATCTAACACAAAAACAACCAAAGCATGTTTCATGATTTCCCTTCTAGATTAAGCACAGGAACACATTCTAGCTAAATTTTATATCTCACCTGGCAGAGTACTGTGCATAGAGCAAGAACTTAATAAATACTTGTTAAACTGAATTAATCTTCAATTATTCAAAAGGCTCTTTAGAAACTTGTTCCGCAGGGAGAGACATTTGTTTTCTGTGATTATCAGATTGTAAAGTAATCCCTGCTTTTTGCCAATCTGCATTCTATTCTTCTTTAAAAAAGCATTTTATTTCTTGCCATGATAAAGCTTTCATTTATTAATTTCTATCAGCTGTCCTAAAATTGACTTTATTAATGACGCATAAGTATCACATAGTGGCAAAAAACTAGAAGCTAACCAATAAGCTTAACTGCATAAGCAGCACATAGAGGAAAAATGGTTTTTATTATCTACTTAACAACATCATTTCCAGAAATGCACTGTCAAAAAAGTCTATGGTACAGAAATCAGAAGTAAAATAGATTAGGTTGGTACATATTCATTCTAATTACATATTCTGAAAGTTGATCTTTTTTTTTTTTTTTTTTAGATTTTTGAAAGGCAAATGGGGTTAAGTGGCTTGCCCAAGGCCACACAGCTAGGTAATTATTAAGTGTTTGAGACCGGATTTGAACCCAGGTACTCCTGACTCCAGGGCCGGTGCTTTATCCACTGTGCCACCTAGCCTAAGTCAGAGAGCTTTCTACCTTTCATATAAAATTAGAAAAAATTTTCATAGACCTATATATTTGAGCTTCCCAACTATTTAAGAATGGAACAAAAATGAGGGTTCACCTGAAATAAAAAGATTTAAAAATAAAGCTTTGTCTTAAATGTAAAATGTAAAACTCGGTAATTATTAAGTGTCTGAGACCGGACTTGAACCCAGGTACTCCTGACTCCAGGGCCGGTGCTTTATTCACTACACCACCTAGCCGTCCTACTCTACTAATCTAAACCAAACAGCAAAATTAATCTTAAAAACAGCAATTTCCCTATTTTAACTAAATAGCACATAAAGAAGCCAAACTAGGTGTAACAGAATTATAGAATAACATTATTAATAGAAAGTATACTGCAACAAAAATTCTGACAAGTCATTGTGTTTAAAGTAAAGCATTAATAAAACTTTTAAAAAAGAATGATACCAAGAAGTTTCCAGAATAGAAGCATACCCTTTTATCTTGTGATACTGCATACTCCACTACTTCTGTTCCATTTTCATTTTGGTATACCAGGTCAAACTTCCCAGGCTCCTTCACCACTGAAACCAAAAGTAAGATGAGGTCTGTGTGGGGGTGGGATGGGGTGGCATAAGTGTGTTCAATTTCTAGGTATTTAAGATTCTGCTAATTGTTATTTTCTTCATTTCATATGGAACTGATAGCTTATAGTTGGTTTGGAGGATGAGAGCCCTCAAAAAAAGCAGACAGTACAGTTTTAATGCCAAAAAAGACCATTCAAATTTGTCCACTCCTAGCCATACCAGATCCAAAACTATATTATAAAGCATCAATTATCAAAATTGGTACTGGTTAAGAAATAGAGTGATGGATCAGTGGAATTAGATTCACAAAAAAAAGTAGTAAATAACTATAATAATCAACTATTTGTTATACCCAAAGACTCAAGTTACTGGGAGTCCTATCAGCTATTTGACAAAAACTTCCAGGAAAACTGTAAAATAGTATGGGAGAAACTAGGCATAGAGCAACATCTCATATCCTATACCAAGATAAGGTCAAAATGAGATTTAGATATAAAGGTAATACTAGAAGCCAATTAAGAGAAGGCATAGTTAAATCTGTCAGATCTTTGCGGAGGGGATAAGTTTATGATCAAATAAGAGACAGATTTGCATTACAAAATGCAAAATGGATAATTTCAATTACATTAAATGAAAAAGGTTTTACACAAATATAACCAAGATTAGAAAGAATGCAGGAAGTTGGGAAACAATTTTCATAGTCTCATTTCTAACTGAGTCAAATTTATAAGAATACAAGTCATTCTCCAATTGATATATGGTTAAAAGGACATGAACAGGCAGTTTTCAGATGGAAAAATTAAAGCTATCTATGATCACATGAAAAAAATCTCTAAATCATTATTGATTAGAGAAATACAAATTAAAACAGCTCTGAGATACTACCTCACACCAATCAGATTGGCTAAAATGACAAACGGAAAATGATCAGTGTTGGAAGGGATGTGGGAAAACTAGGACACTAATACAATGTTAGTGGAGTTGTGAACTGATCCAACCATTCGGAAGAACAATTTGGCACTATGGCCCACAGGGCAATAAAACTCTATATACCCTTTGATCTAGCAATACTACTAGCTCTCTATCCCAAAGAGATCATAAAAAAGCTAAAAAGATCAACAAGTACAAAAATATAGCAGCTCTTTTCATAAAATGACAAAGAACTGGAAATCAAGGAGTTATCCATCAGCTGGGGAATGGCTGAACTGAACATATAATGTCTTATATGAATGTGATGGAGTACTATTTTTTCTGTAAGAAATCATGAAGTGTTGACTACAGAAAAGTCTGGAAAGACTTTCATGAACTAATGCTGACTGAACTGAGCAGAATCAGGAGAATACTGCATACAGTAAGAGCAACATTGTGTGATCAACTATGATAGATAGACTTTGCTTTTCTGAGCAATATAATGATTCTAAATGATGTGATGGAAAATGCTGATCTACATTCGAAGATATAACTAAGAAATCTGAATGTAGACTAAATCATACTATTTTCAATTTTTCAATTTTTTTTCTCGTTTCTTGTGTTTTTTCTTTTTGTTCTGATTCTTCTTTCACAGAATAACATAAGTAAATATTTGAAACAACATTGTGTATATATAACCTATATCAGATTACTTGCTGTCTTAGATCAGAAGGGAAGAATGGGGAGAAAACTACAAAAATAAATATTAAAAACTATCTTTGTATATAATTAGAAAAGTAAATAATTCATCCACTTCTTTGAAAGCTGTCTAAAAACATTCTAGAAACCCACAGCCTCAAAACTGGATCTAAAAGGACTTACCTGGTAAAGATGACAGGATTTCTATTTCTACTTCCTGAGCATCAGGATTGTAGTTTATTATTCTTCCCTCCTTCAAAAATAAAAAATTCACATCAAAGTTACTTATAGTTTAGTAAACATCCTATTTCTTTCTTTTTTTCTTTTTTTCAAGGCAATGGGATTAAGTGGCTTGCCCAAGGCCACACAGCTAGGTAATTATTAAGTGTCTGAGGCCGGATTTGAACACAGGTACTCCTGACTCCAGGGCCAGTGCTCTATCCACTGCGCCACCTAGCTGCCCCCTAAACATCCTATTTCAACAAGACATACCTCAACACAAATAAAACAAAATTTCATTTGAGCCAATACACATTCAAATCTGGTAGATCAGAAACAACCTGAATATCATAATAAAGTATGTTGATATGGAATTGAGATTGAACCAATATACTAGAATACATTCAGCTAAATGATGAGAAGTTATACATTCATTTCAGTAAGACTTTCATTACTGTCAACCTCATTAAAAACTCTTCCTATGGAACAGCTTTCTGAGCAAGGGGCAGAAATCCCCAAGGAGAAACAGGGAGGCAGCAAAGTTGCACAGTTAGTCCCACATCTTTTTTAACTTATATTTCTTTGCTCACAAGATTCCATCATATGTTCTCCCCCAGACACTGGTCAGCAAGGCCATGCTGATTCTTTGGCTCTGATCAGGAAAATTTCTACTACACATAGCATGGTAGCAATTGTAGCAAAGAAAATCTTATAAGTAAAAATCTGCAAGATATACTGATGACTCCCCATTCTTGTATGGGGGAACGCCATTATAGTATAACCTGGAAAATGTTGATTATTATTAAAATTTAACCAGAATGATCAAGAAAGAAGAGAGAGGGGCGGCTAGGTGGCGCAGTGGATAGAGCACTGGCCCTGGAGTCAGGAGTACCTGAGTTCAAATCCGGCCTCAGACACTTAATAATTACCTAGCTGTGTGGCCTTGGGCAAGCCACTTAACCCCATTTGCCTTGCGAAAAAAAATTAAAAAAATTAAAAAAAAGAAAGAGAGAAAGGAAGGCAGAGAGGAGGAGGAGGAGAAAAGAGAGCCTCAGGGGGAGGGGAAAATAGTAAAGTTTCTTATTAACAGTTTATGACAAAACCAAAATGTGGAAGTCATGTTCTAAAATTTCAAACTCAGACTAATTTCTTACACGAAGGTGTAGGTATATAACATAAGTAATTAGAATTTTAGTGTACTGAAAATCACAAGAGGAACAGGGCTGAGGGCACTTTGCTAAAGAAGTGTGTTAATATACTTTAGGAAGACTTTCAGTAAATGATTTTTTAAAAGAAGCAGATTCAAGATAAACAAGTAAAATCAACCAAAATAATGTTTCTTGATCCTTCTGATTAAATCAAATTGAATGTAATATGTAATTTTCTAATTGAAAGTCTCAAAAAAAATCTCAAGAGATATTAAATAGCTCAATTTCAAAGATAAACTGATAACTCAAAAGAAACATTTTACTATAATTATCATTAGTATAATTATGTAAAACTCTAATCTTAGAATTATCTGAGTTTTTAGCAGCCTTTCCTTATATCCACTAAGCTCAAAGTTTACAATAGGAAAAGTTTGTCCTGAAAAATGTGATGCTATATAGACTGACAAGGCCAACTCCAAAAAATGACTTAATGAAATGCCTGCCTTTTATGAAGTATACGGGAAAATTCACTCATTACTAGGCTTAAAACAGAAATGGTTCCTAAAGACAACCATTTTGTTTACAAATTAATATTTTTTCATGCTTCTATTAATTGCATTACTCAGTTCAATTTCCTATTCTGTCTATATCTATTAGGCTAAAGAGAAAAGACCTAATAGAGTAAATATAGCACTAGATTTGGGAGTCAAGAACCCTGAGTTTGAACTCACTGCAGACAATTATGAGCTATATGATCACAAGCAAGTCACTTTAGGTGATTCTCAGTGTCTCTGAAAAATGAAAATAATATCCACACCACATATTTCACAGGGTTGTCAGTACTAAAATGCTTTGTAAACTTTTAAAAGTACCATAAAAATGTGAACTATTATATTAAAGTCTATATAACAATTAAAAAATCCAAGTACCTTGAAGGTGATATTAAATTCTAAATATGATTTACAAAGATTATTTTGAAATAACTTTCTCTAAATAACTTTCCTTTTGCCATATGATCATTTTAAAATAAGTAGTACCTTGTAATTAGAGACATCAGGAGAATAATCTGCTGTCAATTCCAAAAGCTAAGAAAGATAAACAAACAAAAAAATATATTTACTATATGGTATATAATAGTTCATTCTTAAAATTTTTTAAATGATGAAAACATGACAAGAACATTTGGTCATTCCACTTGATAACACTGGGGAGGAAATGAAGAAGTTTTCCATATCAATAAATAGTAATATTGATATAGAATATGAATGTGAGATAGAGGGAAAAAATACTGAGAGACATTAGATCTGGGAAAAATGGGTTCAGGATTATGGCTTCTCTGGGTTTTATCATTCCTGAGAAAGGCTGTCTTACTTCTTCCTTTTAATTTCCCAAGATAGTATAGTGATATCAGAATGCTCTCTCTCTTATTTCAGCCTAATCGATATGTCTAACAGAAGAATGGGTGGCAGGTGTGGAAGTGGGAAATAATTTTAGGACATTCTGTTATATAATCCAATAGAGCAGGGATTCTTAATTTTTGTGACATGGCCTCCTTGGTAGTCCTAGTGAAGTCTGTGGATTCAGGATCATTTTTGAATGTGCAAAATAAAATACATAGGGTTTGCCAAGAAAATCATTTACATTAAAATTTTTGTTGCTACATTGTTTTAGTCAAGTCCAACTCTTTATGACCCTAAATGGTTTGGTTTTTTAAAAATTTTATTTATTTAAGGCAATGGAGTTAAGAATGACTTGCCCAAGGTCATCACACAATTAGGCAATTATTATTAAGTATCTGGGGTCAATTTTGAACTCAGGTCCTCTTGACTCCAGGACTGGCACTCTATCCACAGTGCCACCTAGCTGTCCTAATTGGGATTTTCTTGACAAAGATACTGGAAAGGTTTACCAATTTATTTTACAGATAAGAAAACTGAGGCAAATATGGTTAAGTGGCATGCCCAGAGTCACACAACTAGGAAGCATCTGAGGCCAGATTTGAATTCATAAAGATGAGTCTTCCTCACTCCAGGTTGGGCACTCTATCCACTGTGCCACCTATCTGCCAAAACTTTTTTTTAAGTTCTCAGATCCCAAGAAATCCATGGACCCTGAATAAGAACCTCTGCAATAAATCCCAGTTGTTCAGTCCATTTAAATGTTGGGGAAGGGAGAAATACCTTAAATGCAATCTTTTCCCCCACCTGTGGGGGTGCCGCTAATTGAGGAAGTAGGCTGTAATCCTTCTGAGGAGTCTCCACTGGATTCTAAAAAAACAATAGTGGCTATGAAGTGATTCCTTCCCTGCTACATAGAATTATACTTAATTCTCTGTACCACCCTTTCATTAGATCCTTTGTCTCATTTTTTCCCCCTCTCTCCACTCCTTCTCAAATTCTGAGAAAAAGTTGTCCACATTTGTTACCTTCACTTTCTTTCCTCTTTGCAATGTCATCTAAACTCTACTCAATTAAAACTACTTTTTTCCAAAGTTTTCCAAAGTTTCCAAATATCCCTGAGTTGTTAAATCTGAAGACCTTTTCTCAATCTTCATCTTTCCCAATCACTTTGCAGCATTTCACATTACTCTCCACCCTCTCCTCCTGGATCCTTTTTTGCTCTGACTTTCATAGCAATGCTTACCTTGGTTCTCCTACTACCTATTTGACTACTCCCTCTCAGCCTCCTTTGTTGGATCCTTATCTATAGTAGAGTGCCCAACTTGGGTTATATACCACTAGGCTTTCCTGGGCTCTCTATACTTTTTCACAAATTTAATTAAAATTTCTATCCAAATGACTCTCAGATCTATATATCATTCCCAGACTGTCCCTTCAACTTTGGTCATGCATCTCCAACTGCCTATTGGACATTTTCTTAGGTTTTTTTTTTAAGGTTTTTGCAAGGCAAACGGGGTTAAGTGGCTTGCCCAAGGCCACACAGCTAGGTAATTATTAAGTGTCTGAGACTGGATTTGAACCCAGGTACTCCTGACTTCAGGGCTGGTGCTTTATCCACTACGCCACCTAGCTGCCCTATTGGACATTTTCAACTAGAAGTTTGGTAAGCACATTTAAATGTAACAAGTCTAAAACAGAACCCTAAATTCCCCTTTGACTTCTTCCAAACTTTCTTATTTTGCCTGGGATAACAGATCTTTCCTCAATGACTCATTTTCATTTCATAGATCTAATTAGTTGTCAACTCCTGTTTCTACCTCTACAAATCTCAGAAGAATCACCTCATCTCCTCAGTATGAGATTCTGTAAATTCTTCTAACTGATCTCCTATTCTCACCATTCTCAACATAGATGTTCAAATGATTTTCTTCAAAAACATATCTGACCACATCATTACCCTAAGGCCAATTTCAATTTATACTATATTGTTTATAAGATCAATTATAAACCCTACATGCTTGGCTTTTAAAGCACTTCATAGCCTAGTGTTCACCTACTTTTTCAACCTTGTTTTACATTATTCTTCTTCCCACACTTGTTTTGTCCAATTATCCCTGCCACCTTGCTGTTCTTCACCCATTTTTGTACCTTTGCACTAAATGTCCTCCTTGCCTGGAAAGCACTCCCTCTTCATCTGAGCCTTTTAAATCGTGATTCTTTCAAAACTCAGCTCAAATGCTACCTTCTACATGAAACCTCTCCTGATTCATCTAGCTACTTGTATCCCAATCCCCAAAATTAACTTATAATTAATAGTTAAAAACACACAACCAGAAGCACATAAACACAGTCTTCTCCCAGTAGAATTTTTAATCCTTGAGGATAAAGAGTATTTCATTTTTGTCTTTGTATCCCAAGCACAATGACTGTCATATAAGTAGATAAATTCATAAGTGATCAATGACTGACTGATTTCATCAGCAATAATAAATACTGAAAAGAAAAACTCCTTGCTTGCTGTATCTCAGATCTGATTTTATATGTATGGAGTAAAATAGATAAAAGAAGAAAGGAAGGCCACATACCTGGATAATAACAGAAGTGTTTTTTACTATTTCAGTTAATTGCTTCTGTTTCTGGGATTCACCATTAAATACATAATTAATGTTTCCCCCTCTCCCTCGTCCTCTGATTCCACGAAAACCTCGTCCCCTAGGTCCCCGCCAGGGGAAAATATCTTCCCCTCTTCCCCTTCCCCTTCCAAAACTGCTGGGGTGAGGAGCTGCTTCTGGAACCAGAGGCATCAGCTGTTTCCCACCATTCCCCAATACTGTCTTATCCCAGAGATCAGAATAGCGCATCTCCTGTCTTGTTCCTAAGAGACTGTCTGTATCTGGACCATTTGCTTGTGAAGATCCTGCAGATATGGTTGTCCCAGTTGGAGGAGCAGCCATTGTTGAAGCTCTCTTTGGCAGCTTGTTCTGGTCATCTGAACTGGAACTGGAATCTAAACTAGAGGACAATGCTTGAGTTCCTTTGCCCTTGACAGAGGGTGCATTACTGCCGGTGCTAGTTATAAGTCTGTCTGCAGTTGGGTGGGAACCAGTTGGCTTTGATGTGACAAATGATGTCTTCTCTATTAATTTCTTACCACCAGGACTTGTCTTGCTGTGGCTTTCCTCTGACGATGTAGCAGAAGAATCAGAATCTGATGAGTTATCAGGGTTAGCAGCTTTAGCAGCCAAGCCAATATCCTTTTTCCTCTTGGTGTCAGCTGAACTATTTTTACTGGAAGCATTCTTCTGAACCCTACAGCTCTTTTTGTTTTGTTCTGGCAAAGTCTTTGCTTTAGAGGGCTTTGGAGATTTTTTCTGCTTTTTATCTTCGATTTTCCTTTCTTTCTCCTTCCCTGATTTTTTTGGGGTCCACTTTCCATTATTTTCACTTACTCCATCATTCCTTTTTCTCTTCTTGCTTTTTTTCCTTGTGCCTTGATCTGGTTCTGGAGAAGAGGAAGTTTCACTGACCTCTCCCCCTTTCCAATGTTTCTCTGTGTACTGATCATTTTCTGCATCAGACTCTTCTTCCTCCCATGTGGTTCTTCTCTTCCGTGCTTTTTTGTATGAATAACTGAGTCCATTACTGATTGCTACAGAGTTCTCAACAATTTCAACATCTTCTAATTTAACTCTGTCAAAAAGAATAAGAGAAGCCCTACTGTCAGTCAGTGAGAAACGTGTGACAAATTTTTACAAAAGCCCACTATGACTATACAAATCCTACATCAACATGAACAGAAAAAGTACTAGTCTCCAAGTCAACAGCTTTAATTGATTTCATGAATGTGATTAATATAATCAAGTCCTCATCATCTAATAATAAAAAGAATAATAGGGAACCCTAAATAATCTCAAAGGTTAAAAGAAAGGTATGGATTTATATATGGCTTTGGAATATAATTTTAAAACTCTTCCAAACATATTTTCAATCATATATTTAGTAAAATACTAAATTCATTAAATTTGAATAAAATCCCTAGAGAGGCAGAGACAATTCAGAAAAAAAATCTATGACATTTTACCTAAAACATTTCACTAACATACTTTTACTTAATACTTTACTATACCCACAGGATTCTCTATGCCCCACAGATGCTGCAGGGGACATCCCTTTATACAACCCAATGTGGCATCTTCTCATCTAGGGACTTCCTTTGCATAAGATGAATTTGCATTTCTATGACAATTTTTAGTAGCCCATTAAAGGATTGTAGAATTATATTTTATGAGAAAATATTACTGAATAATGTAAATGAACTCTTACCTTTATAATAAGCTTTATAGTAACAAAGCACTTTATAAACATGTTCTAATTTGATCTTCACCAAGAGCCCTGTGGGGTAGCTGATACAAGTCTTATAATCCCCATTTACAGATAGAGAAACAGATCCAGAGAAAACAAGAAATCAGTCTCATGTCTAGTAACTATCAGAGTCAGGCATGAGTCTAGATTTTCTGATTTTAAATCTACTAAAATGATAAATAAATGAATCGCGGACATTCACCAAGGGATAAAAAAAGTCATACTGGAGGGGCAGCTAGTTGGCGCAGTGGATAGATCACCAGCCCTGGAGTCAGGAGGACCTGAGTTTAAATCCAGCTTCAGACACTATAATTACCTAGCTGTGTGGCCTTGGGCAAGCCACTTAACCCCATTGCCTTGCAAAAATCTAAAAAAAAAAAAATCATACTGAAGACTGTTAAGGAATAATAAATACATGGATGTATTCATATGTGAGGCAGCTAGATGGCAGAATGGAGTCAGGTAGATTCAACTTTATGAGTTCAAATCTGGGCTCAGACACTAGCTGTGTGAGTCTAGGTAAGTCAATAAACCATATTTGCCTCAACTTCCTCACCTGTAAAGCTGCAGTAGAAATAGCAAACCACTCCAGTATCTTTGCCAAGAAAACCTCGAATGGGGTCACAAAAAGCTGGTCACCATTGACAAACAAGAACCAACATGAGGTCATCAAAATTAAATTATACCAGCATTTCTTGGCTTCTCAATGAGTGGGAGAAGAGAAGGGACAGAAAGAATTCAGAACTGAAAATAAATTTACAAAATAATATAAAATTTTGAAAAAAATTTAGGTCATGTCAGACTAACATTTCTTCTTTGGGTTAAGATTATTGAACTAGTAGTTAGATGAATGGTATAGAGATAGTTCATTTAGAATTTAGCAAAGCTTTTGATAAAAATAAAAAAATATTTTGTATGAAGATGGAGAGGGGAGCACTAATACAATGAATGACAAACTCAGGATCAAAAGAATCTTAACAGGTTAAAATATTGAGCTGAATCTGAAAAAAAGAAATTCAATAAAAATAAATGTTATGCAGTTGGATACAAAAAAATAACTCTACAAGTATAAGATAAAGCAGAAATGAACAGAAAGCAGTGAGGGTTTAATGGACCATAAATTCAATGAGTCCACAATATTCATGGAACTAGGAACTGAATGAGAAGAATTTTGTTATTATTGAGTCATTTCCATTGTGTCCAACTCTTTGTGACCCCACTTGTTTTATTTTTTCATAATAATCCTATGCGATAGGTGCCTTTGTTATTACCATTTTCCAAATAAAAACTGAAACTAAGAGATTAAAGAACATTCTCAGTACATAGCCAAAATTTGAGTGAGAATTCCAGATCCAGATGTTCCTGACTCTACATCTGTTTATGATTGTCACAACTCACATTTCCATATTAGTCATTTTGTACAAGATGACTCAAAAGTGAAAAATTGCATGGCTTCAGTCTATATTCAAACAATATCTATTCTTTTTCTGAATGTTGACAGTATGTTATATCATTAGTCCTTTGGGATTATCTTGAGTCATATTGCCAGGAGTAGTCAAGCCATTCACAGTTATTCATTAAACAATACTGATGTTGCTGTGTACAATGTTCTCCTGGTTCTGTTCACTTCACTTTGCATCAATTCCTATAAATCTTTTCAGGTTTTTCCTGAAATCATCCTGCTTGTCATTTCTTGTAGTACAGTAATATTCCATTACAATCATATTCCACAGCTTGTTTAGCCATTTCCCCAATTAATGGGCATCCTTTCAATTCCAATTGTTAGCCACCACAAAAAGAGTTGCTATATTTTTCTACAAATAATTACTGCCCCCTTCCCTCCCCTTTTTTTATGCCTTTGAAATACAGACCTAGCAGTTATATTGCTAGATCAAAGAATATGCACTTCTATTGCCCTTTGGGCATAGTTCCAAATTGCACCCCACCAACAATACAATAGTATTATCCTAGTTTTCCTACATCCCCTCCAACATTTGTCATTTTCTTTTTTTTTTGTCACATTAGCCAATCTGATAGGTTTAAGGTGGTACCTCAGAGTTGTTTTAATTAGCATTTCTCTAATCAATAGTGATTTAAAGCATATTTTTTTTTAAGGATTTTGCAAGGCAAATGGGGTTAAGTGGCTTGCCCAAGGCCACACAGCTAGGTAATCATTAAGTGTCTGAGACCGGATTTGAACTCAGGTACTCCTGACTCCAGAGCCAGTGTTCTATCTACTGCACCACCTAGCCACCCCTAGAGCATTTTTTTATATGACTATAAATAGTTTTCATTTCTTTGTATGAAAACTGCCTATTATAAGTTTTTGACAATTGATCAATTGGGACTTGTAGTTTTATAAATTAGACTTAATTCTCTATATATTTGAGAAATTAGGCCTTTAAGCCAAAATACTTGTTGCAGAAATTTCTCCCTCCCACATTTTCTGCTTTCTTCATAATTTTGATGGCAAAAACTTTTTTAATTTTATAATAAAAATTATCAATTTTATATTTTGTAATGCTCTCCATATTATTTGGTCATAAATTCTTCCCTTATCCATAGCTCTGACAGATAAACTATTCCATGTTCTCCTAATATGCTTATGGTATCACCCTTTATGAGTAAATCATATGCCATTTTGACCTTATTGTAGTATACAGTGAGGGATGTTGGTTTATACCTAGCTTTTGTCATACTGTTTTCCATTTTTCCTAGAAGTTTTTGTGAAATAATGAATTTTTGTTCCAACAGCATGGTTCTTTGAGTTTATCATATGCCAGATAAAATGGTCGCTTACTATAATGTAATCTGTATCTAGTCCTATTATATTTTTTAAAATCCTATTTGTATCTAATCCTAATCCACTGTTTTTTCACAGAGTGAAAAAAGACTAGATTGTTTTGATAATTACCACTTTAGAAAATAGTTTAAGATCTGGTATAATTAGACTGTCTTCCCTCACTTTTGTTTTCCATTTATTCTCTTGATAATCTTGACCATCTTCTAGATGAATTTTGACATTTTTTTCTTATTCTATAAAATAATTTTTTGATAGCTTGATTGGCAATGCACTGTATAGTTAAATTTAATAGAACTGTCATTCTTATTATATTGGCTTGGCCTACCAAAAATAATTAATATTTTTCCCATTGTTTAGATATTATTTTGTTTGAAAAATGTTTTGTAGTTACATTCATAAAGTACTTAGGTTTTTCTTGACAAACAGAATTCCAAATATTTTATATTGTCCTCAATTGTTTTATTTTATTTATTTTTTTAGGTTTTTTTTTTTTGCAAGGCAAATGGGGTTATGTGGCTTGCCCAAGGCCACACAGCTAGGTAATTATTAAGTGTCTGAGACTGGATCTGAACCCAGGTACTCCTGACTCCAGGGCTGGTGCTTTATCCCCTGCGCCACCTAGCCACCCCTCCTCAATTGTTTTAAATGGAATTTCTCTTTCTATCTCTTACTGCTGGGTTGGTCATATAAAGAAATACTAATGATTATGTGGGTTTATTTTATATGCTGTAACTTTGCTAAAGTTGTTGATTTCAACTAGTTTTCTAGTTGATCCTTTAGGATCCTCTAAATAAAACACCATATCATCTGCAAAAAGTGATAATTCTGTTTACTCATTGTCAATTCTCAGTCCTTAGATTTCTTTTCCTTCTCTTATAGCTAACATTTCTGGTACGATATGATGGTTTTAGATAAATGATTTATTTTAAAGTAACAATTTATTCCCATGCACTCTAGTGTTTTTAATAGAAATAGGTGCTCTATTTTGTCAAAGGATTTTTTCCCTATCTACTGAGATAATTATAAGGTTTCTGTTAGTTTTGTTATTGATATGGTCAATTATGCTAATAGTTTTCCTAATATAGAACCAGCTTTGCATTCCTGGTATAAATCCAACTTGGTCACAGCATGTGATCCTTGTGATATATTTTATTAAAAATTTTTGCATCACTATTCACTAGGGAAATTTGTCTATAATCTCCTTTCTCTGTTTGGCTCTTCCTTGTTTAGATTTCAGCACCATATCTGTGTCAGAAAAGGAATTTGGTAGAACTGCCTATTTTTCCAAATAGTTTATAATGTATTGGGCTTAATTGTTCTTTAAATATTTGGTAAAATTTGCTTATGAATCATCTGGTCATGGGGATTTTTGTTAGGAAGTTCATCAATGACTTGTTCAATTTCTTTTTCTGAGACTGATTTAAACATTTTATTTCTTCTGTTAATCTGGGTTATTAATATTTTTGTAGATATTCATCCATTTCATTTAAGTTGCCAGAATTAGTGGCATATAATTGGGCAAAATAGCTACTAACAATTTTCTTAATGTTCTATTCCTTGGTGGTGAATTCACCTTTTTCATTTTTGATAGTAGTGATTTGGATTTCTTCTTTTTAAAATTAATTTAACCCAATGATTATTTTAGGTTTTTTTTTTCATATAAACAGCTTCTATTTTTATTAGTTTAATTTTTTTACTTTCAATTTTATTATTTTTCTTCTGATTTTCAGGATTTCCAACAATGGTATGCAATTGAGAAGTGGGAATAATTTATTCTTATTTTTTTAAGATACATGCCCAATTCATTGATAGGCTGTTTCTCTAATTTATTGACATAAGCAATTGGAGATATAAATTTTCCTGAAGTACCACCTTGGCTGAATCCCAAAAATTTTGACATGTTATCTCATGTTGTCATTTTCCTAAATGAAATTAATCTGTTTCTTTCTTTGCCTCACTTTTTCTTAGGATTAGATTATTTAGTTTTCAGTTATTTTTTAATCTTACTGAATATAATTTTTATTGCAATGTGATCTGAAAAGGATGTATTAACTTTTTTTCTGCATTTGGCTGAGGTTTTTAACATCTTAATACATGGTCAATGGGAGTCATGTACTGCTAAGAAAAAGTGGATAGAGCACTTACCCTGTAGTCAGGAGAACCTGAGCTCAAATCTTGTCTCAGGCACTTGATACTTCATAGCTGTGTGACCCTGGGTAAGTCATTTAACCCTAATTGCCTAGCAAAAAACCCACAAAAAAACCGATACATTACTTTTTATTCCCATTCAATTTTCTCTGGAAAGCTATCATAACTAACTTTTCCAGAATTTTATTCACCTCCTTAATTTCTTTCTTGTTTATTTTTTTGGATAGATATATGAATTCTGAAAGGAGAAAGTTGGTGTCCCCCACTATTATAGTTTTATTGACTATTTTTTCCTGTACCTCATTCAACTTCTTCAAAAATTTAGATGTTATATTGAGTTACCATATCATACCTATTAAGATTGGCTAAGATAAGGGAAAAAAAGAAAATGATCAATGTTGGGAGAGGGTATATGAGAAATTGAGACATTAATGCATTGTTGGTGGAGTTGTGTAACTGATCCAACCATTTTGGAGAGCAATTTGGAACTATGTCCAAAGGACAATAAAATCGAGCATACCCTATGATCTAGCAATACTACTACTATTAAAAAAGACAGGAAAAGTTTCACATATTCAAAAATATTTATAGCAGCTCTTTTTGTAGTGGCAAAGAATTGGAAATTGAGGGGATACTCATCAATTGGGGAATGACTAAAGTTATGGTATATAAATTTTATGGAGTACTATTCTGTAAGAAATCACGTTGAGGGCGGCTAGGTGGCGCAGTGGATAAAGCACCAGCCCTGGAGTCAGGAGTACCTGGATTCAAATCCGGTCTCAGACACTTAATAATTACCTGTGTGGCCTTGGGCAAGCCACTTAACCCCATTTACCTTGCAAAAACCTAAAAAAAAAATCATGTTGATTGGATCTTAAGGGAAGAATAGAAAGACTTGCATGAACTGATTCTGAGTGAAGGGAGTAGAACCAAGAGAACATTGTTTATATTAACAGCACTGTGAGATAAACAACTATAATGGGTACAGCTCCTCTCAGCAGTTCAATGATCAAAGACAATCCTGATAGATCTGTTATAGAAAATGCCATCTACAACCAGAAAAAACACTATGGTTCTAAATGCAGAACAAAGTATAATATGATCACTTTTTAAAACACCTTTTGTTTTTTTCTCTCTTAATTCAAATTCCTTTACACAAGAGTACTAATAGGGAAATATATTAAGCCCAATTGTACTTGTACATCTTTCACCAGATTGTTCTCTGCCATGGAGAGGGGGAAGGGCAGGGAGGTGGCAGAAAAATATAGAACTTATAAACCTGCAAATAGGAGTGTGGTAGAAATATATGGAAATCATAAACTTGCAAATGAATATGATATAGAGAAAATATTAAAAGAAATATATTCTATAATTAATCTGATCCCTTTGCACTGACCTTTTATTTACATTGAACTCCCTTCCCCCATCCCAATATTCCAAGTTATGAGAGGAGGTCAATAAACTTTTAGTAAAGTACCTATTAGGGCCTTCTAGGCAAGGACAGCAGGTACTGCCCCCAGGCACAAAATAAGCCCTAATCAACAAAACAATAAATCCCTGCCACAGCTTGAATAGATTAAGTTTTTGACCTACTACTTTTCCTACATTCCTATTTCTCTCTCTACTCCATTGGAGTTATAGCCTTCCTCAACATAACCCTAAATTACCTCTTCTTGGGGGCAGATCCAAGATGGCAGCGTGAAGTTAACATGCTCCCAGAGCTTTTCCCTACCAAAGACAAATGAAGCCTCTACTCTGACATTCACATTACAGATCCCACCAAGAAAAAGAGAAGATCCAAAGAAGTTTTCAACTGTAGACAGCATGGAAGATCTGCAGTGAAAGTCTGTCTCTTTGGGGGAAAAGGGGAAGTAAATTCCAGGAGATGGGAGAGCAGGGAAGCCAGGAGTAGACTATTAGCCACAGTGCAATCCAGGTCCTGACAGCTTAACAATAGCAGAATCCAGGCAGCTAGATTCCAAGCCAGCAGAGAGGATCCCCAACACCGAACAGTCTGAACCTTGAAAAGACCAGGATGAAAGAGAGGACTACGTTGGGAACAAACTACTGTTAAGTCAGAATCTGGACATAAAGGAGGAAAAAGACACCTCTGCAAAGACCAGACCTGAACTGCACAGGAAACATCTTGGCCAACAACAAGCCAGGGATCAGACCCCCAGCACCAGCAATAAATAAATAAATAAATAAAGGTTGGATCTATACTTCATATATACCAGGAGCAGAACTAAAACAACAAAGATGGACAAAAAAGCTAAAAGAGTGCTCACTATAAGAAACTACTTTACAGACAAAGATGATAACAATACCTTGTCTGAAGAAGAAAGCACTGTAAAAACACTCACAGGGGAAGTATCAAAATAATCTATGAACTGGACTCAAATACAAAAGCTCATCAAAAAGTTTAAAAAACAATTTAAAAACCACAGAAGGGAGGAAGAAGAAAAATGGAAAAAAAGAAATTAAAGTCATGCAGGAAAATTATGAAAAATTGACCAAAGAAATCAACTCCATTAAAAGTAAAAATAACCAACTGGAAAAGGAAACACAAGCAAACTGAAGAAAATAAAACCCTAAAAATTAGAATTGAATAAATAGAAACCAATGAATCTACAAGATTAAAAGATTCCATCAAACAAAACAAAAAGGCTGAAAAAAATGAAAAGGACCTTTCAGGGAAAACAATGACCCAAAAAATAGATCCAAGAGAGACAATCTATGAATCATAAGACGACCAGAAAGCCTGAATCAAGAAAAGAACCTGGGGGCGACTAGGTGGTACAGTGGATAGAGGACCAGAGTCAGGAGTACCTGAGTTAAAAATCCAGCCTCAGACACTTAATTAATTACCTAGCTGTGTGGCCTTGGGAAAGCCACTTAATCCTATTGCCTTGCAAAACAAAAAACAAAAAACAAAAAAAAAAAAACCCTTAAAAAATAAAAAGAATCCAGAGTTTGAACAAAGACCAAAGACTGGTATCTTTAATTTTAAAAAAAACCGTTATCTTATTATGTAAATTTTCTATTTCTTATACTTTATTTTTTTTCCCTTAAGGATATGATTTCTCTCTCATCACATTCAACTTTAATCAGTGTATACCATGGAAACAATGTAAAGACTAACAGACTACTTTCTGTGAGGAGTGGGGGGAGGAAAGCGAGATTGGGGGGAAAATTATAAAATTCAAAATAAATAAGTAAATTTAAAGTGGGGGAGAAAATAGAATCCACAGAACCTCTCCAGAAAGAGACCCCCAGGATAAAAACTTGAAAGGCTGCAACAGCCAAATTCCAGAACTCTCAAATAAAGAAAGAATACTGCAAGCAGCAAAAAGAAAACAACTTAAAGATAAAGGAAACACTATCAAACTCACAAAGGACCTATCAGCCTCAACACTGAAGGACTGGAAGACCTAGAATAGGATATTTCAGAGAGGAAAGGACCTGGGGTTACAACCCAGATGTACTACCCTGCAAAATTCAGCATCTACCATCAGGGGAAAGGATGGATATTCAATGAAATAGACTTCCAGAATTTACTGACACAAAGAAAGACCAGAACTGAACAGAGAATTCAATCATCAAATACACAACTCAAGAGTTGCATTTAAAAAAGGGTAAATGAAAAGGGGAAGGAAAAAACAAAACAAATGTTGGTCAAGACCATCAAATTATATACAACTCTAAAAGAATAGATATAACAAAGATGGTGGAGAGAAGACAGGCACAGTTCTAAAGTCTCCTGATCTCTTCCCTATCACATGAAAAAAACCTCTTAAAAGAAATCCAACCCACAAAACCCAGAAAGAAAAGCCAGGAGAAAACATCTACCTCAGGATTTTTCTCCTGCAGCAACTTTGGCGGAGTACGGGCGGGTGAGTCTGGGCTCAGAAGGAGGATCAGCCCCGATCAGCCAGATTAACAGCTGAATTGGAACCGGGAGTCTGAGGGCCCAAGAGCTGGACCTGCTGGATCAGCGGTGGGGCTGGACAAAAGGTACTTGGGTCCACGGGGAAGCAGAGGCGCTGGTGTTGGTGCTGTCCCCCTGGAGCTTGAGGACGGGGCTGGGGGTAGAGTTCTGGTGCAGGAGAGCTGCAGATGCCATCCCTAGGCTCCTCAGGTCTGAGAAACTCTGAGGGCACGCCTCCACTGCACAGAGGCCTCTCCCCAAACAAAGGCAAACTACTGCTGCCTCAGGCCCAGGTGTGTGAGCAGAAGAACCAGCCCAGCTGAGGAATGACCTCAGACCAGGATAAAGTCCACCATTGATTGAAGGCAAAAGAATTCAATAGCTCCAATTCCTCACCTCAAGCAAAGGGAGAAGGCCTCTCAACCAAGGTCACAGACACACCAGAGAAAGCAACCAGCACCTCCTACTGGCCAGACAGGGAAACTGCACTCAGTGAGTAAAGCCTTTAGCAATCCCAAGCCCAGGTGAACCAGCCCCCACCCCCCAACTCAAGGTCTTAGCATAATGAAGAAGGGTCAGCGGAAAGGTGGATCCATAGAAAAATTCCCGGAAGGGAAAGACCCCAACTCAGAGAGACCTGGAACCTCTGAGGAGAATACAATCTGGTCTCCAGCACAGAAAGACTTCCTTGAAGAAATAAGGATGGAGCTTAAAAATTTGGGAGAGACAATTAATACCTTGCAACAAGAAAACAAAACCTCAGAAAGTACAATTGGACAAACACAAAAGGAGGATAAATCTCTCAGATCATCAATTGGAAAATTACAAAATGAGAATGATTCTCTCAGATCCTCAAATGAGCAAATGCAAAAAGAAATTAATTCTCTCAAAACGTCAATCGGTCAAATGGAAAGCTCTTTCAAAAGTAGAATTGACCAATTGGAAAAGGAGTTGCAAAAGTTTAATGAAGAAAACTCCTCCCCCCAAAAAATAATGGAGTCTGTGAGACAGCAAGAGTCAGTTAAACAAAATCAAAAAATAGAAAAAATAGAAGCAAATGTAAAATACCTCATCAACAAAACCACTGACCTCGAGAATAGATCGAGGAGGGGAAACCTGAAAATTATAGGACTTCCTGAAAACACTGAAGAGGAAAAAAGCCTGGACTTATTTAATATTACAGGATCTAGTGATGGAAAACTGTCCTGATATCATGGAATCAGAGGGCAAAGTAGTTATTGAAAGAGTACAACGATCCCCACCAGAAAAAGATCCTAAAATGAAAACACCAAGGAATGTTGTGGCCAAACTGCAGAACTATCAGATAAAAGAGAAAATCTTGCAAGCAGCCAGAAAGAAACAATTTAAATATCAAGGAGCTACAGTAAGGATCACAAAGGACCTGGCTGCATCAAATTTAAGGGATTCAAGGGCCTGGAACGAGATATTTCGAAGAGCTCGGGAGCTTGGAATGCAGCCAAGAATCTACTTTCCTGCAAGGCTGAGCCTTCTCTTCCAGGGAAAAAGATGGACATTTAACGAAATGGAAGAATTCCAAAAATTTCTGATGAAAATACCAGAGCTAAACAGAAAATTTGGACATCAAACAGGAGGTTCAAGAGACACATGAAAAGGTAAAAATAAAAGGGGGGGGGGGGGAGGAAAAAAATGCAATCCAGTAAGTTGAAACTAGCTATATCCCAGCATAGGGGTAAAAAAAAGATTTTAATAAATCTTGAGAAATGTAACTCTAACAGAGAGAATATACCTAGGCAGATATGATGGACATTCATGACCTATCCATGAGACTGTTATCTAATAGGATGTAACTGGCTTTAACCCCACTTGGGAGAAAGACTCTAACAACTCTCAGGAATTTTGACTCTATTCAATAGAATATACTGAACTAGAAGGGACAGACACTAAGAATTTTCTATGACCTAGATAGAATGATCTAAAAAAATACACTGCCTCCCTAAAAAGGGGGACAGGAAAGAGACGGGAGGAGGGAGGGGACTGAATGGGACAAATCTCATTACACTAAGAGGTACAAAAAACCTATGGTAATAGAGGGGAAGAAGGGAGCAGAGAAGAAACACCTGAATCTTCTTCTCATCAGACTTAGCTTAAAGTCAACCTACATATACTCAGTTAACTTATAAAATATCTAACCTTTCAAGTATTAAAAGGGGAAAAGGGGAGGGGGGGAAGGAGAAAGGGAAGGGGAAATAAGGGAAAATAACAAAAGGAAGGGAAGGGAAAAGGGAAAGGGGAAAGAAAGGGGAGGGGTGTGATATAGGAGAGCAAACACACTGAAGGGGGGGTCGTATTCAGAAAAAAAATACTGGGGAATATGGACAAAAGTGGGGGAAGGGGGAAAAATACAAACAGAGGGAAGATAGCACAGAGGGCAATAAAGAATTAGTAATCATAACCTTGAATGTGAATGGGATGAACTCTCCCTTAAAATGTAAGCAAATAGCAGAGTGGATTGAAAACCAGAATCCTACAATATGCTGCTTACAATAAACTCATTTGAAGCAGAGAGATACATATAGAGTAAAGGTAAAAGGTTGGAGCAAAATATATTTTGCTTCAGCTGAAGTAAAAAAAAGGCCAGGGTAGCAATCCTTATCTCAGACAAAGCAGCAGCAAAAATAGAAAGCATTGAAAGAGATAAGGAAGGAAACTTTATCCTCCTAAAAGGTACCATAGACAATAAAGTCATTTCAATATTGAATATATATGCACCCAGTGAGACAGCACCCAAATTCTTAGAGGAGAAGCTGAAAGAATTACAGGAATATCTAGACAGCAAAACTCTACTAGTGGGAGACCTCAACCTCCCGCTATTCAGATCTAGATAAATCAAATCATAAAACAAACAAGAAAGAAATTAGGGAAGTAAATAGATTGTTAGAAAAATTAGATATGGTAGACTTATGGAGGAAACTGAATGGGGATAGAAAGGAATATACCTTTTTCTCTGCAGTACATGGAGCTTATACAAAAATTGATCATGTACTAGGACATAAAAACCTAATGATCAACTGCAGAAAGGCAGAAATAGTGAATACATCTTTCTCAGATCACAATGCAATAAAAGTCATATGCAATACTGGGCCAAGGAGATACAGACCCAGAACAAATTGGAAACTGAATAACCTCAATTTAAAAAAACGAGTGGACCAAAAAACAAATTATAGAAATAATTAACCATTTTATCCTAGATAATGATAATAATGAAAGAAAATACCAAAACCTATGGGATTCATTCAAAGTGACTCTCAGGGGGATATATTATAGCTCTAAATGCTTATGTGAATAAATTGGAGAAAGAGGAAATCAATGAACTAAACATGCAACTAAAAAAATTAGAGAAAGAACAACTCAAAAATCCCCAAATACCATATTAGAAATTCTAAAAATTAAAGGAGAAATTAAGAAAATTGAAAGCAAAAAACTATTGAATTAATAAATAAAACCAAAAGTTGGTATTATGAAAAAACCCAAAAAAATTGATAAACCTCTGGTCCATTTGATTAAAAAAAAGAAGAAAACCAAATTGCTAGTATTATAAATGAAAAAAGGTGAACTCACCACCAATGAGGAGGAAATTAAAGTAATAGTTCAAAATTATTTTGCCCAACTCTATGCCAATAAATTTGATAATCTAAGTGAAATGGATGAATATTTACAAAAATATAAGTTGACCAGGTTAAATGAAGAGATTAAATAACTAAACAACCCTATCTCAGAAAAAGAAATTCAACAAGCCATTATTGGACTCCCTAAAACAAAATCTCCAGGGCCTGATGGATTCACAAGTGAATTCTACCAAACTTTTAAGGAACAATTGGTTCCAATCCTATATAAACTCATTGGAAAAATAGGGAAAGATGGAACTCTACCTAACTCTTTCTATGAAATCAATATGATACTGTTACCTAAACCAGGAAGAGTTAAAACAGAGAAAGAAAATTATAGACCTATTTCCCTGATGAATGTAGATGCAAAAATCCTAAATAAAATCTTAGCAAAATGATTACAACAAGTCATCACTAGGATAATACATTATGATCAAGTAGGATTTATTGCAGGAATGCAGGGTTGGTTCAATATTAGGAAAACTGTTAGTATACTCAATTATATCAACAACAAACCTATAAGAAATCATATGATCATATCAATAGATGCTGAAAATGCTTTTGACAAAATACAGCATCCATTCCTATTAAAAACACTAGAGAGTGTAGGAATAAATGGACTGTTCCTTAAAATAATTAGCAGTATCTATCTGAAACTATCAACAAGCATTATATTCAATGGGGAGAGGCTAGAAGCATTCCCAATAAGATCAGGGGTGAAACAAGGGTGCCCATTATCACCACTACTATTCAATATTGTATTAGAAATGTTAGCATCAGCAATTAGAGAAGAAAAAGAAATTGAAGGAATTAGAATTGGGAAGGAAGAGACAAAACTCTCACTCTTTGCAGATGACATGATGGTCTACCTAGAAAATCCCAAGAAATCATCCAAAAAACTACTGGAAACAATTAGCAATTTTAGCAAAGTTGCAGGTTATAAAATAAACCCTCATAAATCCTCAACTTTTCTATATATGTCTAGCAAGAAATAGCAGGAAGAGCTAGAAAGAGAAATCCCATTCAAAGTAACCTCAGACAATGTAAAATATTTGGGAGTCTATTTGCCAAGACAGACTCAGAATCTCTTTCAAAACAATTATAAAACACTTCTCACACAAATTAGATTAGATAAATAACTGGGCAAATAGCAACTGCTCATGGATAGGTAGAGATAATATAATAAAAATGACAATTCTACCAAAACTAAACTATCTATTTAGTGCCCTACCAGTCCAAATTCCAAAAAATTACTTTAATGAGTTAGAAAAAATTGTAAATAAATTCATATGGAGAAATAAAAAGTCAAGAATTGCCAGGAGCTTAATGAAAAAGAGTCCAAACAAAGGTGGCTTAGCCCTACCTGATCTCAAATTATATTATAAAGCATCAGTCATCAAAACTGGTACTGGCTAAGAAATAGAGTGGTGGACCAGTGGAATAGACTAGGAGATGATTATAGTAATCTGCTGTTTGATAAATCCAAAGAGTCCGGCCATTGGGATAAAAACTCCCTCTTTGATAAAAACTGCTGGGATAATTGGAAGTTAGTATGGAAGAAACTTAGATTAGACCAACACCTCACACCCTTTACCAAGATAAGATCCAAATGGTTACAGGACATAGACATAAAAAACAATACTATAAGCAAATTAGAAGATCAAAGACTAGTCTACCTGTCAGATCTATGAAAAGGGGAACAGTTTATGACTAGGGAAGAGTTGGAGAACATCACTAAAAACCAATTAGATAATTTCGATTATATTAAATTAAAAAGCTTTTGCACAGATAAAACCAATGTAATCAAGATCAAAAGAAAAGTAGTAAATTGGGAAACAATCTTTACAACTAATGATTCTGACAAAGGACTCATTTCTAAAATATACAGAGAACTGAGTCATATTTTTAAAACAAAAAGCCATTCCCCAATTGACAAATGGTCAAAGGATATGCAAAGGCAATTTAAAGATGAGATCAAAGCAGTCCATAGCCATATGAAAAAATGCTCTAAATCATTAATTATTAGAGAAATGCAAATTAAAGCTTCTCTGAAGTACCACCTCACACCTCTCAGATGGGCTAGTATGACCAGGAAGGATAATGATCATTGTTGGAAGGGATGTGGGAAATCTGGGACACTGTTACAACTGCTGGTGGAGCTGTGAACTCATCCAGCCCTTCTGGAGAGCTATTTGGAACTATGCCCAAAGGGCAACAAAATGTGCATACCCTTTTGACCCAGCAATACCACTACTGGGTCTATACCCTGAAGAGATGAGGAAAAAGGGTAAAAACATTACTTGTACAAAAATATTTATAGCAGCCCTTTTTGTGGTGGCAAAGAATTGGAAATCAAGTAAATGTCCTTCAACTGGGGAATGACTTAGCAAACTGTGGTATATGTATGTCATGGAACACTATTGTTCTATTAGAAACCAGGAGGGATGGGATTTCAGGGAAACCTGGAGGGATTTACATGAACTGATGCTGAGTGAGATGAGCAGAACCAGAAAAACCCTGTACACCCTAACAGCAACATGGGAGTGATCTTCAACCTTGAAGGACTTGCTCATTCCATCAGTGCAACAATCAGGAACAATTTTGGGCTGTCTGCAAAGGAGAGTACCATCTGTATCCAGATAAGGAGCTGTGGAGTTTGAACAAAGTAACAAGGACTATTCCCTTTAATTTAGAAAAAAAAACATATCTTATTGTCTGATCTTGTTACCTCTGAGAATTCTCTTCTCTTTAAGGATATGATTTCTCTCTCATCACACCCAATTTGGATCAAGGTACAACATGGAAACAAAGTAAAGACTGACAGAGTGCTTTCTGTGGGGGTGGGGGGGTGGGGGTAGGGAAGCAAGATGGGGGAAAATTGTAAAACTCAAATATCCTTAATAAAAATAAATTTAAAAAAGAATAGATATAACACTTCTAATCCTTTAGAATTTTATTTCTCTTAGGATAATTAAAAGGCAGAATATAATTGGAGAGAATGAACCTAAAAGATATGCGTATAATTGGGTCCTATCACTCAATTGAAGAGGTCTACTCTGACATCACTATGTTTGAGATAAAAAGCCCCTGAAGAAAAGCAGGGGTGTTAACTTTAAACTTAATGTCTCATTATTCTTTGACTCACTTTAATTCCACTGTGTTTGAGTTCCTTGTCTAATGAGGGCATCATAAACTATGAGATCCTGAGTCCCTATCTCTGTAACTTACAATCATTTGTAAAGTTCTCAGGCGAGACCTGTCCAGACCCTTCCAGTACTTAGAGATCTATCTTTTAAGATTCTTGCAGTTCATTAGATCAGGGTCTGACTTAACCAGTGCTTCACTTAACAAGGGGTTAAATACCCTGGGTAAGGAGGGTGCAAAGTGGGAGAGAGAATAGGCCTTGCTTCACTTGACAAAGTATTAACTACACAGGGTGGGGAGGACGGAGGTAAAGTGTGAAAGAAAATAGGCCTGGGGGAGGAACACAAATAGTTCAAGAAATGATATGGTTTGGGATACTTTGGCTCCTGAGGAGGATTGTGTGTAGAAAGATACTTGAAAAGGGGGTAAGGTAAAAAATGATTATAATTATAATTTGATGCAATTTGAGTCCATGGTGCTTATCAATCAATCAAATAAACAATCTGGAATGATTTCTTTTTTTTTTTTTTTGCAAGGCAAATGGGGTTAAGTAGCTTGCCTAAGACCACACAGCTAGGTAATTATTAAGTGTGTGAGTCCAGATTTGAACTCAGGTACTCCTGACTCCAGGGCCAGTGCTCTATCCACTGTGCCACCTAGCCACCCCCCCAATGATTTCTTTAGGTATTTAATCTCCTCTTCATTTAACCTAGACAAATTATATTTTTGTACATATTCATCCATTTCACTTAGATTGGCATAGAGTTGGGCAAAATTTCGAATTATTACTTTAATTTCCTGCTCCTTGGTGATGAGTTTGTGGGAACACAGGCTATTCTAAGGACTATGACTCAGATCATTTCCAAATAACCACCACCTGGACACAATCTCAGGAGCTGGCACACTGCCTACAGCCCAAGGGCACAGGACACAGATGTATTTAACCACCTCCCCCTTAACATACCCCCTTATCCTGTAATGCAAGTGCTGCACATAGACCACTTGCTACATCCCCCATTTCCTCATTTTTCTTTGTTCTACCGCAGAAGACCTAACAGTATATATGTTAGAAGCTAAGCAGTAATAAATTTGAGCTTGAGGCATAAGGCAGTGTGGTTTGACTCCTTATTCTCAGCTCCCCTCCAGGAGGGCGGTCGTCGCTGAAAGGGCCCCAAAGTGAATCAAGCCAAAACAAACCTTTTTCATTTATGATACTAGCAATTTGGTTTTCTTCTTTCTTTTTCTTAATCAAATTGACCAGAAGTTTATCAATTTTATTGTTTTTTTCATAAAACCCACTTTTGGTTTTATTTATTAATTCAATAGTTTTTTTGCTTTCAATTTTATTAATTTCTCCTTTAATTTTTAGAATTTCTAATTTGGTATTTAATTGGGGAATTTTAATTTGTTCTTTCTCTAATTTTTTTTAGTTACATGTTTAGTTCATTGATTTCGTCTTTCTCTAATTTATTCATGTAAGCATTTAAAGACATAATATATCCCCTGAGAGCCACTTTGAGTGAATCTCATAGGTTTTGGTATGTTGTCTCATTATTGTCATTATCTAGAATAAAATGATTAATTCTTTCTATAATTTGTTTTTTGGTCCACTCATTCTTTAAAAATGAGGTTATTCAGTTTTCAATTGGTTCTGGGTCTATATCGCCTTGGCCCAATATTTCATATGACTTTTATTGCATTGTGATCTGAGTAAGATGTAGTCATTATTTCTGCCTTTCTGCAGTTGATCACTAGGTTTTTATGTCCTAGTACATGGTCAATTTTTGTATAAGTTCCATGTGCTGCAGAGAAAAAGGTATATTCCTTTCTATCCCCATTCAATTTCCTCCATAAGTCTACCATGTCTAATTTTTCTAACAATCTATTGACCTTCTTAACATCTTTCTTGTTTATTTTATGATTTGATGTATCTAGATCTGAGAGGGGGAGGTTGAGTTCTCCCACTAGAAGAGTTTTGCTGTCTATGTCTTCCTATAGTTCTTTCAGCTTCTCCTCTAAGAATTTGGATGCTATCCTATTGGGTGCATATATATTCAATATTGAAATAACTTTATTGTCTATGGTGCCTTTTAGGAGGATAAAGTTTCCTCCCTTATCTCTTTTAACGCTATCTATTTTTGCAGCTGCTTTGTCTGAGATAAAGATTGCTACCCCTGCTTTTTTCACTTCAGTTGAAGCAAAATATATTTTGCTCCAACCTTTTACCTTTACTCTATACATATCTCTCTCTCTGCTTCAAATGAGTTTCTTGTAAGCAGCATATTGTAGGATTCTGGTTTTTAATCCACTCTGCTATTCGTTTATGTTTTAAGGGAGAGTTCATCCCATTCAACATTCAAAGTTATGATTACTAATTCTTTATTGCCCTCTGTGCTATCTTCCCTCTGTTTGTATTTCCCCCCTCCCCCCTTAGTTGTATTCCCCAGTATTGTTTCTGAACACCACCCCCTTCATTGTGTTTTCCCTCCTATATCACCCCTTCCCTTTCTTTCCTCTTTCCCCTTTTCCCCTCCCTTCCTTTTGTTAGTTCCCCTTTTCCCCTTTTAATACTTGAGAAGTTAGATGTTTTTTAAGTTAACTGAGTATGTGTAAATTGACTTTAAGCCCAGTCTGATGAGAAGATTAGGTGTTTCTCATCTCCTCCTTTCTTCCCCCTCTATTACCATAGGTATTTTGTACCTTAGTGTAATGAGATTTACCCCATTCAATCCCCTTCTTCCTCCTGACTCCTTCCTGTCCCTCTTTTTAAGGAGGTAGTGTTTTAAAAATCATTCTGAGTCATAGAAAATTCTGAGTATCCATCACTTCTACCTAAGTACATTCTATCTAATAGTTAAAATTCTTAAGAGTTATTAGAGTCTTTCTCCCAAGTGGGGTTATAGCCAGTTTCATCCCATTGCATAGTAGTCTCATGGATAGGTCCTGAATGCCCGTCACTTCTGGCTAGGTATATTTTCTCTGTTAAGAGTTACAATTCTCAAGAGTAATGAGAATCTTTTCCCCCATGCTGGATATAGCCAATTTCAACTTATTGGTAGCAGTTTTTTTTTTTACCTTTTCATGTGTCTCTTGAACCTCCTGTTTGATGTCCACATTTTCTATTTAGCTCTGGGGTCTTTTCATCAAGAATTTTTGGAATTCTTCCATTTTGTTAAATGTCCATCTGTTTCCCTGGAAAAGAAGGCTCAGCTTTGCGGGATAGTGGATTCTTTGCTGTATTCCAAGCTCCCTTGCTCTTCAAAATATCTCATTCCAGGCCCTTCGATCCCTTAAGGTTGATGCAGCCAGGTCCTGTGAAATCCTTACAGTGGCTCCTTGATATTTAAATTGTTTCTTTCTGGATGCTTGCAAGAATTTCCCTTTTATCTGTTAGTTCTGGAATTTGGCTACAACATTCCTTGGTGTTTTCATTTTAGGATCTCTTTCTGGAGGGGATCGATGTATTCTTTCAATAACTACTTTGCCCTCTGTTTCCATGATATCAGGGCAATTTTCCATCACTAGATCCTATAATATTATGTACAGGATTTTTTTCTCTTCAGTGTGTTCAGGAAGTCCAATAATTCTCAGGTTGCCCCTCCTCAACCTATTCTCAAGATCAGTAGTTTTGCTGATGAGGTATTTTACATTTTCTTCTATTTTTTTCTGTTTTTTGATTTTTGTTTAACAGGCTCTTGCTGTCTCATGAAGTCATTAGTTTCTGCAGACTCCATTCTTTTTTTTTAAGGGAGGAGTTTTCTTCATTAACCTTTTGCAACTCCTTTTTCAGTTGGTCAGTTCTACTTTTGAAAGAGCTTTCTATTTGACCAAATGAGGTTTGGAGAGAATTATTTTCTTTTTTCATTTGCCCAATTGAGGATCTGAGAGATTTAGTCTCGTTTTGTATTTGACTAATTGTATTTTCTGAGGATTTGATTTCTTGTTGCAAGGTATTAATTGTCTCTCCCAGATTTTCCAGTTGATTTTTAAACTCCTTCCTTATTTCTTCAAGGAGGTCATTTTGTGCTGGAGACCAGATCATATTCTCCTCAGAGGTTCTAGGTCTCTCTGAGTTAGGGTCTTTTCCTTCCAAGAATTTTTTTATGACCCACCTTTCTGCTGACCCTTCTTCATTTTGCTAAGACCTTGAGTTGGGGAGGGGCTGGTTCACAGGGGTTTGGTGTTGGGATAGCTAGAGGCTTTACTCACTGAGTACAATTTCTCTGGCTTGCCAGTAGGAGGTGCTGGTTGCTTTCTCTGGAGTGTCTCTGACCTTGATTGAGGCCTTCTACTTTAGCTTGAAGGGAGGGGTTGAAGCTATTGAATCCTTTTGTCTTCAGTCAAGGGTGGGCTTTACCCTGGGGTGAGGTCATTCCTCTCCCTATTGTCAGCTGGGCTGGTTCTTCTGCTCAGACACCTATGCCTGAGGCAGAAGTAATCTGCAATTGTTTGTTCTGGGAAAGGAACTCAGCTGCAATGGAAGCATAGACTCAGAGCTCCTCAGACTAGAGGAGCCTAGGGATGGTGCTGCACCGGAACTCTCCCTCCAGCCCTGTGGGCAAGCTCCAGAGGTTGAGCGCCAACACCAGTGCCTCTGCTCCCCAGCTGACTGAAGCCCCATAGGTCTAGCCCAGCTGCTGATCAAGCAGGTCTGGCTCTCAGGCCCTCAGGCTCCCTGGCTCCAATTCAGGCACTAATCTGGCTAATCCCAGGCTGATCCACCCTCTGCACCCAGACTCACCCGCCTGGACTCACCCCAGGCTGCTGTAGAAGACAAATCCTGAAGCAGATGTTCTTTCTCCTGGCTTTTCTTTCTGGATTTTGTGGGTCATATTTCTGTTAAGAGGTTTGTTTCATATGATAGATGGGGAAAGATCAGGAGACTTTAGAACTGTGCCAGTCTTCTCTCCTTCATCTTGGCCAGAAGTCCCAGGATGATTTCTTCATAACAATATGAGCTTAACAACCAATAAAACAATCAAACTATGAATAATGATACCTGATTAATAGCATTAGAGTGAACACCAAGGGAAGAGGCACAAAGATTTATAATTTTAGAGGAAGAGAAGGGAGAATGTAAATGCTAAGTAAATTCTATTCAAATAGATTAAACCCAGAGAGGGAATCAGATACATTCCCACCCACTTGGATTTTAAAAAATCTAACTTAAACTATAGGAAAGTGGGAGTGGGGTGGGGTGGTAGTACTGGTAAAGGGAAAGATAAGGGAAGAAGGGACTGATAAAAGAAAAGGTAAAGTATAAGTGAAAATAAACTGAAAGATAATTTTTGAGAGAAAAGTCAAAAGGGAAAGATAGTCAAGATAGTAAAAAAGAGAAAAGGAAAGAGAAAATATAAATGGAGAAAGATAGCATGGAGGGAAATATGGAATTAGTAATCTTAACTGTAAATGTGAATGGGAGGAACTATCCCATAAAACAAAAGCATATAGCAGAATGGATTAAAAAACCAGAATCCTACAATATTTTGTTTATAAGAAACACATTTGAAGCAGAGAGATACACACAGAGTAAAGGTAAAAGGTTGGAGCAAATTATGCCTAAACTGAAGTAAAAATATCTGGGGTAGTGCTCCTAATCTCAGATAAAGTAAAAGCAACAATCAATCTCATTAAAAGGGACAAGGAAGGAAACTACATCTTCTTAAAAGGTACCATTGGTGATGAAGCTATAGAATCACTAAACATGTATGCACCTAGTGGTAAAGCATCCAAATTCCTAGAGGAAATGATGAGTGATTTACAAGGATACATAGACAGCAACACTTTAATAATGGGAGACCTCAATTTCCCTCTCTCAGAAACTAGATAACTCTAACAACAACAACAAAAAACAAAGACAAAACCAAGAAGGAAGTTAAGAAGGTGAATGAAGTCTTAGAAAACTTAGATATGATAGAACTCTAGAGAAAACTTAAATGGAGATAGAAAAGAATATACCTTTTTCTCAGCAGTATATAACACCTATATGAAAAGTGACCATGTACAAGGGCACAAAAACTTATAATCAAATGCAGAAAGGCAGAAATAATAAACACTTCTCAGTCCATGATGTAATAAAAAATTACATGTAATAAAGGAGCAGGGAAAGATAAACCAAGAGCGAACTGGAAATTAAATAATGGGTGGATCAAAAAGCAAATAATAGAAATAATAATTCTATCCAAGAAAATGATAATAATGAGACATAATACCAAAATTTATGGGATGTAGCCAAGGCAATTTTGAGGGGAAACTTTATATCTCTAAGTGTCTATATGCATAAAATAGAGGAAAAAAGGGATCAATGAATTGGGTATGCAACTAAAAAAGTCAGAAAAAGAACAAATTAAAGATCCCCAAGAAATTCTGAAAATCAAGGGAGAAATTAATAACACTGGAAGCAAGAAAACCATTGATCTCATAAATAAAACTAAGAGTTGGCTTTATGAAAAAGGCAATAAAATAGACAAACCTTTCATTAATCTGATTTTAAAAAAGAAATTATCAGTATCAAAAACGAAAAGGGTGAACTAACCACCAATGAGGAGGAAATTAGATAATGCAGAGTTACTTTGCCCAACTGTATGCCAATAAATTAGATAACTTGAGTGAAATGGATGATTTACAAAAATACAAACTATCCAGATTAACAGAAGAAGAAATAAATTCCTTAAATAACCCATTTCAGAAAAAAGAAATTGAAGCATCCATCAATAAACTCCCTAAGGAAAAAGTCGTCTCCAGGTCCAGATGGATTTACAAGTGAATTCTACCAAACATTTAAGGAATAATTAAATACTATTCTACATAAACTACTTAAAAAATTAGGAGAGGAAGGAGTTCTGCCAAACTCGTTTTATGACAACCTGGTACTGATACCTAAACCAGGAAGAACCAAAATAAAGGAAGTTTATAGACCAATCTTCCTAATGAATATTGATGCAAAAAGTCTCAATTAAAATTTTAGTAATGAGACTACACCAAATTATTACTATGATAATACACCATGACCATGGATTTATACCAGGTAAGCAAGTTTAGGAAAATACTCAACATAATTAAAACACATCAATAGCAAAATCAACAGAAATCATATGATTATTTTAGAGAGGCTGAAAAAGCCTTTGATAAAATACAACATCATTCCTATTAAAAATACTATACAGTTTAGGAATAAATGGTGTTTTTTAAAAATAATAAATAGTATCTATCTAAAACATCAACAAATATATGTAATGGAAATAAACTCAGAGCATTTCCAATAAGATCAGGGATGAAACAAGGATGCCCATTATCACCATTACTATTCAATTTAGTATTGGAAATGCTAGCAGTAGCAATGAGAAGAAAAAGAAATTGAAGGAATCAGAATTGGCAATGAGGAAGCAAGACTTTCACTCTCTGCAGATGATATGATGGTATACTTAGAAAATTCAAGAAAACCATCTAAAAACCTCCTTGAAACAATTAACAAATTCAACAAAGTAGCAGAATATAAAATAAATCCACATAATCATCAGCATTTCTATATATGAACAACGAAGCCCAAGAACAAGAGATGTAAAGAGAAATTCCATTTAAAATAATTATAAATAACATTAAATACTTGGGAATGTACCTCCCAAGACAAACCCAAGCATGATTATAAAGCACTCCTCACCCAAATAAAGTCAGACCTAAATAAAAATGTCAAATGCTCATGGTTAGGTCAAGCTAATATAATAAAAATGACAATTCTACCCAAATTAAATTACTTATTCAGTGTCAAACCAATCAAATTACCAAATAACTACTTTACTGAGCTAGAAAAAAATATTAACAAAATTCATCTGGAGTAACAAACAGAAAGAATAGCAAGGGAACTGATGAAAAGAAAATGACCTCTACCAGATCTAAAAGAAAATGACGTAACGCTACCAGATCTAAAACTATACTATGAAGCAGCAATCAACAAAACTGCCTGATTATGAAACAGAGTAATAGATCAGTGGATTAGGATAGGTTCAAAAGAAACTACAGAAAAATGACTACCACAATCTACTATTTGACAAACACAAAGACATCAGCTTCTGGGATAAGAACTTACTATGTGACAAAAATTGTTGGAAAAACTGGACACTAGTATGGCAAAAAGTAGGCATAGATCCACATCTCAAATAAGGTCAAAATGGGTACAGGGTTTAGACAAAAAGAGCAATACCACAGATAAATTAATAGACCAAATAATACGGGAAGGGGATAAATTTATGACCAAACAAGAATTAGAGTACATTATAAATTGCAAAATGAATGATTTTGACTATATTAAAGTAAAAAGTTTTTGCACTAATAAAATCAGTGCTGTCAAAATTAGAAGGAAAGCATAAAGCTGGGAAACAATCTAAACAACTAGGAGTTCTGATAAAGGTCTCATTTCTAAAATATATAGAGAATTGCATCAAATTTATAAGATCACAAGTCATTTTCCAATTGATAAATGATCAAAGGATATGAATAGTTTTCAAATGAAGAAATTAAAGCTATATATAAACAAATTAAAAAATGCTCCAGGGCAGCTAGGTGGTGCAGTGGATAGAGCACCAGCCTTGGAGTCAGGAGTACCTGGGTTCAAATCTGACCTCAGACACTTAATAAATACCTAGCTGTGTGGCCTTGGGCAAGCCACTTAACCCCACTGCCTCAAAAAATCTAAAAAAAAATTGTCCAAATCATTATTGATTAGAGAAATGAAAATTAAAACAACAATGAAGTATTATCTCACACCTATTAGATTAGCCAAGATGAGAAAAAAGGGAAGATAATCAGTATTGGAGATGTTGTTGGAGGATTAGGACATTGATGCATTGCGGGTGGAATTGTGAATGGATTCAGCCATTCTGGAGAACAATGTGGAACTATGCCCAGAGAGTAATAAAACTGTTCATACACCCTTTGATCCAGCAATTCCAATTCTAGGTCTATATCCAGAAGAAATTATAAAAAATGGTTAAAGTCCTACATGTTCCAAAATATTCCTGGCAGCTCTTTTTGTAGTGACAAAGAATAAGAAGTTGAAGGGATGCCCATCAATTGGGGAATGGCTAAACAAGTTATGGTACATGAATACTATGAAATAATATTGTTCTTTAAGAAATCATAAACAGTCAAACTCTAGAGAAGCACGGAATGACTTACAGGATCTGATGCTGAGTGAAGGGAGTAGAACCAAGAGATCAATGTACACATGGACAACAACATTACGAGATGAACAACCTTGATGGAAGCAGCTCCTCTCTGAAGTCCAGAAAGCTAGGACAACTATATCTGACTATGACTATATAATCCCCATCAGCAGAAGAAAAACAAAACAATACATACATAAATTTAAAAAAACCCTTCAGTATCTGATGAAAACTTTATAAAAATCATCTGATGTTATCTCTTTCCCTTATTCCTAATTTCTCATGCCAAAAATTACTAATTTGTAAACATGTTTAACAAAATATGCATGTAAAATACTAACTTGACTGGTTCCCTGCTGAGGGGAGGGGGGTGGGAAAGGGGGGGAAGGGAAATTTTTAACTTGGAAATATGGATATTCAAAATTAAAATAAAAATTACCACTTCTTTCTGCCCCTTTAAAAGTTCATTCACTCCTCAAATGAACTGTTCCTATTCCTTTGGAGGGAAGTCCCCAAAATAATCTCTCATGCTCCTATGTCCTTCTTTACTATTGATTCATTGATTGCTCATCTTCCTCTGGCTCTCAGGGAGTGAGTCCACAGGGAACCTTTCTTTACTGCTCAGCCTCTTCATGGTAGCATAGGTTGTTTAGGGATCAGTGGTTTCCAAATGCCTTTACTTTTCCTTTCCCTTGGCTTCTGTTAACCACAGCAATGCTTAAATATATTTTTTTATCCCTAAAGTTTCTTTCATATTTTACCCAAACTTTTAGCCAGTTCCATTTTTCTCTGGCAAGAGATAGATGTTGAAACTACTTTGCATTGTAAAACCTAAAATTAAGAACCTTAAAACATAAGGCTAAAATAAAGGTAACAACAACAGTTTTAACAATGAAATGAACATGAAGTTTTATTCTCTGGGATTTACTTTACTGTTAGGTGGAGATCATTCTAGTAATGACCACCTTAAGCTGAGGGAGATAAGAAAATTTATACAGTAACAAGGGGAGAACAGAATATACATGACAACAGTAGACAAAACCTGACCCAGATGAGCAAATATGCTCATTATGCTAGATCTCTGAAAGGTACCTGTTCTTTTTTCTGCTCCACTGTTTTTTTCTGGGGGGGGGGGGGTTGTTTTTTTTTTTTAAAGATTTTTGCAAGGCAAATGGTATTAAGTGGCTTGCCCATAGCCACACAGCTAGGTAATTATTAAGTGTCTGAGACCGGATTTGAACCCAGGTACTCCTGACTCCAAGGCCTGTACTTTATCCACTATGCCACCTAGCCGCCCCTCCACTGTTGCCAGCTATGTGTTGGTTCAGTTTTCCCTCCAAGTTAGCAACAAATTGTTCCTGCTCACAGACATTCTAATCTCTTCTAGTGGTCATTTTGCCTTGGAGTCATTCATTGCTTTGGTTGAATGTGAATATTTTAACTTGAGAGGATTAGTCTGTGATCAGTCCAGCACTCTGCACCTTTGTCACTCTCACATCCTGTTTCTTCTCCATAACTCACATAGTCTATTATATACCAATGTTTGCATTTAGAAGACAATATCTGTGACGAGAAGACCATGAGATGTGCAAGTCTTCAGTAGTAGGTGACATTGCTGTTTCCAGCTCCTTTCCTCCCAAAGACTCCCTGCCATGTCTGGTAATCTAAGCCTAATCTAGCATTAAAGTCTCCCAGAATTATGTTTATTATCTTTTGATGCATTGATGATAAAGGTCTCCAGATCTTCATAAATTTTTCTTCATCAGGGTTGACCATGGTGGGAGCATAGGCACTGATGATGTTGGCATGGCACTTTCCTGGAAGTGGCAATCTCTTTGTCATGAACCTGTATTACCCCCTTCTGGTAGGCATTCAAGTTTGTTGACTAGATTAGTTTTGAGCAAAACCTACCCCAGCTTCATGGTGTTCCCCTTCACTGTAGCCACTCCAGAAAAACATGCATCCAGCTCAGACTTCAGGAAGTTGACCTTCATTTGCCAGCCTTGCTTCACTCAGGGCAGCTATTTGGTTATGAAACCTCTTGCAACAAGAGTTTTTTGTCTTTCAGGTTATTGGATCTTGTGATGTCTATGAGTGTGCATATGTTTCATGCACCAATGGTGAGTGGAATCTTCTTTGACAAAATTTTTTTTAAAGGTGCGTTCAAGGAAGACTAGTAACTCTGATGTGAGGGCTGCTGAACCCTATTCAGGGCTGTTTTCCACGTTTGATGTCCATCTGAGTCACCTCTCATCTGTGGCTCCAAGAAGCTGTAGCATACAGTGTCCATATCATAGTAAACCGTTTCAGCAAGCAGACTAAACCAGGTTGAAGGTATAACTGAGGGAGTCTCAAATTCAACGGGTGAGTTATGAAGTGTGTCTACCCCAAGCATGTGAAGTCTTCCATTGGTGGAATGGAATGGGCAGATGAGAACACTTCATTCCAATGGCTATGAAGTCAGATAAAGCTTGTCCTGTGGAGTGCTGAGAGCTTAGTTAGACATAGAAGATGCTAAGATCATCCACTGCATCTATAGTCATCACCAGTTGTCTTGACTCTGTCTTGCTATGTTGGATCATGATGACTTTGGAAGAGAGAGTGAGGCAGACTACCTCACTTAAAACCAATTTATTCAGCCATCAGAAGACATCACCAATACTACTTTCACATTCCTATCTCAAAGACCTGTGGTGATAGGCAAATGATGAAGTAGCAGATGTGGATACTCTAGGAGCTGTAGTCACAACCCTGTACACAGGCAACTGGGGCCATAGGTTTGTTTCCCCACTGAAAGCAGCAGTGGGATTCAGAAGCCCCATGGGTGACTGAGAAGTCCTTTTCAGGATGGTACTGCTCAGCTACTGATGTGTTAAAGGTGCCCTACAAATTGTCTGCTTACCTAACCCTGACCTGATTACCTTGTTAGGTGGAGGCAGGGATCCCACAAGAGACTCAGAAAAAAAGACGAAACCTTAAACTTGCCTGGAGATCATTCTATTATTTGATATTAGAGAACCATCCCTCTACAATACTATTTTGCCTGAGGGAGGTAACATTTTTTGAGTACCAGGTGAGTACTTATTTCAAGTCTAATGGAGGACAGAATTCTCTCCTGAATTAGAAGGGCAGGACAAGATCTTCCTTTCAAGTTATAAAATTATAAAGGATGAAATTCTTTTCTGGATTAAGGAGAGCAGGATAAGCAAGGCTTCCTTTCAAAGTCAAAGAAGGACACATTCCATTTCTCAAAATATCTAAGAAAAATCTATCTTTGACAAGGAATAGTTCTTAAAAACTTATGCTAAATTATACTTTGATAGTATATAATTATAAAAATAAAATTTTTAATAATTTAGATATATCATTTGGTGTATATCTGCCTAATATAGATATTACTTCATTATCTATGGCAACTTTCAATAAGATATAGTGTCTTTCCTTATCTCTTTTAATTAGATCTATTTTTCTTTTGCTTTGTCTGAGATCATGATTTCATGATTTCTACTTGTGAGGAATATAGGATGTTTGGCTTCCACAGGATGTAAGAGATCATTGTTAGTTTAAAAATAAAATACACACACACACACACACACTGAAAAGACTGAGCAGGTATGTAAGTGTAAGAAAAAAGAAATACCGTGACCAATCATTGAGCTGAATGAGGTTCCCTCACCCAACATTAAGCTTCCTTACCCAGGGGGAGTTTAAAGTCAAGCTTCAACTAGTCAAGCTGACCTAGGGTCCTTGTCCTTTACAGGTGCCCCTGCTCAAGGAGGTTCTGCATATTATTATTCATTAGTATATTACTGTGTTGATTAGTATAATGACCAAGGTGGGGAAAACATATTAGAGAGTGGTATAGGGGCAAATGTATTGATTAGATTGTAACCCTGACCAATGGGTGGCATGAAGGAGAGGAGCAAGTCTTTCAAACTGCATATAAGACTGGACACTGTCATAATTTGGAGTCTTTTTATTTATAATTATGAGCCATTTATAACAATACCCCTGCTTTCTTTAAGATGAAGCATAACATTCTGCTCCAGCCCATTACCTTTAAAACCCTATGTGTATCTCTGTATGAAATGTGTTCCTTATAAATAACATATTGTAGGATTCTGGTTTCTAATCCATTCTGCTATCTGCTTCAATTTTATGAGTGAGTTCATCCCATTCACATTTGAAGTTCTAACTGTGTGTTTCCCTGTTATTTTCCCCTTGTTTATTCCTCTCTCTCTCTCTCTCTTGCCTCCTTTCTCCTCCTCACAAGTGTTTTATTTCTCATTCTAGATGGTGCTATAGTAGAAAAAGCACCAGTCCTGGAGTCAGGAGTATCTGAATTAAAATCAGGCCTCAGATACTTGACACTAGTGTCAAAACTGAATAAGTTTTAACAAGTGACTAGAAATTCCCCTATTTAATAAATCCTCCTATTGATTAGATTCGGAAATGAAGAGTGGGCCCAACCAAAGTACTTCCTGGTATTAAACATTTAAGAAAGGAGCTAACAGATCATTCCTTTAAGTAAAAAAACAAACAATAATAATAATCCAACCAGAAGCTTCTCTAGGTACGTATTTGCCTTATAACATCTTCTAAAACTCTCCTTCTATTGGAATGTATCCCACCTCCTCCAATCTCTTCCTGGATACCCCCCTATTTCTTTCCCACCTTGCTCCCTCACCATCCTATGTTGGGGGGTTGTACCCTTCTTGATTGAACAAGAAAGCAGTAACATTTCAGATCACACCTCCTGATGAATGATTTAAATCAAGTGACCTACCCATCCTCAATAGTTAGCATGATTTGCAACTTAAGAGAAATATTATTTGCTAACCTAATTCTATTTTGTTCTTTCTTAAGGTCAAAACCTTCAATAATTTTTGTTCTGGATTAGGACAAACTCTGGAAAGGTTAACACACATTTATTTTCAACAGGTCACCCTCAACCAGGACCTCTCCTCATTTTGGGTAGATCCATCTTTTACATTAGCTGTGTGACCCTGGGCAAATAAATCGCTTAACCATGACTGCCTCACATCTAGGACTATCTCCAAGTCATCCTGATTCATATCTGGCCCCTGGATCCAGATGGCTCTGGAGGAGAAAGTGAGATTAGTGCTTAGTGTTTAATGCTTAGAATCCCTCCTTGTTCAAATCCAATTCAAGTGTTTGCCATGGTATTATCTCCCTGGCATCATGGTCTTCTTCCAGAAGGAAGGACAAACAATAAGCACCACCTTTGGCAATCTGCCCTCCCTTTTATCAGTTCTCCCTATGCTTCTGTTATCCCCATTCTTTTTTATTTCCTTATAGGGTAAAATTGATTTCTGTATCCAACTAAGTATGTAGATTATTCCCTCTTTGGACCAATTATGATGAGAGTAAGTTTTAACTCTTATGTCCTCCCCATCTATCCATCCATTGATAGCTCTTTCATGCTTATTTTAGATGGATGATTTACCTTATTCTATCTCCTCCATTCTTCTTCCAATTCAATCTTTTTTCTCCCTCCTTTATTTTGTTTCTTAAGGTATCATAACTCCATCAAAGTCACCTTGAATTCACATCCTCTATGTATACTCTTTTTAATTGTCTTTACAATAATAAATTTCTTGAGCTACAAATATAATCTTGCTACTTGGAAATATAAAGTTTAACCTTATTGAATTTCTTATATTTTCTCTTTCTCTTGATTTCTTTTTTAACCTTTTTAGTTTCCCATGAATTTTGTATTTTTTTTTAGGTTTTTTGCAAGGCAAATGGGGTTAAGTGGCTTGCCCAAGGCCACACAGCTAGGTAATTATTAAGTGTCTGAGACCGGATTTGAACCCCAGTACTCCTGACTCCAGGGCTGGTGCTTATCCACTGCGCCACCTAGCCACCCCTGAATCTTGTATTTTGAGGCAAATTTTTTTAATTCAGCTCTGGTCTTTTAATTAGGAATTCTTGAAAAGTCTTCTATTTCATTAAATAGCTATTTTTTTACTGAAAAATTATATTCAGTTAAAAAAAGTATAAAGCAATTTTTAAGCAGAAAATAATATGCTTTGGTCTGAATCAGACTCCTTAGTTCTTTTTCTGGATATGGTGGTATTTTCCATCATAAGTCCTTCAGAATTGTCTGTGATCATTACATTGCTGAGAAGAGCTAAGTATATCAAAGATCATCATCACATAAAGTTGCTTTTATCATGTACAATGTTTTCCTGGTTCTGTTCATTTCAGTCAGCATCAATTCATAAAAGTCCTACTAGGCTTTTGTGAGGTCTATCTGCTCATGAATTTTTACAAAACATTAGTACTCCATCCCATTCTTTTTTTTTTATTTTTAGGGTTTTGGTTTTTTTTTTTTTGCAAGGCAATAGGGTTAAGTGGCTTGCCCAAGGCCACACACCTAAGTTAAATATTAAGTGTCTGAGGCTGGATTTGAACTCAGGTACTCCTGACTCCAGGGCCGGTGCTCTATCCACTGCGCCACCTAGCTGCCCCTTCATCACATTTTTTTCCCACAATTTGTTCAATTATTCATTTCCTAATTGATGACCATCTCCTCAGTTTCCAATTCTTTGCCACTGCAAAAAGAGTTGCTATAAATACTTTTGTACATATGGGTCTTTTTTCTTTTCTTTTTTTATTGATCTCTTTAAGAGACTAGTAGTGGTATTGCTGGATCAATGGGTATGCATATGCATAGTCTTATTGTCCTTTCGACATAATTCCAAATTGCCCTCCAAAATGGTTGGATCAGTTTACAACCCCATCAATACTGCATTGGTGTTCCAGTTTTCCCATATCCTCTTCAACATCAATCATGTTCCTTTTTAGTTATATTGACCAATTTGTTAGGTGTGAGGTGATACCTCAAGAGTTTTTTTTTATTTGCATTTCTCTAATCAATACTGATTTAGAGCATTTTTCATTTATTATAGCTTTAATTTCTTCATCTGAAAACTGCCTCTTCATGTGGTCTTTGACTATCAATTGGGGAATGACTTGTATTCTTATAAATTTGACTCAGTTCTCTAAATATTTTAGAAATGAGTCCCTTAGATATGATTTCTCTCTCATCACATTCAACTTAGATCAATGCATACCATGGAAACAATGTAAAGACTAACAGACTGCCTTCTGTGAGGGGTGGGGGAAGGGAAGCAAGAATAGGGGTAAATTTGTAAACTCAAAATAAATAAAATCTTTCAAAAAAAAGAGAAAGAAATGAGTCCTTTATCAGAAATGCTAGCTGTAAAAATTGTTTTCCAAACAATTCTTTCCTAGGTAAATTCTAAGGCAATTTCCAAGTTGTTTGGAGGGGAATTTGGGAAGGCTTCAGAGGTTTCCATTCTACAACTCTGGCATCAGAATTCCCTTAGGGTTTTCTTAAAAATGATACTTTAGTGTAGTGATTTGCCATTTCTTTCTCTCATTTTAAACAGATGTCAATCTGAAGCAAACAAGATTTAGTGATCTGCCTAGGGTCACATAGCTAGTTAAGTGTCTGAGGTCAGATTTGAATTTATATAAATAAGTCCCACTGTGTAAATAAGTTACACTGAATTAGAATAGCTTCCATAAATAGAAAAGTGAACTTCCCACAGTACTTTGCCCCTTAGCTGGATTATTTTTTTTATCAAATTTCTTTTATTTTTTACAATTCCTCATTCATCTTGATTCAGTTATTAGTGCTGCTTCCATCTTAAGGAGCATCCTTCTGTAAGTCTTGCCTTTCCTCCAGTGGGCTGACAGACCACAGTGGAGGATCCAACACAGAGAACCACTGTCTGTACGTGGCTGAAGACCATGGTGATTTTATAGCACCCAGGGCACTTTATGTCCATGAAATAGGAATTGGGGCTCTGCACCAGGCGTTTCTTCTTGTGCTTCCACTTCTCCTCCTCAGGAGAGGGGTGCAGGAGGTCTTTAGCAAGAGGCATGTTGGCGCGGGGAGATCTTTACCACCAGAAAGGCTCAGCTGGATTATTATATCCAGTTCTGAACACCAAGGTTTAAGAAAGACATTAATAAACTAGGAAGACAACTATTTGAGTTTCTGACACAAGGACTGATGAAAGCAACTGAATATGTTTATGCTGGAGGAGAAAAGAAGACTTCAAGTATATGAAAGGCTATGATGTGGAAGAGGGATTAGATTTATTCAATTTGGATTTAGAAGGCATAACAAGGGGCAGTGTGTGTAAGCTAAAAGAGGCAGAGATTTGATGGCAGAAAAAGATTTCAAATAATTAGACCAGTCCAAAAATGGAAGAGACGGTGGTGGACTCTTCCTCCTTGGGAGATCTTCATGTAGAGGCTGAGTGATTACTGTTGGGTATGTTAGAATGTAGATTCTTTCTTACATGAGATTTAGGCTGAGCCTTGGAGATCATTATGTACTAAATGATGAAGTCAGACTAGAAGATCTTTAAGGGGTCCTTATAGCTCCAAACTCTATGATTCTCTGCATAAGTTGGATCTGGAGAGGCAATATTTCAAAAACATGAGAACAGCATGATCAAAGATAGGAGGATAGCCTAGTAAAATAGGATTTCACTTCTTTAAGGATATGATTTCTCTCTCTCTCATCACATTCAACTTAGATCAATGTATACCATGGAAACAATGTAAAGACTAACAGACTGACTTCTGTGGGGGTGTGGGGAAGGAAGCAAGATTAGAGGGGAAATTGTAAAACTCAAAAGAAATAAAATCTTTCTTTAAAAAAAAATGGGGTTTCAGAAAATGAAAAGTACAGGTAAACCCAAACATCATTAACTAGACACAGACACAGACAGAGACAGAGACAGACAGACAGACAGACATAGACACACACACACACACACACACACACACACACACACACACACACACATTTTTTCTCTTTTATTTCAGATGTATGATGGGGAAGAGGGAATGGCCTACTAGCTTATCTCCTGGGGCTTTCAGCTGGTCCCAGGGCTGAAGACAGTGGACTTAGGAGGAAAAGGGATAGCTCTAAACACAAAAATGGTTACATTCTTGCTCTTACTCACAAATGTACCACTTCTATGTTCAAGGATTCTGAAATTCCATTATCTAATCATAATCTATCATCTATCTCTCTGCCTTTTTTTATATAACCCTACGTTTTATTTTCACTATGACTTCTAATCCCTGGACCTCTCAATTCTCTCCCAGACTATTTTTGCTCTTCTCCTCATCTTAAATCCTTGATAAATCAATTTAACTAAACTGTCTGCTTCTCTTAAATCTCTAGCACACTTATCATGCCACCAATCACACTCAAGGGGCAGCTAGGTAGCACAATAAAGGTCAGAAAGATTTGAGTTCAAATCTGGTGTCAGAAATTTATTAGCTATGTAACCCTCAGCAAGTTTAACCCTGTTTGCCTCAGTTTCCTCATCTATAAAATGAGCTGGAGAAGTAAAGGGCAAAGCACTCCAGGATCTTTGCCAAGAAAACCCCAAAAGGGGTCACAGAGAATCAGACATGAATGAACAACAACATTTCAAAGCCAAAAGGGTAAAAGGGCTAAAAGGTTTTTTGATTGTTTGTTCATTTTTTTTAAGGGCTAGGGAGGTAGATAGAGTGCTGGGTCTGGAGTCAAGAGTCATCTTCAAATCTGGTCTCAGACACTTCCTAGCTATATAACCCTGGGCATGTCACTTAAATCTATTTATCTCAGTTTCTTCATCTGTTAGATGAGCTGAAGAAGGAAATGGCAAATGACTCCAATATCTTTGTCAAGAAAAACCTAGGGGCGGCTAGGTGGTGCAGTGGATAGAGCACCAGCCCTGGAGTCAGGTGTACCTAAATTCAAATTTGACCTCAGACACTTAACAATTACCTAGTTGTGTGGCCTTGGGCAAGCCACTTAACCCCATTGCCTTGCAAAAAAAAAAACCTTAAAAAAAAAGGAAAAAAGAAAAACCTAAATAGGTCACATGACCCAAATGAAGAATTGGACATAACTGAAACAACTATCTGAATGATGGTTAGTCAAACTTAAGTATTGGATTAATCCCATAATTCATCATCTTAACCCCTACATATGTGCTGCTGAATGAAGGTAAATAAAAATCACACAATGTTGAAACTAGTCCACTACAAATATATGTTCCATAACCTCAACTGTGCCCTCACTGCTATTCAACTCACTATCCTACTCTGCATAATAGTTCTCCTAAACCTTTTCAGCTTTTCTCAAACTGCCTCTCCCCACTCTTAATTTCATTTTTGCAGAATCTCTCAAATATGACTCCTCCATTCCTCTGACATAGTCATCCCTCTAGTAAAGGCCATCATCACCTCACACCTTGATTACCAAAATAACCTGCTGCTAAGTCTCTTCCTATTCCAATCCATCCTCCATTCAACCACCAAAGTGATTTTCCTAAAGCATGGGTTTGACCATGTTACCATATTCTACCTATCCCCTCCAGGAGCAATTACAAATACCTCCACAACTTCCAAAATGTTGCTCTTAAAGCAAAGTTCTCCCCTTTTCAAAAAATTCCAGTATCAAATATAAATATTTCTCGTTGGCATTTAAACCACCTTTACATTTGGTTCCAGTCTTATTATCTATTGCCTCCTTTTAGGCACTCTACACTATAGTGTTGTCCCTCATATACTAAGATTTCATCTCCCATCTCTACCCACTCCACATACCTAGAATACTCCCCTCTTTCTCTCTGAAGTTAATCCAAATCAAGAAGCATTCATTCAAGGTCTAGTTAATTAAAAAACAAAAAGCTGGACACTGCTAAAAACAAAGATGTGTGTGTGTGTAAAAGAAGGGGGAAGTCCCTGTTCACAAGGAGTTCACACTAATGGGAAGAGACAACAAGGGTGTGTTCAAGGAACCTTGGTGTAAGGGCTGCTGAGCACTGCTTTCCACTTTTGATGTCCATCTGAGTCATCTAACTCTCACCTGTGGCTCCAAGAAGTTGTAGCATGCACAATGACCACACCACAATAAGAAGTTTTGGCAGGCTGGCTAAACCAGGTTGAGGGTAACCAAGAGAATCTCAATCTCATCAGTGAGTAGTAAGGGGTATCTCACCCCAAGCATGTGAAGTCTTCCCCTGGTGAAATGGGCAGATGAGAACAATTTGAAGACAGCTGAAGCAGGTGCTGTGAAGTGCTTAGAGCTGGGTTAGACATCAAAGATGCCAAGGTCATCCACTGCATCTGCAGACATCACTAGTTGTCTTGACTCTGTCTTGCTATGCTGGATCATGATGACTTTGGAAGAGAGAGAATGAGGCAGATAACCTTGTGCAATCTGCCTCATTTAAATTCAATTTACCCACACAACAAAAGACATCACTCATAACCATTCCTCAAAGTCCTGTGGTGACAGGCAAATAATTAAGCAGCAAATGCAGATATGCTGGGAACTGTAGTGACAACCCCTGCAAATAGGCAGCCCAGGTCATAGCAGCAGTGAGATCTGGTAGTCCCCTGGGTGACGAGCCCTTTTAAGCATCATACTGATGTGAGAAAGAGGCTAGAAAAGGGGCTAAAAATTGTCTGCTTACCTAACCCTGGCCTAATTATCACAGCAGGCAGGGAATCACACAGTGCAGTCAAGGCACAAAAAAAAAAATCTACAAAAACTTCTTCAAACAAGATTCCACTCACCATCAGTGCATGGAACGTGCATACACTCATAGACAACATAAGATCCATTAGACCTGAGAGATGAACAACTCTCTGTAAGAAAACTCAACAGGTATCATATCGAAATAGCAGCCCTGAGTGAAACAAGGCTGGCAAATGAAAACCAGTTTATTGAAGTCTGAGCTGAATACATGTTTTTCTGGAGTGGTTGCAATGAAGGGGAATGATATGAAGCTGGGGTAGGTTTTCCAATCCTAACTGATCTGCTCAACAATCTTGAATGCCTACCAAAAGGAGTGAATGACAGGCTCATGGTAGTGAGATTGCCACTTCCAGGAAAATGCCATGCCACCATCACCAGTGCCTATTTTCCCCCCATGACAAACACTGATGAAGTCAAAGAAAAATTTTATGAAGACCTGGAGACCCTTATCATAAATATGCCAAAAGAAGACAAACTTATAATTCTGGGTGACTTTAATGCTACAGTAGGCTCAGATTATTAGACATGGCAGGGAGTCTTTGAAAGGAATGGAGTTGGGGAGGCTAGGTGGTGCAGTGGATAAGGCACCAGCCTGGAGTCAGGAGTATCTGGGTTCAAATCCAGTCTCAGACACATAATAATTACCTAGCTGTGTGGCCTTGGGCAAGCCACTTAACCCCATTTGCCTTACAAAAAAAAAAAGGAATGGAGTTAGCAACAGCAATGTTCACCTGCTTCTGAAGACTTGTGAATCTCTGGACTGATCATAGACCCATCCTCTCTAAGCTAAATATTCACATTCAACCAAAGCAGTGGTCCTAAGGCAAAATGACTACTAGAAGAATAAATGTCAAGAAATTAGGGTGTCTCTCCAAGAAGGAACAGTTTGTTGGTAACTTGGAGGGAAAACTGAGTCAACATAAATTGACAACAGTGGAGAAGAAAAAGAGAGGGTACCCTTCAGCGATCTGGTATACTGCACTGCATTTGCTCATCTGGGCCAAAAATCTCACAAACACCAAAACTAGGTTGATGAACATGATGGGGGAAATACAGAAGCTGCTAAATGAAAAATGAGAAATCCACAGGGTTTACCAACAGGAGAGTTCATCCATTTCTAAGAAGGCAATATTTAATTCCATCAAAATTACATCTTAGAGAGTTGCAAGACTCTTGGCTCAGTAACAGGGCGGATGAAATTCAATTTTATGGAGACAGTAACAAACCAAACTGTTTTTAAAGTTGCTCTGAAGGCTATTTATGGGCCAAAGACCTTTGGTACATCTCAAATACTCAGTGCTGATGGATCCATATTGATTAATGATAGGGACATGATCCTAGAGAGATGGACTGAAAACTCTCAATGTGCTTAACAGACCATCATCAATCAATGCAGAAGTCATTAACCATTTACCTCAAGTTGAAGTCAATCAGTCCCTAGCTGAAGCTTCAACTAAAGAAGAGGTTTTGAGTGCCATTAGGCTCCTTTCAAGTGGCAAAGCATCTGGTGCTGATTCTATTCCAGCTGAGATCTACAAGGTGAGGGGTTCATTGCTCATCCAAAAACTGACTAAAATTTTCCAGGTTATAGGGCATGAAGAATTCAAGGATGCCTCCATTGTCCATCTCTTAGAAGTAAAGAGAATAGACTGTCCTGTGATGATCACAGTTTCTCTTTTAGTCATTGCTGGTAAGATTCTTGCCTGAGTCCTTCTCAATAGACTGATCCTTCACCTGAAGATGGTCACCTCCTTGACAGCCAGTGTGGCTTCAGAAAGGGTTGAGGAAAAGTAGATATGGTATTTTGCTGCCTGACAACTCCAGGACCAGGATCAGAACAGAGGTCTATATACAACATTTGTAGATCTAACCAAGGCCTCTGACACCATCAGTCATGAGGGTTTATGGAAAATAATATCAAAATTTGGTTGCCCAGAGAAGTTGATCATCAGTATTGGTTGTCAAATTCACAACAGAATTCATGCCCAGGTTCTGGATAAGTAGGCAATGCTCTCAAGATTTCAGTTGCCAATGGAGTGAAACAAGGATGACGTTGGGCATGACGTTTTCAATTATGTTATCAAACTGAGGATGAACTTGGCTTCAAGATCAGCAACCATATAGATGGCAAATTCTTTAACTTGAAAAGGCTACAAGCCAAGACCAAAGTGGAGGGAGTGCTGGTGCATGATCTTCTGTTTGCTAATGATTGTGCACTCAATGAAACTTCTGAAGCTAAGAAGCAATAAAGTAAGGTCGATTTTCTGCTGCTTGTGCTAATTTTGGTCTAACAATCACCACTAAGAAAACACAGGTGCTCTATCAGTCAGCACCACACCATCCATATGTGGAACCATCGATTATAACAAATGGAGAAGCTTTGAGTATTGTGGAAAAGTTCACTTCCCTTGGCAGTGTCCTTTACGAGGAGGACTGCATTGACAATGTGACCGACACATGCATTGCCAGAGCTATGGTTCAGTATTTGGGAGGCTCCAAAAGAAAGTGTGGGAGAGAAGAGGTATTAGACTGACTACCAAACTGAAGGTCCCTCACAGCTATTTTGCTGACCTCATTGCTATATGTCCATGAAATCTGGAAAATCCATCAGCTCATGTCAGGAAACCAAATCCCCTCCATTTAAATTGTCTTAGGAAGATTCTGAAAATCACTTGACAGAAGAAGATGTCAGACACTGTGGTCCTTTCTGGAGCTAAACTACCTAGCATTCCAACATTACTACAGAGAGTACAACTACAAGGAGCTGGGCACTACAAGGATTGCTAGAATACCAGAAGTATGCTTGCAAATAAACCAAAAAAAACTATTTTCCCTATACCAAAATAAGGTCAAAATCAGTACAGGATTTAGACATAAAGGGCAACACCAAAGATAAAATAAGAGACCAAGAAATACTATCTAACAGATTATGGAAAGGGGATAAATTTATGTCCAAACAAGAATTAGAGTACATTATAAACTGCAAAATGAATGATTTTGACTATATTAAATTAAAAAGGTTTTACACTAATAAAATCAATGCTACCAAAATTAGAAGGAAAGCAGAACAACTAAGAGTTCTGATAAAAGCCTCATTTCTAAAACTATAAAACTATAGAGAACTGCATCAAATTTATAAGGTTATGGGGCAGCTAAGTGGCACAGTGGATAGAGCACTGGCCCTGGAGTCAGGAGAACCTGAGTTCAAATCCAGCCTCAGACACTTAATAATTACCTAGCTGTGTGGTCTTGGGCAAACCACTTAACCCCATTGCCTTGAAAAAACCTAACAAAAAAAGTTCCAAATCATTATTGATTAGAGAAATGAAAATTAAAACAATGAGGTATCAACTCACACCTATCAGATTATCCAAGATGAGAAAAAGGGAAAATGATCAATGTTAGAGAGGTTGTAGGAAGTTTGGGACATTGATGCCCTGCTGGCAGAGTGGTGAACGGATTCAACCATTCTGGAGAGCAATATGGAACTATGCCCAAAGAGCAATAAAACTGTTCATACCCTTTGATCCAGCAATTCCAATTCTAAGTCTATATATCCAGAAGAAATTATTTTAAAAATGGGAAAAATCCTACATGTTCCAAAATATTTGTAGTACCTCTTTTTGTAGTGGCAAAGAATTGGAATTTGAGAGGATGCCCATCAATTGGGGAATGGCTAAACAAGTTATGGTACATGAATACTATGGAATATTGTTGTTCTATAAGAAACCATAAATGGTCGGACTCTAGAGAAGCATGGAATGACTTATGGGATCTGATGCTGAGTGAAGGGAGTAGAACCAAGAGATCAATAAACACATCAACAACAACATTATGAGATGATCAACCTCAATGGAAGCAGCTCCTCTCAGCAGTTCAGAGAGCTAGGACAATCATTAGACTAGCTATGGCCAATGTTATCCCCATCCAGAGGAAGAAAAATGAAATGAAACAAAAAAGAAAAACCAACCTTTCAGAATATGATGAACACTTTATTAAAAATTATCTCTTATGTATCTCTTTCCCTTAATCCTAATTCCTCATACCCAAAATGACTTATATGTAAACATGTTCATCAAAAATACGTATGTACAATACTAACCTGACTGCTCCCTGCTGAGAGGAGGGGGGTGGGAAGGGAGGGTGGAAGGAAATTTTATAACTTAAAATAGATGAAAATAAATAAATAAATAAATAAAATATTTTATGGAGAACTCATACAGGGCAAGCACTCACAAGGAATCTGAAGAAGTGATACCAAGACACCCTGAGGATCTCATTGAAGAATTTTAGAACTGGTAGTACAGCATGGGAGACACTGGCACAAGACCCCCCAGCATGGTGGGCCCTCCCTATCAGTGAGGGTGCTGTACTCTATGAGAAAGGTAGAATTGAAGCAGCTCAAAGGAAACATGACATAAATAAGTTTAGAGTACCTATCCCAGGTGTTCACATAGACTACTTGTGCCAGATCTGTGGTAGAGCATTCCGAACTCGTACTGGTCTAGATCAGCTACAGTCAAGATGCACCATGATATATCTCAAACATAGCAATGTGATATTTTTGGTCTTCTTCAATAACAAAGGACAAGAACCAACCAACCAACAAATAATATGTAGATGAGATACATTTTAGATAATCTTGGAGGGGATGCACTTGCATTAAGGGAGAACTAGAAGGGTTTCTTAAAGAAAGTAGAATTTTTAGCTAGTATCTGAAGGAAGTCAGATAATCCAGGAAACAAAACCCCAAGTATGGGGAACATCAGGTGAAAATGCAAAAAGTCTAGAGAAGTGTCATGTTCAAGGACCAGCAAGGGGGTCATTGTCACTGGATCAAAGAGTAGATGGAAATAAGGTATCAGATGGGGGGGCAGGTTATGAAGAACTTTAAAAGTAAAAGTTTTCTCAATTTCTCAATAGAGGGGAGGGGAAGAAAGTGAGAGATAATTATGAAAAGCCAAACAGGATTTTATTTTTGATTCAGAAAATAATAGCCACTATAATGAATGTTCATGGGGGTGATAATGGGGTGGGGGTTGGGGAGAAATGCTTTAGGAAATCTATCTGCTATTTGCTTTAGGAAAATCAGTTTGACAGATGAATGGGAGAAATGACTAGAATAGGGAAATATTTCAGGCAGGGAGACCAGCAGGCAATAAGGATCTATACCAGGCAGATGGCTGGTCAGAGGAAAGAAGAGGGTCCTGTATGAGAGATGTTGCAAAGGTAGACTCAATAGGTCTTAGCAACTAGTATGTGGGAATGATAAGAATGAGGAGCTGTGGCTGATGCCTAGGTTGTAAGACTGGGAGTCTAAAAGGATGGTAGTATCCTGGATGGTAACAGGGGGGACAAAAAGGGGGGCAATTTGGGAAAAAAGACAATAATAATAAATTTTTGGACATAATAAAGTTTTGGACATGTTGCATTTAAGATGTCTATGAGATATCCAATTCAAGATGTTCAAAGAGCAGATGAAGTTTCAAGAACTGAGGTCAGCAGAGACCTTAAGGCTAAACAAAAAGATCCAGGAATCATTTGCAATAGAGATAACTGAATACAAGGGAACTGATGAGATCATCAAGTATATATAGAGGGAGAAGAGAAGAGGGTACAGGACAGAGCCCTGAGGGGCACCCATAGTTTGTGAACAAGTCTCAGACAAAGATCTGGCAAAGGAGACTGAGGAACAGACAGGTAAGGTAAATAGGAGGAATACAAGGAAAAAGAAGTATCTTAAAATTCTAGAGGACAGAGAGAGAAAGGGGACTGACAGAGTGAAATGCATCAAAGAAAAGGACAGAAAATGGGTCATTAGATTTGGTAATTAAGAGATCACTGGTAACTTGTGACAATGATACTTCAATTGACTAAAAATCATAAGACAGACTGCAGAGAGTTATTGAGAGTAAAAGGAAAGAAGGTAGAGGAATCTACTGTAGACATATTTCTCAAGGAATTTACAAAGGAGAAATAAAGTTAGCAAGAATGGAAAGATTAAGGGAAAGTTTTTGAGGAGGGAAAAGACTTGAGCATATTGTAGGCAGAAGGTAAAGAGTCAGTAACCAGAGACAGACAGAAGATTAGTGAGAGAGTGGGGAAGACAGAAGGGATAATTTGCTGGAGTGGATGATTATTTGTATATGTTTGCATTAGTAAGGAGAAACTCTTCATGAGTGTTGTTTCGTTCTTTGTTCTCAAAGAGCAACAATTACATCACAAGGGTGATGTCTTGGCCTCCAAGTAAAATGGGATTTAAAAAGTCAACAGACTCTCTCTCTTTTTTTAGGTTTTTGCTAGGCAATGGGGTTAAGTGGCTTGCCCAAGGCCACATAGCTAGGTAATTGCTAAGTGTCTAAGGCCGGATTTGAACTCAGGTACTCCTGACTCCAGGGCCGGTACTCTATCCACTGTGCCACCTAGCCACCCCAACTCATTCTCTCTTCCAAAGTCACAGGCAATGGCCTGTGATGCAATGGATGGCATTAGCCTTTCTAAAGGCCTCAGTATGACTGGAGCCAATGCCCATTCAATGATCAAGGTTTGGGAAAGAATTCTGATTTAGCCTAATGTGTGACAGAGAAGACAATAGCAAAAGGCATGAGAGATGTGAGATGAGAAGAGATGTTGTAGAAGGTCTCAACTTTTTTCAATGAAACATGAGGCAAGATTTCCAGCTGAGAAGGTTGGGAAGGTACACAAGAGGTTTGATGAGAGATGAAAAAGTCTGGAAAACTTGCTATAGTAAATGGGGTAGTGACTCAATTAAGAAGGAATAAAAGGATTGCTTGCTACAATAAGTTAAGATACTATGGTGAGTTAGGATTATGTAACAAATCTATGTGCCCTTACCAGAGAGGGTGCTGTAAGGCAAAATGGAAGTAGCTCAAAAGAAAGGTTGAGACGTGAAATTTTGAGAATCCACTCCAAATGTTCACATGGTAGTTGCCAGACCTGCAGTAGAGCATTCTGAGTTCATATTGGTCTGATCAGCAACTGTAAGATACACTTGACTAATCTAGGGTTATCATTTTGGTCTTCTTGAAGAAACGAAAAACAACAATCAATGAACCAATCAACCAACTGAATAATGGTGGTAGAGGGAGATCATGGAATTGGCAATGAGAAGGAAGCAGTATTCTAATTCCCTCACCAAGATCTGAGTTATGAAAAAATCTACAAGGAAGCCATATAATCCAGATGGAGCTGGGTCTCCATGGAAGAATTCTGCTTCCTTTAAAAGCTCAGCTCAAACAGCTGGTTCCTCTTTCCTCCTCAAATTAACTTACATTTACTTTGTATGTTCATCTCTACTTGCACTTGTTTCTTCAAAAGGAATGTCTGTCCCTTAAGAAAATGTTTCATTTTTATCTTTGTATCCCTTGAAGCCAGGAAGACTGGGATTCAAGCCTTGCCACTAATCATCCCAGTCATGTGAGTGACGCCAGGCCAAGTTTTTAACCTCTCATGGTACATAGGATCTTTGTGTGTGTATGTTTTAGGTTTCTGCAAGGCAATGGGGTTAAGTGTCTTGCCCGAGGCCACACAGCTAGGTCATTATTAAGTGTCTGAGGTCGGATTTGAACTCAGGTCCTCCTGAGTTCTATTCAAGCCCCACATAGGAAGTTAAGACTAAAGTTGCAGAAAAGTGAAGGGCTGTCAGTAGAGGTTTCCTGACCCATGTCCACCCCTTTTCTAGAACCTGCCTATTGAGTAATTCATGTAAATACTTAGTATTTGAGAGGAATACAAAGTCAAGCACAGCGGGTGCTTAAGTTCGTTAAATTCTTCTTAGACACCAAACACTATATTAAGGGCTGGGGATTCCATGGAAGCAAAGCAGCCCGGTGACTGGAGCGCCCACCAGGAATCACGGAGCCTCCTCTTGCTCGGTCCCAATTCGGCCCTGGGCACTTCCTGCCTGTGTGGCCCTGGCGGCTTCGCCATGAAAACCCCCAATGGGATGGCTGGGCGTCCCATGCAGCAGGCCGTCAAAGGGAAGGTCTCCCATGGCAGAGAGGGGCTCGGGGGAGGGCCGCCACGTTCCAGGAGGGGGTCAGCCCCGACTCCGACTCCGGATGGTTCCGGATGGCTCCGGATGGCACCGGATGACCCAGAAATGGAAAGCACGTGCTTCGCCGCGGCACACACGCCCACGGTAGGACGCGGCTTGGGAATCCAAGGCGGCACCTTCCGGTCCCCGCGAGGCTCCCGAGCCAATCAGCGCGGCCCAAGGGGGCGGGGCGCTGGGAACCTAATCCGGAGGGCGGTGCGAGGAGGAGGGAGTCTCGGGTACGAGCGCGAGAAAAGGAAATCACCCCCCCCCCGCTCCGCACATGCGCCCGGAGGCGGGCCCTCCCCGCCCCCACCCTACGGCGCACGTCCACGCACCTGAGGCAATCGTTGTCACGCACCAGGCGCGCGCTCTCCGTGGGGGGGAGCAACCCCCCCTCCAGGTAGAGGCCCAGGGCGGCCCCGGAACTGAAGCCGAAGCGGTGGCGGATGAGACTGGCCAGGTCGGTGACCACTCGGCATTTGGTCAGGTCGGCCAGGAGCCAGAAGACCGAACAGCGCGGAGAGGAGGGCGGCGGGTAGTCGAAGTGGAGCCGCAGGCGAACCGTCTCGGAGGCCGCCATCTTCTCCCGTGCTCGACGGAAGCCGAGAGGCGCCGGCCAACGTCCGAGATGCGCGAGAGCCTCGTGAGGGGGCTTCCCCGGGGACGACACCGCCACCTGCTGGCCCGATGTGGACGCTGCAGGGTCTCTGTGGAAGCCAGGAAAGAAAGCCGGGCTTGTCACCTGTGCTCGACTGGAGCAACCGGGGAAAGGTCCCGAACCTCAGCGAGCTCGCGGTCCCAAACGGACAGCCCTGGCATAGGAGCAGGAGGAGCCTGTTGTAGTCCCACTGCCAGCCCCTGTGGTGGTAGGGGAAGGGATAGTAGGCAGGTCTGGAATCAGGAAGTCATCAGTTCAGGTCCAGCCTCAGATACTTATTAGCTGTGTGATCCTGGCTGTGATCCCTTGGTTAGCCCTGGATGAGGTTGCAAGTCTGCCTGCCTCAGTTTCCTCATCCATAAATTGGGGAGGAGAATAATAATAATAATAATAATAATAATAAAATAAATACCCACCCTCCCCAGAGTTGTTATGAGGATCAAATAAGATATATTTGTAAAGTGCCTAGGGTATAGTAAAAACTTCCTCTTATTATCCGTTACTTCCCTCCATGCACCCTTTACTTCTGCCAAACTGGCCTTCCTGCTATCCCTCACAAATGGCATTTCAGCTCTTGCCTTTGTAGGCTTTTCCTCACCTGCCTAGAATGTCCTCCTGCATCTAGAATCCTTGATTCAAAGCCTGGCTCGGAAGGCCATCTGCTTTCAGAGGCTTAGAGGTGGAGTGACCTTGGGCCTATCACTTAACTGGCTTTGTAAAATGGAAGGGACCATGCAACCTACTTCAGTTATTAAAGTGAGGGGGAAACATTTTATAAACTTTAGGACAAGAGTTATTATTTTTTTTCTCCCTCCCAGGTGTTGGGCAGAGATCACATCTACCTTGTCCTGGTCTTTTCATCAATCCTTCCTTTCTTGGGTTAACCACTACTATACCATCCTACTAAATTTAAAAAATTTTGACAGCAGGAGTATGGAATAGGCCATTCTTACATTTTTATTGAGGAAGGTCTATGTAGATTGCTGAATGGAACTGAAATTAAACTTATGCTTAGAATGGATACCACTGGTGCTGCCAAATTGATAACCTTTCCAAAGCAGATTGGCCATATCCTCATTAAGGCAAGCTAAGCAGTCCATTTCCAAACTTGTCCTTGTTCCATACCACCAAAAAAAAGAAAGAAAAATAAGAAAACAGGGAAGAAGGAAAGAAAGAAAAGAAAAAAGGTAAAGGCTATCTTTAGCTATAGGCACATAACATTACTCCTCAAAGAGAGGAAGCCACACTGATTTCCTAAGAGTCAGAATCACTCTGGGCAGCCTGAAGAAATACACCTTAACCAGAATTTTTTTTCAGCACATCTTTATTGATTTGCTAAAAGGATGTAGTATTAAGTTGAATGATAAATCAATGAAACTCTTATGTTCCTAGTATGACCTGAACAAAAATAGTAGAACAAGTTAGGGGCATAGTGACCTTGTAGTAAAACACTAGCATCATTGGGAACTTAGCCAGTCCCTGATAAGGAGGGGGAGTGTTTACTGGGAACTTGGCCAGTCCTGTAAGCACATCCCCTTTTTCCTCAATTACCTGGAGCACGAACATTCATCCTGAAACCTGACCAGTTTCAGGATGGATCTTCTGGGTCCCCAGTCACATAGATACTTGGCACCATGCCTTCTTTGTTCAGAATCTTATAATTACACAAGCCTTGCACAAACCCCTTTGGAATCTTACCAGTGGAGAGGAAGCTCTGCCAAGGACCCTTTCAATCGGTACTATGAAGAGCTGTGTACAGCTGGGAAAAAAACTTTATGAATCTGTGCTCTCCCAATTGTCTTTGCTTAAGCTTTCTATCTCTTGATTATCTTTGATAATTTTTCCTATCTCTTTCATTCATTAGCTTAATTGTAATTATTATACTTATAATCCCCCTAGCAATCATTAGTTATTATTGTTGTAAGCTTTCTGTGACTTTACCTTTTTTATAATAATAATAATAATAATAATAATAAAAAAACTACTTTGTGTTTTTCTCCTTCTGGGGTGTGTCTTACTGTGGGTGTGAATCTGAACTAAAACCCTTAATCAGAATCAGACAAATTGGCATCAGGAACAGCATTCCATAGTACAATATACCATTCCTAAAAAAAAAGGAATTCAGGAATTAAGCCCCTTGAACAAGATATCCCAGGGTGGGAAGATTTGCCTTGTTCCTTTATAGTAAAGGAGTGGGCTAAAGGGACTGGCGATTGTATTAATTGGGGCCTCAGGACAGCTGAACCTTTACAAGTGACAATTTGTTTACAAAACATTCCTGTAGAGAAAGGGAAAGAAATGGCTGGAGTTTGTAGAAGAGGGTGGGCACTATTAACTGCCCATCCTAAAATGCACAACCAAAGAGATAAGGCTGTGGAAGAAAAGGTGAATTTGGAAAGGAATCTAATTACTAGTAAATTGTCTTTGCTACAATGTCAGAACTTTAAGTGTAGTAGAGAAGACAGCTGTCAGAGTGGCTCAATTTAAGTTTGAGAGTTCATACTATGGTAGGGGATGCAGACATATCATTTGGCTTCAGTTGGAGTGCCCTATCATAATACCTTAGTGCAGGTGGCCCCCCAAATAAAAAAATTTGATAATGACTTTGTTGCTTAGTGAAGCAGGTAAGCCTCTGGCAGAAGTTATAGAACTTAGGCAACTGCAAGAATACTAATGGCAAATCTTGAAATAGGAATGGTAAACATGTTACTAGTCCGTCTCAAGAGAAGTATGAAAATAGAATGTCCCCACAAGATTTGTACATCACCCTGCTACAAGCAGGAGTGGATAAGAATAAGATTGATGGGCTCCCTACTCTTGACTTGTTCAGGATGTATAAGGAGAAGGACAAAACAGTATAAATAGGGAAATTGGGGCTGCTCCATTGGTACCCTCCCTATACCCATATCTGAAGTGTCTTAAAGGAGAATAGTAGATAGGGGTCAAATTCCAGTAATGGAAGTCAGAAAGAGGGATTACTGGCTTCATATAAAGTTATTTATTGGGAAAATGGATATACAACCATTACTAAAGTGCTTATTGATACTGGGGCAGAGGCCTCCTTGTTATATGGTAATCCTAGTAAATTTAGAAATAGAACACCTGTAATAATTATAGGCTTGGGAAGAAAGGAAATTTAAGCAAAACAAGTTAAAATAATGATTAAGATAGGCCAATTAACCAAAAGGAGTACTCAGTGGGACTGTTCCCATTTCCCCGAGGACCTATTAGAAATTGACATTTTAAGGGAGAGATGACTTTAAATTCACCTGATGGGAAATTAATCTTGCTGAAGTACAAAGACCATCACAGTCTATAAAATTTTAGGAATACAGTGAAATCAGGTATATAGAGGAATCTTGCCCAAGGACTTATAAATAGAAATATGTCTATTTAGCTGTCAAATTAAGGTTTTAAATAAGTCATTGGATCTGGTCAAGAACAGTATGTGCTAAAAATAATTTAAAAAGGGGGGGAGTTATGCTTACAGGATTAGCCAAGTTCCCAGTAAACATTTCCTTCCTTACTGGGGACTGGCTAGGTTCCCAATTATGCAAATGTTTTACTACAAGTTCACTATGCCTCTAAATTGTTCTACTATTTTTGTTCAGTCATACTAGGGACATGGAGGAGCTTCACTGATTAATCATTCATTAGTATCAAATAATAGGCCAGTATATATCTGCATTTACTGTGTAATCAATCTAGGAGTACATAGATTTAATTTCATCTTCATGAACCCCTACATTTACTGTGAATAATTATCTTGACCCAAGTAGTGCACAATTTTGAATTTTAAAGTCAGAAATCAAAGCTGGAAATAAGTTTGTAAGCAACTCTAAGGGGAAAAAAAAATCACACCGTAAGGAAGTGTTAGGTTGTTAATAACACTTATCAATCTCTATCTGTCCAGCTCTCAAACTTGACAGTTTTAAATGATTTTATTTTAAATGAGATAAAAGCAACAACCACAAAAAAAGAAATCATTTCAGTCAAACTCAATGACCATGGAGAGAGATCAAGGTATAATGGAAAACCAAACCCTGGATTAGAAATCAATAGACCTGGGTTCAAGTCTGCCTCTGCTATTTATTAGCAATGGGACCATGGGAAATTCACAATGTCTGGGCCACAGGTTGCATGATTTGCAATTGCACCACCTTACCTCATAGGTAGGATCAAATGAGATAATATCTATAAATGTCAGTTTTCATTATTTGAAAAGTGGAGAGAGATCAGGAAAATCTGATAACAAGAAAAAAAAATTAAGACCAGAAGAAAGTTTCTAGAATTACATTTACCATCTTTTCCTCTTCTTAATCAGTTATCAGCACTGCTTGCCTTCCAATTTCAAAGGTTTGTGGAGTCACTGATGGAGTCACAGTGGTTTTCTCTTATTTCTTAAAATGTTACCTTCCCACCTATATGCCCCACATTTTTCTCTCAAGTTAATTCTAGATAAATGATGACCAAGAAATAACCAAGAAGAGAATGTGGGTTTATCTCTTCCCTCCCCAGAAGTATTTTTTAAATAATCTTTAAAAATATTCCAGAGACTCCTCAACCCACACCAGCTAATTTTACAGCACAGATTCATTTGGAAAATTATAGGATCAAAGATTTAGAGCTAGAAGGGACCTTCAAGGTCTCTAAATCCTCTCATTTTATGGATTTTTTCCCTGGGAGGAAACTAGAAAAAGGTAGAAGGTCCCCTGCTTAGACACAATGAGCCAAAAATCCATGCTCCCATATCCTATTTTGGCTGTATGTCATTAGGAAAGTTATTTAAACTGGCTCCCAGTTGTTGAAGCATTGAATCCTCCAAACTAAGAAATACCCTGCTTTCTTCCCATCTAACCCCCTGCCCCAAATAGGGCACAAATTCAGACTTAGTCTTACTTTGGGAAAGTCAGGAAGGTGAAAATTCAGGTGAGGAGTGCCTCTGCCTAAGAGTGATACCTAAGAATTCTTGAGATGATCTTACATACTTCTCCAAACTCTCCCCAGAAGTTTTTTCCCATCATCACCTTGCCAACACCTGTCTGACCTTACACCTGGTAATAGAATAGAAATTCCTTCTTTTCTTTCTTTACTATTGAAAGAACCACCCAATTAGTCTCACCCTCAAATCTCTTCCCTCAATCTATCCTCCACCAAGCTGTCAAAGAGATATTCCTGAATATATATCTGACCATATCACTACCCTTTAAAAAGCTTCTTATTTACTCTAGGATCAAAAATAAATTGTTTGACATTTAGATCACTTTAAAAATCTGTCTCCAGTCTACCTTTCCAGACTTATTACATATTAATTTCCTCTATATACTCTTGTCTAGCCATATTGGCTTTCTGAAAGTTCCCTATATTTGACACTACATCTCTCACCATATGGGTGTGTTCCCAGTCCCTGTCTTTACCTGTACTAAGAAGTTCTGGTTTTCTTCAAAGACCAGCTCCAGGGACAAATCTTATTTAAGACCTTTCTTCATTTCCTCCTAACTTGTTTGCCTCCCCATGTCCCTGGAGAAATTACCTTGTATGTCCTTTATATAAACACTTGGAATATATGTGAGGCACCTGTTGCACAGTGGATGGAACAATGACTCTCAAAGAGTATTCCCTGGACTTCTTGAGGTGTGCAGTTGGTGAAATTTTCAATGTTATTTTTATTATACATACAGGAAAATCTATAAATAACCTTTTTTTTTGTTTTTGTTTTCATTTTTTTGCAAGGCAGTGGGGTTAAGTGGCTTGCTCAAGGTCACACAGCTAGGCAATTATTAAGTGTCTGAGGTCACATTTGAACTCAGATCCTCCTGACTTTAGGATCAGTGCTCTATTCACTGCACCAACACTTGCCCCTCTATAAATAACTTTAGGACAGATAGGTGGCAGAGAGTGAGGTGTTGGGCTGAGAGGAAAGACATCTTTCTGAGGACAAATCTGGTCTCAGACACTTCCTAGCTTTGTGACCCTGAGCAAATCACTTCATCCTGTTTTGCCTCAGTTTCCTCATCTGTAAAATGAGCTGGAGAATGAAATAGCACACCACTCCAGTATCTTTGCCAAGAAAACCCAGCTATGGTCACCAAGAGTTGGACACAAATGAACACCATAAATAAATTCATAACTTTGCCTCACATTTTTTTAACCTAGGATACTTAATATGGTAAAAATAGAATTCCAAAAAATAAGCAAAACTTGATTATTACACATAAACTAAGCTCAAAACAAATCAAGCTTTTAATTCACCAAAAACCAAAAGGACTGTTCTGATCAAAGGAAAACTGCCTATTCAAGAGTCTTTCAGCTTTTTCTTTACAAAGTTCAATTCATAATGCTTCCTCACGGAAAAGATTACTGTATCATGGGCAAATTGAGTTGGAGAAATCACTGGAAGGAAGAGCTAACTAGCTTCAGAGTCAGGAAGTCTTGGGTTTGAATTCTGCCTCTGACCCATACCAGCTGTGTGCTCTTGGAAAATTGCCTATGCCCCCAATGCTTCAAGCTTCCTAGATGAAGAGCAGGTGCTCTTCAGTTCGTCTGTAATGATAGAGGAAATCTCACTAGAAGTTCCATGAAATCACAGATCCATTAAAAAAAATAAGCCAATGAGCATTAAAGACTAAAAGGAAATAATCCCTGCCCTCAAGAAGCTCACCTTCTCTGCACCTAGGAAGGTTAAAAAGAGGATAGAACAACTATGCTGCTGCTGCTGCTGTTGCTGCTGCTGCTACCTCCACTACTACCACTCCTCCTCCTCCTCCTCCTCCTACTATTACTACTACTACTACTACTACTACTACTACTACTACTACTACTACTACTACTACTACTACTACTACTACTACTTCTACTACATTTTTCCTTCCACATTGAAGGCGCATGATATCTCTTCCCCCCCAATCTGGAAAAATCTGCATAAGTTATTTGGGCCCTCCCTACTAAAGGAGAAGTCTGAATTATTTCTTTTTCACTTATGGACTGTTTACAGTACTTTATTGTAAAATTTGGGTTAAGTATTTGGTCATAGGTCATCTGCTAGCTCTACATGACATTTGTGGCTTCTGCAAAACTCTAACAAAAAAATTCCCATTTAATTTTTTATGCTTACTTGTGATATGTCAAAACCATGATGGGAAAGTTAAGATGCAGAAGGCATAACTGTACTACCAAACATTTGCATAGCTCTATTTTGCAATTGCTCATAGGATCATAGATTTAGAGCTAGAAGAGACTCTAGAGGCAATTAAATTAAATTAAATTAAATTAAACTAAGACATAACTAGAAAGTATAAGGTAGGATATGAACTGGAGATTTCTTGATTACAAGTCTGGACTTGTAATGGTGTATCCTGTACACCATCTGCAAAGTAGCTAAAAAAAGCTGGTTGACTGGGGTAGAGATATTGAAAACCCGTGATTTTCAGGGTCTCTATCTCACTGTCATAGTAACAGCACATTTTACATATCTAGGTTTAAAAAGAGAGTAGGGCAAGATTTTGAATTGATCTCTCCAACCTCTTGCAGTCCTGTTTCAAACATTCTTGAATTCTCTTCTCTCCATTCCCCTCCCATTCCAATCATATCTGCAAAAGATCTGATAATATTAAGTGGAGAAAAAAACAAAAGTGGAAACTCCTTGAGAGCAGATACTATTGTTTTGCTTTTTCATAACCCCACAGACTGCCAATTGCATAATATCCTTAATAAAAGATCCTTAATAAGGATGGGTTTAGTTGGGGAAAAGAGAGAAACAGAAAAATCACATCTGCAAAATATGGATTGATAGCTATTGATGATAGAGCTTGAAGCCCAAATCTACACACACACACACACACACACACACACACACACAACACATACACCACATACACCACACACACACACAACACATACATCACATACACCACACACGCACACACACACACACACACACACACACACACACACACACACACACACACACACACACACACACACACCCTCACTTCAGCTATCCCATCTGTATAGCTCCTCCAGAGCCAAGTTAGAGAAGCTTTTCTGTCACCTGCCTTGCAGTAGCCAAGTAGAAGGGCCAGAGGGAGCCCTGGAGAAAGTATGACTGAAATCCTTACCAAAACCAGCCCCTTTTCTCCTCCGCCCATCCGGCAGGTCATATGATTGCTGGGTAAAACTCCTGCCCTCTGCTGCCTCTCCATCTGCGGTTGCCGTGGCCGCCACTACTGCCACTGCAGTCATCATGGAGCTGGTTCTCCGGTACTGTCCTGCCCTGCTGTTGCTGCTGAGTCTAAGCTCGGGTAAGTTTGGTGTCCACTTTGCTGAAGCTGGGGTCAGTGTTTCTGTCTCAGAAAAGGGAAGTTGTTGCTATTCCTTCTGTCCCCTTTAGCTCTACCGTATTTCTACAGGGGTTAAACTTTTATAAAAGCAAGCACAACTAAGCTAAGAACTGCCTTGTTCAAGCTAGGCAAGAGACCTGAGTTCCAGAGCCATTCCCCCTCTATAAACTTTGGGACCCAGAGAGAGCAGTTTTTCATCTGTGAAATTTGAAAGTTAATTATATTTTTATTATTTATCTTCTTAGGGAAAGAACTTTAGAAAAAGCTGAAGGTGGTCTCTATAAATGGGCTGTCCTCATGAGAGGTAGAAAGAGCCCTAGTCACTGAAAATGAATTTACATTGACTTTGCCTCTCACTAGATGTGTGAAAGTTTTCCAGTTACTAGAAAATCACTTCCTTAATCTGGACTTCAACTACCTCATCTGTAAAATGGAGGTTGGGGGATCTTAGATCTTTAGATCATTTATATCTTCTGAGATCTGACTTCAAGTCCTGCTTTTACTATCTACTAATCCTAAGGACTAGTCACTTAAGTTTTCTGGGGCACCTCACAAGGTTATTATGAAGTAAAGTCCTAAATACATGTGAATGTGAATTGTTTCTCAAAGAGCTGGTCACCATATGTTTTATTATCCCAACCCAAGCCAAAGATTTCCCTTTTTGTGCTGGATTTGGGTGCATGGAGAGGTAAGTGATGTTCTCTTCTCTAAAATTTTGAGTTGAAAGATTCAGAGAAAGAAGAGACTTTTTAAAAGAGTCTTACCTAAAAACAATAGAAAATCTTCTCCCTCTAATACCTCCTTGATGCTCTGAGAAATATCCTGTACAGGACAGACCTTAGGTTCCAGCTTGGATACTAGCTGTGTGACCCTGGATAAATCACTTAATGTCCCAGAGCCTTCAGGCAACTCTATGAGGGATTTTCTGCTAGACTTCCCCTACTTTCAAAAAAAAATCTCAAGAACCCTTATTCTATCCCTATATACATACATATATATATATATATATATATATATATATATATATATATACAAACAATGACCAATGACAAACAAAAAACTCTCATTCTTAATTTTTTCTTGTTTGTTTTACAAATTAGTATTAAACATAACTTGAAATATTTCAAGAATCATTTTTGAGAGATCACCTTAGCTGAAACTTATTCATTTTCAGAACTCATTCCTTGTTATGAGCCAAGTGGTTCATGAAGTCAGGCAGACTGGGAGTCAAAGCTCTTGAGAATAAAAAGCCTCTTAAATTCCTTGCTTAACTTGCCCAATACCAGAGTTGTTACCTTTTATAAAAGAGGAATCCCAGTATTTCCCCGTCTCTTTTGACCTAAAGACAACATATTACTGTTGTGATTGACTCTTCATGACCTCATTTTGAAGTTTTCTTGGAAAAGATACTGGAGTGGTTGCCATTTCCTTCTCCAGATGAGGAAATTGAGGTAAATAGGATTAAGTGATTTGCTCAAGGTGACAGCTAATTAGTGTCTGAGGTAATATTTGAATTCAGGTCTTCCTGACTCCAGGCCCTGGGCTTTACTGTAACAACTAACTGCCCAAAGACAGCATCCTGTCATGAATAAAGAACTGGACTTGGAATTAAGAAAAGCTGTGTTCAAATTCTGCCTCAATCACCTAATAATTTCTCTGAACCCCAATTTTCTCATGTATCATGGGGATAATAACATCCTACCTTTCCAGGATGAGACTTAAATGAGATCATGAATATAAAGTATTTTGTAAACCAAGTTGCTGATGTGTATCAAATACCAATTATTATAGTGCCTCCAGAAATGGGAATAGAAAGAAGAAATCCCCCTGTATACTTCCTCCTGTCTCCTGACACAGGCCACTTTCTGTTCCTCTTAATTTGTACTCTTCTACATTCCAATCTAGCCTCTTGTCACCTACTTAAAAAATGACCAACCTGATCATACCACCCTCCTTCCCCATTATCTCATGGATCAATTAGAAAATCTTATTTTTAGTTTTTAAAGTCCTTCATGCCCAGGCCCCTTCCTATGTCTCAGTTTTATGCCTTTCCATCCATCCCCTCCCAGCACATGTGGTCAGGGGAGGCAGAGGAGGCAGAACCTCCCCTGATGTCACAAAAAGTTAAAAAAATAAAATAAATATTAATACTTGCTCACTAATCTGTATTATATATGTATTTGAATGTTTCCAATCATTTTCATAGACAAAAACAGCTGAGTTTGCATATCTTAGTCTCAAATGGTAAGAGGAGAGAGATGTGCAGTTCACAACTTTTTGCCTTTCTTTGTCTCCTATTCTATACTCCTCACCCAGTGGCTGGCAAATCATCATCCATCTGTTCTTTTTCTGCCATACCATATAGTATGAAAAAGAGGCCATGCCTCCTACATTTACTACTTGCACTTTTATGGGTAGTCCATTTCTATGAAATGGGAATACTAATACTCATTTTCCTTATCTCATAGTTTTGCAGTGAGACAAAAGACATGTAGTATGTGAAGTCCTTTGCAAATGCTAAAGTACTTATATATGCCAGTTATGATCCTAATCATCATTCCTCTTCCACAGTGTAAAGATTTGAAACTAAAGGAAGAAAGAAATAGAAAGCAGAAAAATCAAGTCAGTGATAGGGAGCTAACAAAACTTCCTTTTGCCCTCTTCTCCTTTTATTTTTGAATCCTGTTCCACTTTCCAACTCCAAAAGACCATGGAGGTATTGAAATTAAGCTATACACAACAATTCCTATGTGGATGTAGCATTTCTAATTCTGACTGCTGTGTTTGTGTGTGTGTGTGTGTGTGTGTGTGTGTGTGTGTGTGTGTAGTATGCACAAAAGAGGGGGAGAGAAACCAGAAAAACCAGAAAAAGACTCCAGCTTCAGGCACTTTTAATAGCATTGTGACCCTGGGTAAACCACTTAATCCCATTTGCCTTAGTTTCCTCATCTGTAAAATGAACTAAAGAAAGAAATGGCAAACTGCTCTGATATCTTTGCCAAGAAAACTCCAAAATGGGGCAACTAGTTGGCACAGTGGATAGAGCACCGGCCCTGGAGTCAGGAGTACCTGAGTTCAAATCCAGCCTGAGACACTTAATAATTACCTAGCTGTGTGGCCTTGGGCAAGCCACTTAACCCCATTTGCCTTGTAAACCCCACCCCCAAAAAAGGAAAACTCCAAATGTTGTCATGAAAAGTCAGACATGACTGAAATGACTGAACAATTAAATTGCCTTACAGAGCACATCCCTAGAACCTAGAGATTAAGTGACTTGCCCAGGGTCATATAACCAGAGAACCAATCTTCCTAACCTCAATGTTAGCCCTCTCTGCTTCAAAAAAGTACCTTTCATATAAAATGTATAGAAAAAGGAGAAGAACCTGCTGCTACCATGATGACCACCAACTCTACTAGTAGTACTACTAGGGAATGGTGATCAAGATAAAAGTTTGAAATCAGTATAGCCAATATTTTTTATTTGGGCTCTATTCAATCTTCAAGAAATTGAATAAATGAATGAATACATAGAAAGATAGATAAATGTAGCCTCTTTATTTTTAGGCATTGCTCTAGTTCAGCCAGAAGAGGAAGGCAAGGAAACCTGGGATTATGTGACAGTCCGGAGCAATGCATCCATGTTCTGGTGGCTTTACTATGCCAACAACCCCTGCAAAAACTTCACAGAACTGCCTCTGATCATGTGGCTTCAGGTAAGAGGACACAAACACACCCTGTAACTAAAAGTGGCTACATTTTTTTTTTTCTGGCAGTTTTCTAGTTCTTGAAAGGAATAAGGCACCTTTCCAGGTGATTTGATGTCCAAAATAAGAGCAACTTTAACAAGGCATGAGTGCTCCTTCATTTCACAGGACATGATGGAGTAGCAATCAACTGGGGTCCAGCAATTGTTTCAGTTCTTTGCCCGGCAGACTATGGCAGAACCTATGGCCAACTTTGCCACAGGCTATGTGAAAAGAATTGGTCCCAGGGGACAGGTAGGTGGCACAGTGGATAGAGCACCGGCCTTAGAGTCAGGAGTACCTGAGTTCAAATCCGGCCTCAGACACTTAATAATTACCTAGCTGTGTGGCCTTGGGCAAACAGCTTAACCCCATTTGCCTTGCAAAAAAAAAAAAAAAGAATTGGTCCCAAACGTTGTGAGTTTTTAATTTTTATTTTTAGCCTGTCTTCTGTTAAATTTTTTAATGAAAATAATATTTAATTGTAAAGTTAATAATACCATGAACAATTGAAGAAAATGAGGACTGAAGCCAAAAAAAAAAATCCATCCATGGATATCACATGGTACAATGTGAAAAGAATTTGGGATCTGAAGATCTGATTTCAATCCTAATTCAGTCCTCACTTCCCCATGACCTTCCTCATCTGTAAAATGAGGGAGTTGGACTAGATCTTTAAGGTCATTGTCAGTCCTAAATCTGTGATCTACATTTTGAGAAGGAAAAAAAAAAGAATATAAAACTTCAAAGAAAAAAATTACCCTGATGATTTATTTACTGTGGATTCCTTTCAGTCCTCAAAAGCATTTTGAAATACATGACCTGCCATGCCATGGACAAAACTGTGAAAGATTGTTGTGCTTTATTTCTCCCACTTCCTTGAAACACTCTGTTTTCTCTGATTATTTATCCAAAATAGGACAAACCCTGCTCTACTGGAAGATCCTAAAGATGCCTTTTATGGGAATGGCAGTCACCTTCTTCCTCTTCTAGGAATATCTAGGAGTTTAGTTTTTGTTTTTGTTTTGTTTTGATTTCTCCTCTACCAGTAGAGTAAAATACTTTGTCTCTTCTATTAAAAGCATTTCCCCTGGAAGAGGTAAGCAGGAGGGGTAGAGCAGGACTTTCCTACCCCTTGAAGTCATTGGTCACCAGGATAAGGGAAGAGGGAGTGGGAGAGGGGATTATGTATCAGGGTGGAGTTTAGGACTACAGCTTTGTCATGGACCTAGGCATGGCTTTGCTCTAGTCATCAAATCCTTAGCAGTTCAACTAACTGGTGATCAACATTTAATTTTCTTTACATATAATCTAATAAAGTTATTGCAATCTGAGCTGCACAATTTGCCCTTCCCCCCTCTATAAAGTGACTCAGGCTATCTTATGAGCTAAGGAAGATTAAGCAATTTGCAGAGTATGATTCTTCCAATATAGCTATCATACTCAAATTCTTTGATTAGGCTCAGGTGAGACAACTGACACTGGCGCTTCTGAAAACTTCTCTGGAAGAAATGTCCTAGAAATATATCTGCTAAATGAACTTAAAAGCATAGAAGGACTTGCATGAACTGAGACCAAAGCATGCTATTTTCACTTTTTAAAACTTGTTATCTATATATTTTTTCTTTTTCTCATGTTTTTTTCTCCTTTAGTTCTGACTTTTCATTCACAACATGATTAATATGAAAATCTTTTAAACATGATTGTACATGAATAACCTAAATCGGAATATTTGCTGTCATGGGAAGTGGGAAGGGAAGGGAGGGAGGTGGGAAAAGGCGCAACTCAAAAACTTACAAAAAATGAATATTGAAAACTATCTTTGTATGTAATTTTCCTGTCCCCACCCATCCTGTGGCAGTGTGCTCTTTTGTAAGGAATAAAGGTAAAACTAACTGCATTCCAGTCTAAAGAGCAAGTGAAAGCCAAAGCACCAATGAGCTATAAACATTTGTAGGCTATCTTAATAATTAATAAGATTTCAGAGTGATTTATGTGCAGAATAGCTGCTAATAACCAGTTCTTCTGTATTGTCCAGAGAGCTGAAATCAGAAATAAATTTTAGTTGGACAGGAGTTATTTGAGTTAAATGTGTAGAACTTTCCCATAAAGGATGATTTGAAGCTCTAGAATAGTCTTCAAAGGGAAGTCATGGCATCTCTTCTGTGAAGGTCTGTAAGAACAGATCTCACAATTTTGGACTTGGAGATAGGGTATTGTACAATTTTATAATCCTAGTCCTGAGATTCTAGAATCTTGTAATGTATCATCATAGAAATATTAGTTTTTATCAGAAGCCACTCTGCAACAGGCATTCAAGTGGAGTGTCAGTCAATGTTCCATCTATTCCTTCTTTCTACTAAGGAGTCAAATGAGTCTGCTGTTGCATACCTGGATGACTGGTAGGATGATGGTGGTCTTGACAGAAATAGGGAAGTTAGGAAGATATATGGATTGGAAAGAAAGATGATGAGTTATTTTCTGGACATATAGAGTTTGAGATGTCTATAGAATATCCAAATATAAATGTCCAATAGACCATTGAACCCATTTTATACAATTGCCCCATGTTCTAGGTTCCTCTCAGAAGTTCATAAATATTTTTGTCAATAGGATTTTTCACTATTAGAAGTATGACCCCATAATAGAATAGTGGAAAAAATAGTGGGCTATGGATTAGGAGACCTTTGCTTGCAATGAAGATGGAATATCCCAGGACAGGATATACAGGGTACTATGTCAGCTAGATAACTAGGGACTCTGCTACTGATTTGACTGTGGGATTTAGAGATACTCACTTAACTTGTTAGAGTCCTGATTTTCTCTCCTGTTGAGAGGTTTGAACTAGTTCATTGCTATAATCCCTCTCAGCTCTCAAAATTGCACTCTAACTCATGGTTATGCAGCTATTAGTTCTGTTTGAAACCCAGAGCCTTGAAGGATCCAATTCATTAGTGAAGTCTTCTCTCTCCTTAAAATGAACATTAGGATAGATTCAGTTTTCAGATTTTCTAGTTGTTTTCAGTGTAATTTGTAATTTTCTTTTTAAAAAATTATCAATATCTTCATTTCTGAATACATCCCTTTTCATTCCCCTCCCTTGTCACAAAAAAAAAAGAAAGAAGATAGAGCTGTTCAGCAAAATTATTCAACATATTAGCTGGACCTGACAGTACATATACAGTGTGCCATGCCCATAGTTCCCTCTCCCCAAGTTTTGCCTAAAAAAAAAAAGGAAGGGAGATACATTTTCTTTACTCTGCAATCACAACTACATAACATTCAGTTTCATTGTTTTCCCCTCTTTATGTACATTGTTATGATGTGCCTGATTTTTCATTGACTTATATGCTAATTTATTTTTTATTTATTTGTTTTAGGGGGGTCCAGGAGGTTCCAGCACTGGATTTGGAAACTTTGCAGAAATTGGTCCCCTTGATGAGGATCTCAAACCCAGGAAAACTACTTGGGTATAGTGACGATTATTATTAACTGTAATTGTGATCTGATTTTTTGTTGTTGTTCCATTGTTTCAGTCATGTCTGTTTCTTTTTGACCCCAGTTGAGGTTTTTCCAGCATAGATATTAAAGGTTTGCCATTTCTGCAGCTCGTTTTATAGATGAGAAATTGAAACAAAAAAAAAAAAGATTTAGTGATTTACCCAGAGTCACATAGCTATTAAATATCAGAGGACAGATTTGAACTCAAAAAGATGAGTCTTCCTGACTCCAGGCTAACACTTTATCCTCTGTACCACTCAGCTGCCCATTGATCTGATCTAGTCTTATTTACAGACAAACAATGGAAATGAAATTCTGAGCATGCATTTTTTTAAGCTTTTATTTATTCTGAGTTTTACAATTTTTCCTCTAATCTTGCTCCCTCCCCCCACCCCCAACAGAAGGCAATCTGCCAGTCTTTACATTGTTTCCATAGTATACATTGTTCCAAATTGAATGTGATGAGAGAGTAATCATAGTATAAGAGATAGCAAAGTATAAGAGATAGCAAGATGAGAAAATAAGATATCAGGTTTTTTTTTTCTAAATGAAAGGTAATAGTCCTTGGTCTTTTTTCAAACTCCACAGTTCTTTCTCTGGATATAGATGGTATTCTCCATTGCCCCAAATTGTCCCTGATTGTTGCACTGTTGGAATGAGCGAGTCCATCAAAGGTTGATCATCACACCCATGTTGCTATTAGGGTGTACAGTGTTTTTCTGGTTCTGCTCATCTCATTCAGCATCGGTTCATGAACATTTAAATCCTTAAGACACTAGACTGACTTTTAAGTCCCAGAGAAAAACAGTGAATAATAGCATATTCATTTCTTATATTTTATCATAGGACAAATTCCTGGTATCTTATGGAAGTTTTTCCCCCCCTCCTAATGCGCAGTTAGAAGACCACTTTTGTATTCTATCATTCTAAGAATTTTTATATGTTTTAGAATATGCTGCCTAGTATGAGACTAAATTTGAGGAGAAAGAGGTAGAGAAGGGAGATAACTGGCTATGTTATTTTAGTTCTTGCATATTACTACGGCATTGAAATCACTGATCAGAATGGTGTGATACAATTTTACATGGGCTTTAACATGTATCTCTGACACTTAATATTTGTTTGGCCCTAGGGAAGTCACCAATCTCTCTAGGCCTTACTTTCTTCACTTCAAAATAAAGGGATCAGACTAGATAACCTCACTGTCAGTCTTAGATCTGTAATCTATGATCCTGAGTATTTAAAGTAGTATGAGAATGAAAAGGCAGAATCCAAGATAGGGTAGAAAATATTAATTTCCTTTTCTCTCCACTCTCACCTGCCCAGTGTTACTGGGATAAAAAGTCCTAAGAGTCTAATGTACAAGATCCTCACCTCAGTGGTGTTCATGAACAAGACTTTTTACTAGTATGTGGATTACATGCTATCTAGCTGTTCAGTAAATATTTTCAGTTTGATTGAGGACCTTCACCATTCATCTTTTCTCTCTGGCATACAGCTACAATCATCCAGTCTTCTGTTTGTGGATAACCCAGTGGGCACTGGATTTAGCTTTGCAAATGAGAGTGATGCATATGCCAAAAATCTTGACATGGTGACTTCTGACATGCTGGTTCTCCTACAAAATTTTTTCAATTCTCGGCCAGAATTCAAGGTAAGCAAAGATTTGGTGATGGTAGGATCCAATGCTAGCAGAAACAACATTGTCTTTCCTCTAAGGTGAAATTTTTTTAATTGGAATTTTATTTTATTTTTCCAATTGCCTTCAGTAGTTGTTTTTCAACATTCATCCATTTGCAAATTTATGAGTTCACATTTTTCTGCCAAGCCTTCCCTCCCCCTCACCATGGTGGTGAACAGTCTAGCAAAAGTTGTACATGTACCTTCATGTTTAACATATTTACATATTAGTCATTTTGTGAGAGAGGAATTGGAACTAAAGGGAAAGAAAAAACAAGAGAAGTTTTTAAAAAGTGAGCATAATATGTATTCAGATTCTTTTTTCCTCTGGATGTGGATGGCATTGTCCATTGATTCCTGAACTGCAGAGAGAAACTGCATCCATCAGCACTGATCATCTCACAGTGCTGTTGTTAGTTTATATAATGTTCTCTTGATTCTGCTCCCTTCAGTGAGCATCAATTCATATAATTCTTTCCATGCTTCTCTAAAGCCCAGTGAGGTGAATTTTTTTTTAAACTCAAAACCAGTGACACAGTTTTGGTATAATTTCCGCAAAGATTAGAATATTAGTTACTGTTAAAATTGACATTAGCTTGACAGAACTCTGCACCCTAAACAGGGTTTGATTACACCCTAATCAGGATTTAGTAGAAACCACAGTTTATTTGTTTTGTTTACACATGGCTTAGAGTAGAATGGACTTTGCTAATTGAAAAGACCTAGAGAATTTTTACTTTTCTACATATTTTTTTCCCTTCTCTAGACTATTCCATTCTACATTTTCTCAGAATCTTATGGAGGAAAGATGGCTGCTGGGATTTCCTTAGAGCTTTACAAGGTAACAGGGGAGAATATGTAACTTTTGATTTCCAGCAGGTGCTTAAGAATGATGCTCTTTCCATGCTACTTTGAAACTTGATGCATCTTCATTGAATGGTGGAGAGAGCATTATGGATTGGAACCTGAAATCTACTATGTGATTATAGAGTAAGTCATTTACATCACTGATTTCCTCATCTGCAGAATGGGGATGATAATCTTTCCATCCCACATCTCTCAAGGACAACTAAAGATCTTTGAGTTCTTCTAAAGAAAGGCACCATATAAATTAAACTATTTCATCATTAGTAATAGTCAGGCATTCCATTCCAATCACTTAAACCAGTAGTTGCTAATAGGTTTATGTTTTGTATACACATATTGTCTATGGAAAGAAAGCTCCTGAAGAGTAGAGCTATGTTTTTCTTTCTATTCCCAGCATCCTGGCACATAGTAGGTGCTTATATACTTATTGGTTGGTTGATTGATTGGTTTAGGGTTTTTTTAGATATCTTTTTGAATAAGTCATACAATTAAAAGGAGCCAGACATTTTTTTTAAACATTTATCTTTTTAATAGTGTAGTCAAAATGGCATGGTACAATAAATAATTAATAACTAATGTTATTTAATATTTCCTACTTTTAATATTATGAATTTTTTAGACATCAATTAACATGAACATTTTTCTATACCAAGAACAAAAAGAAAAAAGGATTACATATAAAATTGTGAATTTCCACTACCTATAACCCATCAGGGTTTTAGTTTTGAATATACATATATATATGTTTTAAATTTAACATGGTAGTTCTAACAATTCTAACTTCCATGTCTCTTTTTTCCCTTTTTCACATTTCCTTTGCTCTCTTCACTTTTTTTTTTTGGAATAGCTACCACATTTATTGAATGATTGTCTCAGGGTTACAGAAAGTAGAAGTAAAAGATGTCAAGTCATACATACCATTTTTAATATATGTTACTTAAAGAAAAATCTATAATCTCTCATTAAATTACCACATAATACTACCCAAGGTTCTCTGCTCAATGATCAATGAGATAATAGAGTATCCATAAAAAAAGAACTGCCTGTTTTTTGTTTGTTTGTTTTTTCTATCTAGACTTAGGGTCAAATAGTAAGCACTTCTGACAGTGGGCCTTATTTAACTTTGGTGCAGAACTTCCCTGCTGTGTTTCATATCTGTGAAGTTCTCTTCACTTAAAAAAAAATGATTCATTGGTACTTTTTTCATTTTTTCTTTTTCTTTTTCTAGTATCACCGTCACTTTCCCCCCAAAAGTCTTCCCATATAATAAGTACATAGAGTCCCACAAAACCAGTTTCATACATTGGCTGTACCTGAAATTATATGTCTCATTCTATTCTTGTGGTCCACCACATCTTAGCTCACAGATGGAGAAGAATGCTTTATCATTGGTCTTCTGGAAACATAATTAGGCATTGGTTCAAAAATATTAAGTCTTTCTTCACAATGTTATAATTATAGTTTAACTTATTAATTTATTCAACTTTTATTTACTTCTCATTTCACCATTCTGTATCAGTTCACAAAAATGTTCTCAAGTTTCTCTGAATATTATATTACATTCACATGCCATAATTTTTTCATGCCTTTCCCAACTAATGGGAAACCTTTAGTTTCCAGTCCTTTGCTACAACAAAAGTCCCGCAACTATTTTTTTATATATTGTTTCTTTCCTTCTGTCTTTTACATCTGGGGAATAAATGCAGAGTAGTGATATCTCTGGGTACAATGGGTGTACACAGTGTAGTGTTATTTTAGTTTAAATTCAAAATGTTCCTGGAGGGTTGGACTGTACTACAATTCTACCAAGAGTGCCTCAATATGCCTGTCCTCCTATAGTCTTTCTAATATTTGTCATTTTCCCTTTTTTTGTTCATCTCTGCCAACTTCATATGAAGTAGAACCTCAGATGTTTAAATTTGCATTTCTCTAATTAGTAATAATTTGGGGCATTTTTATGTGATTTTGATAGCTTTTATTTCTTCTTTTGAGACCTGCTCCATCATATTCTTTGACCATTTAACTATTGAGGAGCAAAATATATTTCTACATTAGCCATGTTTGACGAAAGGAAGGAGAGAAAGAAAGAAGGAAGGAAGCAAGGAGGGAAAAATATGCTTTAATCTTCACTCAAAGTTCATCAATTCTCTCACAGGAGATGAATAGCATTTTTTCATCATGAATCCTTCAGAACGATCTTGGATCTTTGTTCTAATCAGTGTCTTTCACTGTTGATCATTGTTACAATATTGCTGTAATGGTGTAGATTGTTCTCTTAGGTTCTAAGGAATTCACTTTATATCAATTCATATGGATCTTCCCAGGTTTTTCTAAAAACCCATTTGTTTGACATTTCTTACAGCACAAAAGTATTCCATCACAATCATATGCCGCAATTTGTTCAGTCATTCCCCAACTGATGGACATTCCTTTTCTCTCTAGTCATTGTTGTGAAAGATATGTTCTTCCCTACTCCTAATTTGTTTAGGATATGACTTCATTTATGTAGGTCACTTATTTATTTAGAGATTGCAATAGTAGATAGTGAGAGATATTGATCTAAACCTAATTTCATTTTTAAAGTAATTTTAAATTTAAATTTTTTGTTACAATTTAAATTCCAAACTATCTTCCTCCCTTCCCACCCTATACTAGAGACCAGCATATAGATAGCTAGATAGATACATAAATAAACATATTTATCATACTATGCATATATCTTTTTATCTTTTCTTTCTCTGGAGGTGATAGCATCATCCTTCATAGGTCCTTTGTAGTTGATTTGAATATTTAAATTACTCAAAATAACTTAGTCATTCACAGTTTTGTTTCACATATTGCTGTTACTTTATATAAACATTCTCTTGATTCTGTTTATTTCACTCTTCATTATTTCATGCAAGTCTTTTCATGTTTTTTCTAAAATCAACCAGCACAGTACTATTCCATCACACTAACCTGATTTCTATCAAACTGTTTTTCAGCTTTTCCATCAGTTTTTGTCAAATTGTCTTTACCTTGGTAATTACAGTTTTCTAATTTATTGAATACCATGGAGCATCTAAATGTCACAGTTTTGGGGTCTGGTGTATCTAACCCATTCTATAAATTAACTTTCCTATTTTTAAGTTGAGACTAAATAGTTTTGATGACTACTGCTTTGTATATCCATTAGAGAGTCAGTATAGCTAGGCTCCCCTTCCCTCATTTTTTTCCCTTTCATTACTTCCCTCAAAGTTCTTGAAGTTTTGTTTCTCAAACAAATTTTGTGACTATTTTTTTAAACTAATAAAGTAATCCTTTTAGTAATTTAAGTGATATGCCATTGAATCTGTAATTTGATTTAGGTAATATTGTCATTCTTGTATTGGTGCAGCCCAACCAAAAGCGAGTAATATCATTGCAATTATTTAACTTTCTCTCTATCTCTGTAGAGACTGTTTTGAATTCATAGAATTCCTGTAGGTATCTTGGTTTTAGACTCCTTGATGTCTTATGTAGTTATTTTCAGTGGGATTTCATTCTTTGTCTTTCCTGCTTGCTTTTGTTGGTACAGCCATAAATTTGTTGACATACATTTCTGGTTCTTTGGGGAACTCATTCAACTTAGGATTGTTCCCAGAAATTTCAGCAGCTACTTAGAAGTTGACTATGCCTAGACATTGTGAGTGCTCACACAAAGGACGGTATTCCATGATTCAGGGTCAGCCATTTGCTCTGCACTCACAGGCAAAAGGAAAGTGAGACTTCACACCAGAGACTCACTTTATCTTTCTCCTATGCTTAGGTTAGTGTCAGGATGGGTATGATCAGCCTCATTTGTATGTGATGAAGCCCAAAAGAGTAGCTCTTGCTATTTCCATAGTAATAATAATAGATGGCATTAACATAGAACTTTAAGTTTTGCAATAGGCTTTGTAGACATCACAACTCTGTGAGGAAAGTATTCTTATTTTCTTTGTTTTATACATAAGGAAATTGAGACTCAGAAAGGCTAAATGATTTGCCCAGAGTTACAGAGAGATAATAGGGCAGCTCAGGGGATAGAGTTCCAGACCTGGAGTCAGGAAAAACCCAAATTCAAATGTGGCCTCAGACACTAACTGTGTGACACTGGGCAAAGTCACCTTAACCCTATTTGCCTCAGTTCCCTCAGCTGTAAAATGAGATTCAGAATCTTTGTCAAGAAAAACCTAAGTGGGTCACAGAAAATTGAACAACACTGAAACAATTAAATAAGCAACAAAGCTATTTAGTGTCTTAATGCAAGATTTGAACCCTAATCTCCTAGCTCCAGATCCAGCACTCTAGCCTCCTTGTTAAATTGCCTCTATCTATATCTACTGCTAATATCCATGATTCATTGTTGTGGGCACTTCATCCATCCAGTTTTCATGACTTTCTTTTGCCAGAAAATCACTCTTCAGACAAACTTGATGAAGAGCCTTTCTGATCTTCACCAGGCTAGTTCTCAGATGACACAATTACAATCCATTACTGAGCCCATCTTGGAAGACTTTCCTTAGCCTTTGCCAGTATCTCCTTACCAGAGATAAGCATCAGAAGAGAACCTTAGTGGTGGTTTTCTGCTCTTACAGTTCCATAACAGTGATAATAAATAGCTTATGTTTACATGGCACCTTATAAGAACAGCAATGTATTTTACAAAGAGTTATATATATATATATATATATATATATATATATATATATACATTACCTCTTTCCATCTCTGCAATAAGCTGCAAGGCAACAGTGGAGATGTTGCTTTACAGAAAGAGGCTCAAAGAGATTAAGTGAAGTCTTAAATTAAAGAACCTGGATTCACCCTCAGTTGTTCTGACCCTCAATTCAGTCAGTGCTCTTTTCATTACAAACCTCCTCTGTGAATGTCCATCAGATTTATCCACAGGCATTCATTAAGAACTTACATGACTATGTCCTAGGGGGTGGGTAATACAAATACAAAAAAAAGGTATAATTCCTACTGTCAAGGAGCTTATATTAAGTTGGGGAATATGACATTTAAGTGTATGAAAAATAAAACCATTGTTGTTTAATACAAAGCAATTAGAAAGGGAGGACACTAGTTATGGGAGGATCAGAAAATGTTTGCTATTAAATGTGGTGGTTGGGTTGTATCTGGAAGGAAGGGAGATTACTCTTATATGAGAAAGGAGCAAATTTTGGTCATGAAGAAAGGCCAAGGTAGAGGCACAGAAAGTGAAGTTTTCTGTATTGATGAAAGGGATTGGATGAATATTCCCTTCTCACCTTTTACCAAATGAAGAGATGACTGAACTTAAAATTTGCCCTTCTGAATGTGAAAAAGATCATAGGACCATAGATTTAAAGCTGGTAAGGGACCTCATAAGTTCATCTAACCTATCCCATTCACTTTACAGATAACAAACCTGAGGCTCAAAGAGGTTAAGTAGTTTGCCTCAGGTCACCTAGAGTAGCCAAGATGTTGTGACCCAAGATTTGAACTCTGAGGATTATATCTTTTTCTTCTTTTCAGGCTATCCAGAAAGGGAGTATAAATTGCAACTTTGCTGGTGTTGCCCTGGGTGATTCTTGGATTTCCCCTGTGGGTAAGGCTTCTCTCCTATTTCCCATCCAATAAGCCTTTGGCTCTATTTCAGACCCATGACTAGCATAAATACCCTGTCTCTGCAGCACCTTGAAGAGGACAGAAGTTTTTGACCTTCTCCAATATTTAAAAAGCCCTTCCCTCAAAGCATAGGATGATTTAGAACAGAAATTTCCATTTATTTTAGAAATTGCTAGATGGATGTATATTACAAAAAATGTCTTTTATTCAACCTCCCAATTTCATTGGCTTCTTTGTCCCAGCACATGTAAGTTAGTTGATTTTTTTTTATTTGAAAACTGAAGATTTGGGAATGTGGTTTCAGGAATCTAAAGCAGATAGATGTAGGTTTAATGCTCTACAAATTCCTCCTGTGAAAAGACTGACAGTAAGAAAATATAGTGACTCCACTTAAAAGATAACTTTATGGCCTCATATAGGGGCATTGCCATTCTCTGTATGTTTCTGATGATGAGTCATCCTTACCCTTAAATGGGATGAAAATCACATAAAATGAACTGTAAGTCACTACTAAGAGCTACTGATTTTCATTTCATTTGGAGTTTTAGCTCTTTGAAAGTAATTAAGTTTTTATAGCCTTAAAATATGCCTAGGACTTGAGGGGCTTCCTAACTGATCTTAGAACCTTTGTGAGTAGAACCTTAGAATTAGTCCAATTTGCAACCCAGGGCAAAACAAGACTTTCCTCTACACCACTGAACATTTCTAATGTTGGGGAATTTACTCTTGCAAGACATCTATTGGGGCAACTAGGTGCTGCAGTGGATAGAGCACTGGCCCTGGAGGACCTGAGTTCAAATATGACCTCAGATACTTAATAATTACCTAGCTGTATGACCTTGGGCAAGTCACCCCATTGCCTTGAAAAAAAAGACATCGCATTCTACTACTGAACAGCTCCAGTTCTAGAAAATTCATCTGAATTTGAATCAAAATCTTCTCCCTTCTACCTGTTTTTCCTAGTTCTGCCTACTACATAGGGGAATTAATTTAGAATCTACCTAGGGAGATTTAAAATCCCCTAATCCCACTTCCCTGACTGTTCTTGAGATATTTGAAAATGACAATCAAATGATTTCCTTTTGTCCATCTTCACCCTCCTTCTCTCCCAAAGTCAACAAACTTGTTCCTTTAACAGGTCCTCAAATAAGCAGGTCTTCAGTTTCTTGACTGAATATTTCAGATGTGCACAGTATAGCAGGGAATTTTCCTAGGCCTGCCTCTTTAAGTACATATAAGGTTCATTTATTCCTCCTGTTTATATATAATTACCAAAAAACAAACAAACCCCCAACACTCTGCAAAGCTAATACCAATGAGTTTGGTGGATGTATCTGCTCTTAACTTTCCTTAATTAGCTCATTCTCTGAAACAGTAGCTCTCAAGGGAAGGGAATGTCCAGCTCAGGGGCTGTATAATGCCCTTGATCTCATTTGATCTGGCACTACCATGGCAAATGTAGGCAGGATACAGAATTTAATAAATCTAGAAGTTTTTAAGGGTGAATTAATTAAATATTTGACCAAATATATCAGGATAATTTTTAAGTTGATAATTTTGTATGGCCCAAGAATTATGTTATAAATATTCCAATGACCCTTGGTAGAAAAAAAAGTTCCCCACCCCTGCTCTAGAACATGAATATAGGCCAACAAAGAATGTGGGAATGGCCAAGTTTTTAAAACAACCAGAAGACTGAGAAGTGGGTGGAGAAGTCACAACCCACCTGACAACTACTTTTTGGTAGGGAGACTTAATTATTTATGACAATGTTTTTTTATTTGTGACAATGTTTATTAAACATGCAATTAAGTCCTGCCACTCAGCTTTGGAGCATGTACTCCACCCTATCCCCATGAGTATCACAAAGAGTTTGATTCTAAGTTAAGGAGACAGGAAGTTATGAAATAAACATTTCAAAATTGGGAGTATGGATTAGGTTTTGCTTTTTCCCTCTTGAAAACAAAGCTGCAACAAATTTGCTTTATTCATTCTGTATATATGTGGTTCTCTTTAGATTCTGTGCTTTCCTGGGGACCTTATCTATATAGCATGGTAAGTGTACCTTTATTTCCTTTATTATAGCAATTAAATTTCTTCAACTGAAAATATTAAAGTCCTGAATTGTGTCTGTTCCTGAATTGTCTTTGAATTGCCATTCTTATCAACCTGACAGTTTATTTAATTAACCTTAGGAGCTAAAAAAAAGATTGGCAGTTTTTTTAAATGCAAAACCAGGCTTTAGAACATATGAGTAAATAAATCAATTTTATCATTTTTCCAGGCCCAGGAACCACTCTTCATGTTTTAATAGCCCTTGATTGAAGGCAACTGTCATCAGTTATATATACTTAAGCTATTTAACATTGCAATTCTCTCTAAGAGATTTTTTAAATTGAGGTTCTTTGTTTTTTATACCATCTGGGTAGAGGTCCCTCCCATTCCTCTTCTTTACTATTACTACCACCATCATTCCTACCCCCACATTAAAACCTCCCTAGTACCAAACAAAGAAACAGTTAAACAAAAACAACCAATACCCTGAATATCCCAATGATGATTTCATGTAGTCAGCTTCTTTCCATATCTTTCCACCACTTCGAAGGGGAAGGGAGCATGTTCCATATGTAGATCAGGAGGGAGGGACCAAGATTGTTCATTATAATTATTCAAAGTTCCATTTCCTTTTAGTGTTTGTGTCATTAAAATTATTTTAGTCATGGTATATATTTTCTTAGTTTTTCTACCTTCCCTCTGTGTTGGTTCATCAAAGGGTGCCTATGTCTCTCTGAATTCTTGAATTTAATCATTTCTCATGATGAGTTAATTTTTCAGTACCTTTATTAATCACAGTTCATTCAGTCATTTTCCAATCAGCAGGTACTCATTTTTGTATTCAGTTCTTTGTCAACATAGAAAAATACTGTTAGAAATATTTTGGTATATTTGGTGTCTTTGTTTTCACAGAGCTTACCACAGTGTCTGGAATGAAGCAAATACTTAATAAATTGTTTGTTGAGTGACTGATTGTCTTTGACCTACTCAGGATATATACCTCAGTGGTAATCTCTAGATTGTAGGATATGAACAATTTAGTAGCTTTCCTTACATATTGTTTTCTGGAATGGTTGGACCAATTCACAGCTCTACCAACAGTGCTTATCTTTGCAGAGATCCTCTTTCCTTTTTTTGGTCACAATGACATTTTTTTATATGAAGTGAAACCTCAGAATTGTTTTAAATTACATTTCTCTTATTACTGATTCAAAACATTTTTTCCTACCATTTAATTATTACTTCTTCTTTTGGAAGCTGTTTTGGAAACTGGACCACTTATCCACTGGGAATGATTTCTATTTGGCTTCATATTACATCAATTTCTTTTATATCTTAGATGTCAGATTCTTCCAGTGACATTTGATGTGAAAATTTCTTCCCACTTGACAATTTCTCCTTCTTCTGTTGCATTGACTTCGTATATGCAAAACCTTTTTTTAATCAAAATTGTCTTTGTGTGTGATCTCTTCCATCACTTCTCCTTTCAACCACAGATCTTAATGAAACTTAATTCTACTCTCTATTATTTTTGTAATAGAATATTTTATTTTTAGGTATCTCCATTTCTGCCCCTCCCTGAATTCCAGACATTTACTTGTTATTTATTTTTTCACATTTTTATTTTGTTATGTGAGACCAACAAGATCCTCATTCCCAAAATATGACCATGGTTAGGCTTTTAAATTAGCAGTATTTGTTTCCCTCTCTATTTGCATTCTAGTCTCTTCTAGATGACAGAAGTCTAACAGATTTGACAGAAATTGGAGAAAAAATTCTAGAAGCTATGGACAAGGGATTGTATGAATGGGCTACTCAGCTGTGGGAAGATGCAGAAACACTTGTGGAACAGGTGAGAGGAGAAATCTGATAAGGGATAAAATCAGCTATCAGAGCCACAGTCACAGGAGCTAAAGAAAAAATTGTGTGACAAACGAGTAAAAGCAGCCTGACTATTAATTTAATTTAATTTCAGGACACAGATGGAGTGAACTTTTACAATATTTTAAATAAAACTCCCCAAGAGTTTACAATGAAGATGAGCCAAGAATTCACCCAGCATCATCTAGGTGAGTTGGCCCTGGTGACCTTCAGCCATTCATAGCTTGGAAAAGTACCTATCTTTGTGTCCCCAGTTTCGAGTACAGTGCTTGGTATACAGTAAGTGCTAAATAAATGTTTGTTGATTGACTGATAGCTTAGTCCTATGAGACTTGGAAAATTCCTATCTACCTTACGCCCACTATGATTTGCATTTTGTCTAGCTCAAATGCCTCACTTATAAATAATTTCCAAAATGAAAGTCCTTTTAAACTAACCTTTCACCTCTTTGCAAATTATTGAATTTATAGGTAAGCTGTTTCTATTATTATCTCTTTTTGCATCCATTTGTATTCCCACATAGTCAGTGCTTAATGTGTGTCCCCAGACTTGATTTCTGGTATAAGACTATAGCCTCTCCTGCCCTAGGCAGTCTGCATTCATAACTAGTCATTAGGGAACTCCCAAACCCAGGATTCCTTTATATACTGGACAGAATCTGATCTCATAGTTTTTAACAGCATTTCATTCCATGCTGGTCTGTGATTGTATTCATATAACTGGGCTACACATAGCCTCATGTAATGCTCAGGATCTGACTTCAGCTTTCCCCAGTTCATGTTCTACACACACCACCAGGGCTCCTAAACTCTGCAGACACCAGTACCCACCAACTTAGATTTTGCCAGAGCTTCTCTTCCTCGGGCTCTCTAATCTCATGGTAATATGTATATATACAGGGAAAACTTCACTACAGAGTCTGAGATTCTTTCTATCCTACTGCATTCATAGATCCTCCCAAATTTCAGACAACACATACCAGCTTCCAGGCTCTAATGCTCTTAAATATTTCCAGGGATTGTAGATCTCAGCTCTCCTGTCTTCCCTCAACTATTTTCCCCAAATATCCCTCAACAAGGACATCTTATTCTTTTTTCCCTTCCCAACCTCACAGTATCCCTATTCCTAACCTTAATTCTCTTAGAGTTTGAAAACAGGAATGGTTTGCACCTTTCAAAAGTAACAAACCATCTCCATTTTCAACTTGTATTTCTCAGGAGGGCAGCCAAAATTATTTTTTTCCTATCTACCAAGTAAAACACTCCTCTCACCCAAGCTATCCCTTCCATATCAGTGTCCCTGAAACTGCAATATTTTAAATTGATGTTTGTAACTTGACCTTTCGAGTGGTTTCAGTCTGGAGTCTGTAAAAAAGAGACTGTCATGAAATTTCTTTTCTTTTCGGATTTATTTTCAGTCCAATAACTCAATGCAAACTGATTTTATTTCAGTTCGACTTTTTCACCGCCATGTGAGTCATCTACATCAGGATAAATTAAGTGCCCTCATGAATGGACCCATCAGAAAGAAGCTCAAAATCATTCCGGATTTTGTCACTTGGGGAGGTATTAGTTAATATTATTACATATTATTTGTAAAGGGTTTTGTAGAAGACAACTCATATTTATGTTTATAAACTTTAAGATTTGCAGTATACTCTTCCTTCACATTTTATCTATACCTATTGTTTAATTTCCAATGTCCTGTCTCAACTTTGAACCTGTTTTTGTAACAAAGTAATAAGCAGAAAAGGTTGAGAGAGTCAACAAGTCTAGCAAGTCTATGCAACATTCCCACATCCATAAATCCCTACCTCAATGGAGTAAAGAGATGTATAAAATGTTCTCCATTTTACAAAAGCAAGATTGATTTCTACTTGAATTCAGCATGCTTTTAATGTTATTTTCTTTTTCATTATTGTATTGAATGTATATATTGTTTTTGTGGTTCTGCTTTCTTCATATAAGTCTTTCCACGGGTCTCTGAATTTCTCATATTTATTTCTTATGGCACAATAATATTCCATTATTATTCATATGTCACAATTTACTCGATCATCCCCCAACTTATGGGCATTGGCTTTATTTTCAAATATTTACTAATATTAAGGACATTATGGAGATAAATTTTTCCATGTGCTTTTCTTTCTAGAATTGCCCTTCTTAGAATATATGCCCTTAGTGGGAATTCTGGAGCAAAAATATAAGAAAAATTTCATCATTTTTCTTGCAGAATTCCAATTTTTTTCCTAAATGGTTGGACTAGTTTGTTGCTACACCAACTGAGTACCAATATACCTATTTCAAAATTCTTCCAACGTGGACTTGAGTCTATTCTTTATCATATTTACTCATTTATGAGGCATAAGGTAAAACCTCAGGGTTGTTTTAGTATGCATTTTTCTTATTAATGCCTTGGAGCACTTTTTCTCATAATTGTTGAGCATTTGCATTTCTTCTGTAAATTCTTTATTCAGATCCTTTGACAACTTATTTATCAGGGTCTTCATCTTATATTTGTGTCATGGACATGTATATATTTGTGTCTGTGTGTGTGTGTGTGTGTGTGTGTGTGTGTGTGTGTGTGTGTGTGTGTATTATAGGATAACAGACTCTGATCAGCAATATTTGATACCAAGAGACAAAGATTTTTTCCCCCACTTGATATCTTCCCTTCTAGCACTTAGAACAGTTCCTGAAACATAATAGTCAATAAATGCTTGTTGATTTTGTTCATGCAAAAACATTTTAATTTTTTGCAAGCAAAATTATCTATTTTTTCTCTTATGACCTCCTGTTTGGTTCAGAATTTTTCTCTTAGTCATTGAAATGAAAGATCCTTCTTTCCCTTTTACCTTTTTTGATGATGTGATTTTTTTTCCCACTGAGATCAAGTAGTTTTTAGGAACTGATGTGATATATAGGGTAAATGCTGTTCTAAATGTAATTTTTCCACCTCTCCCTTCTTCGTTTCTTTGTAACACTTATGACATAAATTTTACAGCTATCTCCTTATAAATTCTTCAACAGGACTGATAATGATGGTATGCATATGTTTATGTATATGCATGTACTATGTGCTTTGTTTAAAACAAGAAACTTTTTTAAAAACTGCTTTTTTCTATTAACTCATTTATTATCCCCTCAAACCTGTAAGAAATTGTCCCTGTTCTACTGATGGTAAAACCTAGGCCCAGAAGATATAAATGATTTGTCCAAGGGCCCAAATTAAGATCTTCTCAATCCCTACCCAAGGCTCTTTATTTTAGATCACTTTGCCTCTGGAGATCATCATTGCCCTTCTGGATTTCTTTTTTTTCCTTTTTTTCTTTTATTAAAGATTTTATTTGAGTTTTACAATTTTTCCCCCAATCTTACTTCCCTCCCTCCAACCCTCTCCACAGAAAACAGTCTGTCAGTCTTTACTTTGTTTCCATGTTGTACATTGATCCAAACTGAGTGTGATGAGAGAGAAATCATATTCTGGAATTTTTTAAGGAGAAGCTATGGTTGAAGTTATATGAATTAGCTTAACTTATTAACCTATTATTTCTACTGGTAGCTAGTACAAAAGGATTAAGGGAGATCTAGAAATATCTGGCTTCTTAACCTGTCTTACTTTGTGACATTAGACAAACTGCTCCTCCAGTGTGTCATTCCTCTGTATAATAAGATGTAATGAAATCTGCCAAGTCATTAACCAGGTATTTGGATGAAATATGCCAGTGGTTCTTTTTATACTTGCCCATCCTTCCCTCCATCCCTGGTTATCATAGAGTTAGGATGTATTAGGACCAAGGCCAAAAACCATGACCTGAGAACTTAACCCTTTCATTCTAGAACTCTTATCCTGTGGCTCAGCTGGTGAACTCTACCACTGCTCCCTATTTTAACCTACTCTCAAGCCACCTCCTTCCACCATACCTTTTATGGCTCTGCAACCTGGAAAAGGTGTGCCAATCTACTTCCCTATGGTTTTACTCATCAACCTAGTAACTTTCCAAACCAAAATATTTCTCTCCAGTTACCATTCCCTTATATGTATTATCTCTGTCCATTAGATGCAAATTCCTTGAGGGCAAGATTGTTTTTTTGTGCTTTTTTGTGTGAGGCTTCCCAGCCCTTAGCAAAGTGTACCTATGGGAAGCACTTCATAAATGCTTATTCATTTATTGAATTAGGACAGTATTAACCCAGCACCTGTGTTTGATTCATGGCTTAGAACAGTGCTACAAAAGCAAATTATATACTGAAACTACTTTTGTCATGTATATAATGACTCTTCTTATTCTGATTAACTTGAGCCTAATTAATTTTTCTCCTTTCTTCATATTCAGAACAATCAAGTTTAGTTTTCAAGAACATGCAGAAGGACTTCATGAAGCCTGTGATTAACATTGTCGATGAACTACTGGAAGCTGGCATCAATGTCATAATTTACAATGGGCAATTAGATCTCATAGTGGACACCATGGGTAGGAAGGTTGAGGAGGATGGAGATGGGGAAATAATTAGATTTCACAGTGGACACATGGATGGAAATGGCTGGGGAGGTAGAGACAGGGAGATGATTAGATATCATTATAGATATCATGGATGATAATGGTTGGGGAGGATGGAGAGAGAGATATGATAACCTGAAGAGAGTTTGACCTGAAAACACCGAGATGATAAAAATTCACAGACTAGGCAAGTGGAATTGATGACATTAAGTTTGTTGGGAAGCTGGTTATCTATTTTCTATTGGGTCTCACCTGCCAGTCAGCTCTCAAACTTTGTGATAAAAGAGTAGGATTTTGTCTCTCTTCCCTTCCTCTTTCCTACAACCTCACAAGTCAAAGACCATTTATTACGCAGCTACTATGAACCAAACACAATGGTAAACACTGGCTGTACAAAGGAAAGTAAAAAAGTTATTGTTGGCACAGCTAGGTGGCGCAGCAGATAGAACCCTTGGAGTTAGGAGGACCTGAATTCAAATGTGACTTCAGACACTTAGTAATTGCTATGTGACCTTGGATAAATCGCTTAATCCCATTGCCTTAAATAAATAAAAGTTTTTTAAAAAGTTTTTGTTGTCAAGGAGCTCACATCCTAATGGGAAAGGCTTCTTGCATAAGGTGGTGTTTGAATTTAAGGAAAGAGCTTAAGGAAATCAGGGAAACTTGGAGGTGGAGATGAGGAGAGATAGCATTTCAGACAAAGGAAGCATACAATGAGAATACTCCAATTTGGGAAATGTCTCCCAAGGAGAAGGAGGCCAGTATAACCAGGCTGTGTAGTACATGAAAGGAAGCCAAGTGTAAGAAGCTTGGAAAGGTAGGAAGAGAGCAATTTATGAAGGGCTTTAAACACCAGATAGTATTTTATATATAATATTAGAGATGGAGGGGAGCACAGATATTGAATGAAGGGGAGGCAGAAATGGGAAGGGCATATTCAGATCTGTGCTTTAGGAAATTCACTTGGGTATCAGAATGGAAGATGAACTGAAGTGAAAACTAGAGAAGGTAGGAAGTGTAAGGATGGATAGCACCTTGCTTCCACTTCCACTTTTGGAGGCCAGTATCACTGGATAGTAGAGAACGTAGGGAAGAGTAAGGTGTAAGGAAACTAGAAAAGTGGGAGGGGGCCAGATGCCCATTTCAGATTTGAGGAGTGCCCCACAAACTACTGTCATCATCCTTCCACATGTCTGTTCTTTGTCTATCAGGGGCAGCTGATTGCATTAGGAGCTCTCTTCAGTTATTTATGAGAATCTCTTAATGCCATATCAGATTGCTAGAGAAGTGTTTGACTTTAAACAATTACATGGCAAAAAATTAAAATCTGTGCCTTCTCTGCACTGCAGATAGACTTGGGTGGCCCATTTCTAAGGGTTAGAGCCATTTTTAGTCACTGATAGTAAGGTCTTGTTGGAGACAGCTGATAATATTCATTTCTTTGTCTTTCTTGTCACTGACAGGTCAGGAGGCATGGCTGCGTAAACTGAAGTGGCCTGAGTTGACTACTTTCAATCAGATGAAAAGGAAGCCTCTCTATGTTAATCCTCAGTCTTATGATACATCTGCTTTCTATAAATCCCACAAGAACCTTTCTTTCTTCTGGATTTTGAAGGCTGGCCACATGGTAAGAAAAACACAGCCTTTGTATGAGATTGAAAATCATGTGGCCTCTAGAGTGGAATGCCCAGGTATATTAGAGAGCAGAAGGCTATATGGGGAAGAAGGCTGGAGTTGTGCCAAGGAAACATTTGGGTTCAAATACCTTCCTGGTTGAGGGACCACAGGCAAATCATTTAACTACTCTCAACTTCAATTTTTCATTTGTAAAATAGACATAAAAATAACCATTGTACCTTCTTTGTATGAGTAGTATGAGGCTCAGATGAGAGAATGTGTATAAAGAGTTTTACAAACCTTCAAATGCTTTATGAGGTGTGGCAGTGCTAGCCTGAGCTATATCTTTCTAGGGCAGCTAGGTGATACAATGTATAGATTACCAGGCCTTGAGTTCTTTAATTAGCTATGTGACCCTGGGCAAGTCACTTAACCCTGCTTGCCTCATCTGTAAAATGAGCTGAAGAAGGAAATAGTAAACAATTCCAGTATCTCTGCCAAGAAAACCCAAAATGGGATCACAACACAATGGGTATCTCTAAACTGTTTAGTCCTAAGATGGGACTCACCTTTAGAGGGTCATAATTCTTGAGGCTAACAATACTTATTGACCAATTGAGAAGGTGAACAGAATAGAATTGAGTGAATTCATGAAATCAAATACTTTCTTCCTAACAACTAGCTAAAATGGATTATGCACTAAAGGAATGATAGTTTTTGACTGGGTACAAGGGGGTATCTTGGAGGAACATAGGGGCACCAAAGAGAAGGAGCTAGTCTGGTGGGGTGGGGGAGTCCCAAGGGAATTATAAGCATTTAGAACACTGAGATAGGAGTGACTAGTTGGCACAGTGGATAGAGCACTGGCCCTAGAGTCGGGAGTACCTGAGTTCAAATGCGGCCTCAGACAATAATTACCTAACTGCCTTGGGCAAGCCACTTAACCCCATTTGCCTTGCAAAAACCTTTCAAAAAAAAAAAGAAAAGAGAAAAGAGAACACTGAGATGAAGAAATGAACTGGCAACCATGCTGTTGGTTACAAAAGGAACAACAGATAATGCATAAACTCAGCACAATTTAACAGTGTTGCTGGGGGAAACCTGACAGCGCAGGTCATTCTGGGTTCTTTATTATGGAAAAGACATTTCATACATTCAAACCATCTTTAAATTTTTCTAACTTTCCATTCAATTATTTCTATTAGTTTTCCTTCATGTTATTTTTAGATCTTTCATGACTCTTTGAAAGTACAACCTGAAGCTCTTTGGCATAAGAAATTTGGCTTCTTTTAAAAATATACTCCAAGGGGCAGCTAGGTGGTGCAGTGGATAAAGCACCAGCCCTGGAGGCAGGAGTACCTAGGTTCAAATCCCGCCTCAGACACTTAATAATAATTACCTAGCTGTGTGGCCTTGGGCAAGCCATTTAACCCCATTTGCCTTGCAAAAACAAACAAACAAAAAGATATAAAAGTATGCTCCAAGTATCATTTTTATGTTTAATATCCTACTGCTTTATAGCAGACCCTATGTAATATTGTCTGACCAATATAATCTGCCAATAATAGCATTAATACGTCAAAATTAAATGCTACCCAGGATGGATTAAAATTATGAAAAATTAATTATTATCCTGAAAAGACATATAAATTGATGCAAATTGAACTGAGCAAATCATTGTACTCCTGTGTAACAAACAACCTGTGTTACAACTATGTAATAGCAAAACTGAACAGTGATCAACTCTGAATGACTTGGCTATTCTTAGCCATAAAAAGATCCAAGACAATTCTAAAGAACTCATGATAAAAAAATGTTATTCCTCTCCAGTACTGATGGTATATGAATGCAGATCAAAGCAAACTTTTAAATCTATTTTTTGAGAGGATTCTGGAAAGTTGGTCAGAGTAGGTCAGAAAATTCCATGCTCTCCAGGTTTCCTCCACTAAAAATTCAAAAAAATCTCAGGGTAAAAGTAGATTGACAAAAACAAATAAAAGTTTTAGCAGAACAGTTTTCCTTCTGGAACAACAAGAGAAGATCCAGTGTTCCTACTGGGAAAACCAGACGATCTAAAGAAAGATTCCAGACCGAGGTCTGACTTATTGAGTAAAGCAAAAACATCTCCAGGCTAGCTCCCTGTAACAGAAAAAGGACAGCCTTAGGGGCTGCTGGGTTGGGAGGTAGTCCTCAAATTAGCCACAGAGATTTTCATCTCTAGGATGGTGTAGGGAGTCAGGTGTCTGAGAAGGGAAGAAAGAAAATCTCTGCTGATAAGGAATGCAGCCCTGCTGTTCAGATAAGATGAGGTCCTGGGAAAGAAGGAACTAGCACATGCCCTGGTGAGGATAGATGCAATGGTGCTGGATGCTACTGGCTTTAGAGAAGAATTGAGTTCTTGGTCTTGGTCCCAGGCAGGAGAGCTGAAGACTATAGCCTCTGGAAGGTTCTCAGGGAGAAAGATCAATTTCAGCACAGTGTGTTAAGGGACCCCAGCTATGACTTGGAGGGTAAAAGTAGTACATAGGGTGAACCCAAGACAAGGATCCTGAGATCAGAGCCACTGCCCCCAATAACAGCAATAGAAGAATATAAGAAAAAAACTTCTAAAAAAACTCAAAATAAATAAAACCTTTCTAAAATTAAAAAAAAATTTCAAAAAATGAGCAGATTAAGGAGGAAACCCTACCCTAGACAGTTCCTATGAGAATAGAGAAAACTGGGGTTCATCAAAAGATGCTGAAGCAAAAAAAAAGCTTCTTCTACCCTAACAAGTAACATCAAATGGCTACCTACTCAAAAATAGTACATAGAGGAACTCAAAAAAGACTTTTGAAATCAAACAAGAGAGACTGAGAAAAAATTTAAAAAGAAAATAAATACAACTCAAGGGAAAAAAAGATTATGAAAAGAAAGTAAACCAACTAGAAAAGGAGATCCAGAATCTTAAAGAAGAAAATGACTCTTTGAAGATTAGAGTGGAACAATGGGAAGTCAATGAAGCTATAAGAGACAAAGAAATATTAAAACAAAATATACAGAATGAAAAAATAGAAGAGTACATGAAACACCTCATAGGAAAAACATCACTTTTGGAGAACAGATCAAAAAAAGAGAAAACATAAGAAAAACTTAAAACTACAATCAAAAAATGAATTTTGAAGGGCAATTAGGTAGTACAGTGGATAGAGCACTGGCCCTGGAGTCAGGAGGACCTGAGATCAAATATGGCCTCAGACACTTAATAATTACCTAGCTGTGTGATCTTGGGCAGGTCACTTAACCCCATTGCCTTGCAAAAACCAAAAAAAAAACTTCTTGACACAATGACATAAGAAATAATTAAAGAAAATTGTTAGAACAAGACAGGAAAGTAGAATTAGAAAAAATTTACCAATCACTGCCTGAAATGGATGCTGGGAGAAAAACTTACAGGAATATCATAGTTAAATTCCAAAATCCTCTGCTTAAGGAAAAAATTAGGAGCAACAAGAAAAAAATTTTTCGATATGGCAGAATCACAATTAGGATTACACAAGTCTTAGCAGCAGTGATTTTAAAAGATCTTGGAAAAAAGTGTTTTGAAGAGTAAAAGACCTGGACTTGCAGCCGAAAATGTCATACCAGCAAAATTAAGCATAATATTGAATTAAAAAAATGGACATTCAACAAATTGCCAGACTTTCATGATTTTGCAAAAAAATTTGAACTTAATAGAAAATATGGCATACAAGAGCCAAAAGAAATATAAGGTAAACATCAAAAGCTATCACAAGGGACTCAATAAGGGCAACTCGTTTATTATCTATACATAGAAATGTAAAACATATGTCCAAGCTTGTTATTAGTAGCTGGGCAATTAGAAGGAAAGATGGGGATAGAGCTAGTAGAATGGAGTTCTCAAAAGTAAAAAAAAAAACCAAAATAAACAAGCAGAGTTACCATCTTATACAAATGAAGTGTTAGAAGAATTGATACAGAAGAATTAGATAGGGACAGAGAGCTTATTCTGAACACTTACTCTCATCAGGAATGGGATAAGAGGGTATATAGAAGGTTGTGTAGATTAATGGGGTGGGGGGGCTATAGAAAGATGTGTAAAAAAGGGATTCTTTGAAGAACAATTGATTAAGGAATGAGCAAGGTTGCTTCTGCTTTGGGGTTTTTTTTTAATCTGTTCATCCTTTTCAAACGACTAATATAGAAGTATGTTTAGCTATAAATAATCTAAATCAGGAAGCTTTCCTTCTCAAGAAGAGGAAAGTGGAAGAAGGGAGGGAATCTGGAACTCAAAAATTATTTTTTAAAAATGTTAAAATTATTTTTATGTGTAATTGAAAGAATTAAAAATTAGGGGTGGCTAGATGGTGCGTGGATAGAGCACCAGCCCTGGAGTCAGGAGTACCTCAGTTCAAATCTGGCCTCAGACACTTAATAATTGACTAGCTGTGTGACCTTGGGCAAAGTCATTTAACCCCATTGCCTAGCAAAAAAAAAAGAAAGAAAGAAAAACAAACAAAAAAAGAATTAAAAATTAAATGCCACCCTACCCTACTCCTAACACTGCAAAGCCCTGATATAACATTGATCTGATATCTGGAATTAGGAAGCTATCAACTGCCTCCAGGACCTTATTTCAAATAAACTTATGTTTTCATGGATATGCCTGTACTTATTCTTTCTTTGTTTTTCCCTTCTCTCCTCCCCTCCTTCTCTTCTCTTCCCCTGTCTTCCCCTCCCCTCCTCTCTCTACTTCCTCCCTCTAAAATCAGGCAGTTTAAATGACCTATAAGTTTGCTTCCAGTTCTCAGTCTAAAAGTCTGTGATTTCTTGGATACTACCCCTTAATCTCAACACTGAGCCCTAAATAAATCCAACAATAGCAATACTAATATTTGGACTCTTTTTCCCCACCAGGTTCCATCAGACCAAGGGGAAATGGCCTTGAAAATGATGAGGATAGTGACTGGACAAGAAAAGAGCTGAGATGGAAGCCAGTTGATTTGGCCCCTGTAGCGAAGTACAGTGTCAAGGTCATTGACAGTGTCAAGTACAACATTGCTGAGTTGGGCAACAGAAAGACTGATGAGGTGCCACGGCCCTTTCTTTCAGACATCAAAAACCGAACTCTTTATGATCTATGAAGCTTTGAGTCAACGTACAATTCTTTCCTAAATTGAACATTTTTCTGAGATTAAAAGACTCCCCCAAGTACTTTCTTTAAAAAGCCCAATGGTTTAGGGTTGGGTTTGGATTTTTTGTTTTGTTTTGGGGGAGTTTTCAGGGTGGGTGGTTGGCCTTTGTATGAACTACTTTTTTTATGGACCTGTTTTCATCAGGATGAAGTTTTGAGTGTTTTTGTACTTCTCTAAATTTAATGTAACCAATATTGGAATTATTTTTGATTTGATTAGTTAATTTTTTAATTAGTTAAAATAATCCAAATTTCTTCCATGTTTACATAACATATCAGCATCAGCATTTCAGTATTGAACCCTCTTGGGTCTTTTGTTTACATTTTAAAAAGTCAGCCAATACTGTTGGCCCATATATAGAGACTTCCAATTCCAATTCAGCAAGCATTTACAAAGTACCCTACAATATACAAGGCAAATTTCTATACACTAGCAAATTTCCTATGTGGACCTGAAGAAGGAGAGCAGACTTTCAACTTCCTCTTGTTGAGAGAGTTTTAATTCTGACACCACTGATTCCAGATTGAAATTTAGCCTCTCCTACTACTTCCTGCCTGGCTGTTCTCTGCCCTGCAATAACAGCATTCATCATTAGAATCTGCCTGAAAATTCCAGTAGATTTAAACCTTCATGCATTGATCATTAAAAATGAAAATATTTCCTTATTTAACTACCTTGGTCTTTTCTTTAATACCAGTCTATTCTCTGGCGAAGTGACTCTGATGTCTTACTTCAGGGAAGTGACATTATTGAGAGTTTAACAGTAAGAGAGCAGCTTATAGTTCCTAGGTAGTATGTGGGATAAAAATCCACTTAAAAAAAATAGAGATTCCTCTCAGCAAAAAAGAAACTTTATTTTGGCTTTTCTCGAGAAAAGGACACACTCCAAATCTCACAAAGGTAGTGAAGATCAAGGAGCTGCCCCAGGTTACAGTCAAGCAAGATTATATGGCCTAGCCCGATCCCCCCCCCCCCAGCCCCCTCTCTTCCAACCTGATTGGTTAAGGTTTTCAGAGTTACAATCTTTACAAAAAAAATCTACCTGGTAACAAAGAGAAGAATAAAATGTTTTCATACAATATTGCCTCACCATCCAGATGGTGAGGATATCAGAAGATTTCTGATGGTCTTTTGTTGTCTAAATAAATTAATGTCTGAGTATTCAAGGTCTTAGAGAATCTGTCTTCTTAGTTTAGTACTTTTCATCAAACAAGAGGAGGCAGTCTACTGTTCTCCCAGTCTATCAGCAAATAGGTGGCTAACTAAGAATGCAAGGTATCTTCTCTGGAAATATTCCACTCTTTCCCTCCCTAACAGAATCAGGAGGGTGCCTGGTTTGGAATGCAAGGTCTCTCTCCCTCTTTCTTCTAAAAATAATAGTCTGTCTTTGTTTTAATGATTTTTAACCCTAAGAGGACTTCACTAGGAATATTAACTCTTAAGACAGAATATTCCACTCAGTAGGACTGCAGTAGTATGGAGTAGCATGTCCACAACACAACTAATTCATTATCTCTCCAAACCCATCCTGCCCTACAAACTCTATCATCCTACCAGTGACCCAGGTTCATGTCATTGTTATCTTTGACCCCTCACTTTCACTCACCAAATCTCATTTCTTCCTACCTCCAAAGAATTTCTTGCATTTGTCCTCTTGTCCACTTCTTGTCTTTTGATCAAAGGGAAGTTCAGTTTGACATTTAAAGCCCTTCATAATCTGGTTCAGTTCTACCTTTCTAACCTTATCTCTCATTAATTTCCACACACACATGATTTTGCCAAGCTTTCCCCTTTAAACTTCCTCACATGCAGATTTTCCATCTCCCTCCATGCCCTTTGTATTGGCTGTACCCCATGCCTGGAATGAATTCTGAATTCTCCTTTGCCTATTAAAACCCCTGACTTACTTCACAGATCAGCTCCAGCTACATCTTCTACTTGAAATGAAGCATTTCCTGTTCCTTCCATTAGTGCCTTTACCCCAATGTTTTGTATCCATATATTTATGTGTATAGATCAATCTGTCTTATCTGGTCTGTTCTCACTAGTTGTAAACTCTTGAGTGCAGGACCTTTTGTCTCTGGATCTCTGCTGCCTAGCTTAGCCCCTAGTACAGAGTTGTTTTCTAATATTTGTTGGTGGATTTATTAAAAGGTGTATTTTGTTTTTCAGGTTAGTAAGACCAGTAAAGTATAGCATGATGGAAAGGTTGTAGTTAATGTAAAATATGACAAAAGGCATTTCATTTCCAATTCAAGAAATTAAGTTCCTATTAAATAAGTGGGACTACTTTAGGCATTGGAGATAAAGACAAAAACAAAATAGACCCTGCCCTCAAAGCCCCAAGCCTCTGGGATTCTCTTCTCTGGAAAGTGAAAGCTTTGAAATTTTTTGTTTTGTTTTGCTTTGTTTGCACCTCCAGTGACTAGCTCATAGTAGAATGTAGTGCTTAAATATCAATTCCTTTAGAAATAAGTTCCTCAGGGCAGCTAGGTTGGGCAGTGAATAGATCACCAGCCCTGGAGTCTGGAGGACCTGAGTTCAAATGTGACCTCAGACAATAATTATCTTGCTGTGTGTCCTGGGGCAAGTCACTTAACCCCATAGCCTTGAAAAAAAACAAAACCCCAAACCCCAAAATTGGAATTAGGCAAATGGAAACAAATAATTTCATGAGACTTCAAGAAACAGTACAACAAAATCAAAAGTATTTTAAAAAAAAGAAATGTCTTGGCTTTACTTTTATTAGTTTCTTTATTGTTTCTGTCTCTCACATAACGTGTGCTTAATAAATGTTTGTTGACTATAATTGTTAAATCTCATACTGAAAAAAATAATTATGATAAATTGCTGGTCATGAGAAAAATTTTTGAGGCCGCTCAGAATTACTTAGTTGTTTTATCTAAAATCTCTGGTGCAGTCATTTCAGTTGTGTCTGACTTTGATTCCATTTGGGAATTTTTTGGCAGTGATATTGGAGTTTGCTAGTTTCCTTCTCCAACTCATTTTGCAGTTGAGGAATTTGAGGCAAACACGTTTAAGGTACTTGCCCAAGATCGTACAACTAGTAAGGGTTTGAATTCAGAAAGATGAATCTTCCTGTCTCTGGATCTGGCACTCTATCCACTTTACCCCTAGTTGAACCTATCTAAGGTCAGCCTACTATAATTTTTGCACCAAGAAGCTCGAACCCTTATATACAGGAAGTTAAAAAGGATAAGAACAGCAAAAAAAAACCCCCATCAATTTGTAATTTCAAACACATAACCCAAGTCCCTTTTATCCTGTTGAAGGGAAGAAAAGGTGTAAGGTGTTTTAAAATCAGAATTTTCACTTTCATGAAAACATGAAATTGTATGAAAATGTGAGAGAAGGGTCATTGCTTAGTTCACAGGATTAGAAAATTAGAACCAGAAGGGACTTGAGACCATCCAGTCCAAACTCCTTATTTTACACCTGAGGAAGCTGGAGCATAAAAGTTAAGTGACTTGTCCTGTAGCTATTGTCTGGGGCAGGATTTGAACCCAGGTCATCCTGGGTTAGTTAAAAATGAGAAAGTAGGGATGAAAGCAGTGGATAGCATGACTCAGTATAGGGGCCATGGTCTTTCTAGAGGTACAGAAGCTATTGAGCACAATTCTAGCAAGTATGCCACGTTGATATAGCAGAATAAAAGAATAGCCAGCTTCAACATTAATCTCCTATGTTTGTAACCTCAGCAACATCCTCAACTTGTCTCCCTTACTGCTTAGATATGATCAGCTACTAAGTCTTTGATGAATACTTCAATATTATCTTGTACACCTGACTCCTCTCCACTCACACAGCTACTGACTGCCTTAGGTCAGGCTTTCAGTACCTGGATTTCAAAACCCTAATAATTGACCTCTCTACCTCAAGTTGCTTTCCTATACTAGTCCATGTTCCACTCAGCTGCCAAAGAGATTTTCGTGAAGAACAGATCTGAATAAGCCTTCTCAATTAATTCTTGTGGCTCTTGCAAGATAAAATATAAGCTTCTTTGTTTCGTTTTTGAAAGGCCTTTACAACCTGGCCCCAATCTATCTTTCTAGTCTCATTAGACATCACTCCTGTATATTGAAATTTCTATGTTGTTGCTTTTGCCCTGGTTCTCAGCCAACCCTAGAAAGAATTTCGTCTCCTTCCTCTTCCATCTTCCTCACCTTCAAAGCAAAGTTCAAGCACCATCCTATGGACGAAGTTTTTGTGAACATCTCAACTACAAGTGCCCTCCTTCCTAAAGTACCTTTCAATTTAGCTACTTTATAATTATTCTCTTTATTTTCATCTTGTATATTCTTATATATGTATTTGTTGTTCTTCCTCTATTAGAATATACGCTCCTAGCAAGTAAGAATTGTTTCTTTTTTAAAAACAAATACTAGTACTCAGAAGTATGCTGGCACATATTCAACAACCAGGTCCGGTTGTTCCCCCCCACACACACACACACGTACATGCACACAAAAAAAGACCATTTAGATACACTGTTAAATTTAAACTCCATTATTAACATTTTCTCCATCACTTTCTTAAGTCTAGATAATCAACAAAACAATTAATCAAGCCTAGATTTCTAGCATTTGCTGATTTCTGAGGTGTAAATGCTCTCATTGAAAACTGAATAGCCAGCTCTCAAGCTAATTAAAGTTGATTCCAGGTCACTTCTACTTGTAAGTAACCCAGTTCCTAGCACAGTACCTAAACATAGTAGGTTCTTAATAAATGATTTTTGATTGGCTGATTGATTGATGGAATTTCTCTAAACCTTGGCTTTTCTCATTGGTAAAATGAGGCAATTGGATTAAATGATCTCTAAATGCTCCTTCTAGTTCTAAGTTTATCATCTTTTTATGGTCTTTTTCCTCATTTATTTCCTTCAACTCACTCTACTCTGTCTACAATTTTTGACAGATTTCTTTTATGTTTTTTCTAATACTATGTTTTTTTCTGGTTACATATAAAAACAATGTTCATTTTTTTTAAATTCTGAATTCTAAATTCTCTTCCTCCTTCCCTCCCCTCTCTTCTCCCAGAGATGGTAAATTATACATCACAAGCAGCTTTTGTCCAGACCAAGCTCTTCAATTCTGCCCATGAATGCTGTCCCATTGTATTTCCCTCCTTACTGTTCCACCCATAAATATCACTCTACAGAAATTTCCCTTTATCAGGCTCCATTCTGCTGATACAGTCTCCTCCTTGATAGTAGAGTACAATCCTACATTCCAGGAGAAATTCCTCTGTTACTTAGACTCTAATATATTACCATTTGAGATTTGTATATAGATCCTGGCATCTCTGTTTAGAAGGACAGTAAAACATATCTTTGACTCCTATGTATTTTAATTGTTTTTTTTAAGTGAATTAACTTAGATAATGTCTTCCCTTTGGTTATAAGATTAAAGGTTTCTCAGAAATGCCCAAACCTTTGATCGCAGTTATGGGCTAATAAATCATAGACTGCTGGAGAAAATCATCTCTTCTATTCCTCTCACTTAAAAGATATGGAAACTGTCTCCCATAGTCAGAAGATTGTACACTTAATAGTTCCTTAATAAATGTTTGCTGCTATTAGTGGCAGAAACAAAGAGGAATAATGAGCATTTGCTAACCTCAATTTAAATTTAGGTGCATTACTACCCTGACTTCAGTTTGAGTCTAAAAAATGGTTTTTAGTGTTGATTTATGATTTCATTGTTGTACAGACTTTCAGGTAAGGAAAGCCACTCTAGCAGAGAAGGGGGTTTTAGTGCCTGGAGCACTAAAAGGATAAAATTTGCTGAAGTCATATAAACAGGTGGGCCTAATCAAATAGGTATTCCAAAATTAAGTACAAGAGAAATCATGAAAAATTGTGTCAATGCTGCATAAAATATTTGATTAATTTAAGCAAAGGTCCTGATATTTGGGTGGTCCAAACTATGAAAGTAAAAATATAAATATATTAAAGGGAAACATTTTAACCTTTTGATCCCAATAGATTTTCTTGTTGAAGGGAACTCCTAGTAAAGCAGATTGGCAAAAGTTCAGCAACTCATAGTCATGGAGAGTTGATGAAGAGCACAGACAGGTTAAGCAATTAGCTGGAACCTGTGTATATGTCAAAGAAGAACTTGAACTCAGATCTTTCTGAGTGCTAGGATTGGTTTCTATGTGTGACTATGTCATGTTGCATCTCTTGATTCTTTTAAGTTTAGGTAAATTGGATATAAAACTTTTGATAGAGCAGCAGTTTTTCTTTTAAAAAGTTGTCTGTAACACTGGTTCCAATTACCCCTTCTATGCAGGCTATCATTACAATTTTCTGACTCTAAGAGCCCAGAGGAATATTGAGGATTTGGGAGATGGGCTTGACAGTTTTGAGAGATTGAAAAGTTAATGGAGTTAATGGAGAGATTGAAAAGTAATTGAGGAGATAAGAGAAAAAAACAGGAACAAAAACTTTCTTGAGAGAATTGTTTAACATCCAAAAAGGAAAGGAAATAAACATTTGAGTGTTAGCCACTGTGCTAAGCACTTTTTGTAATATTTGATCTTCACAGCAACTCTGTGTTCTATTATTATTATTCCTATTTTATAATTAAGGAAATCAAATCAAGCAGAAATTAAATGACTTGCTCAGGGTCACACAACTAGCAAGTGTTTGAGACCTGAAGTCAAATTTGAACTCCAGGTCTTCCTGACCTGCCCAGCATTCTTTCCACTGCAGCATTTCACTTCCTCTAGAGTAAGAAACATTAAATCGAAAATTTATTGAGGAATCTGTTAAGAGTAATGTCTTAAAAGACACAGGAGTAGGCAAGAAGAAAGGAGATGAAGAATATTTCTTTCCTGATGCTATTGTTTTAACCTTTACCTTGTAAAAAGGAGGATGAGAATACTTGAGAAGATATTTTAATTGATATTCTGAGAAATGTATTTTGAGAAATGACAAGGCTTTTGAGGTGACACTGGCTATGATCTTTCTCGTAGCTGAAACATTGTGAATATAATTGTAAGTTATTATAAATAATTATCTATCTTTGTGGTTTTGCTTTGTTAATATAACACCCTTAACATGTATTTAATCCTAGATTGGGGGGTTTATATAGAAATATGAACAATAATATATGGGAATGGAGATTTTTCAAAGTAATTTTTACATAACTAGGAGAGGCAATAATATACTGGATGGAGAACTGACCTCAAAGTTAAAGAGATCTGTTTCAAGATCCCATTCTGAAATATAATAATCCTGTGTCCTTGAGCAAGTCACCCAGTTCTCAGTGCTCTGAGTCACTCTTAAGAATATATAGTTGAAGGGGCGGCTAGGTGGCATAGTGCATAAAGCACAGGCCTTGGAGTCAGGAGTACCTGGGTTCAAATCCGGCCTCAGACACTTAATAATTACCTAGCTGTGTGGCCTTGGGCAAGCCACTTAACCCCATTTGCCTTGCAAAAAAACCAAAAACTAAAAAAAAAAAATTATATATATATATGTATATATATATATATATATATATATATATGTATGTATGTATGTATAGTTGAGGGGCGGCTAGGTGGCGCAGTGGATAGAGCACTAGCCCTGGAGTCAGGAGTACCTGAGTTCAAATCTGGCCTCAGATATCTAATAATTACCTAGCTGTGTGGTTCTTGGGCAAGCCACTTAACCCCATTGCCTAGCAAAAAAAAAACCCAAAAAAAACCCTAAAAAAAAGAATATAAAAAAGAATATATAGTTGAGAGGCAGCTAGGTGGTGTAGTAGATAGAGCAACAGCCCTGGAGTCAGGAGGACCTGAGTTCAAATTTGGCCTCAGACACTTAATAACTACCTAGTTGTGTGACCTTGGCCAACTCACTTAACCCCACTGCCTTAAAAAAATTTTTTTAAAAGAATATATAGTGAAAACAAGGTGATAACCAGTATTAATAGAGAGTATTTTCTCACTTGGAGTTCCCTAAGCAGAAGAAAATAATATTTAATAAGCTGGAGTGGGGGAATCAAATCTTAATCATTTAATTAATGAGAAGTTGTTATTAGCAATCAGTGCGGCAAAATCTAAAGTTTTTCCTGAATTACCCTAGACTTCAGAATTACAAGAGTGAATAGAATATGTTAAGTAGCAAACTGAGAAGTTATCTACAGTGAGTATGGAAGCAGTAACTTCTAATTAGGAAATCTCATTAGAAACTGAAGACCACAATAATGCCCTGATTAAGAAAGCTGCAGTGGTTATAAATGAGTATGGCAGTTCTCAGACTGAGTATGCTCCATATGATGTGGTACCCTAAATAGCCCAGCATTGGAGTAGACAAAAGATCATGTCACATATGACCTCTTACATGTACATTTCCTATTCCTGGAGTTTTTATTTTAGTCCTTTTGCTCAAAAAAACTGTATGCACTTTTCAGATATATTTACTTACATGTATATAATGTGTTGGTTTAAGAGTTGTTCAACCATTCCCTATTTGCTCCCCACTTTACTATTAAGCCATTGCTTGGATGAGTTTCCTCATATTAAACATTCTCTGCTCTAAGAAGTTGTAACAAAAGGATCTACAATTCTTTCTATTTCTAGCTCTGGATCCCCAGCCAAAGACAGTACTCTGGCAAAATACCTCAGTAATAAATTAAATACCTCTGTCTCTAGGAATGGTCCTCTTCAATTACCTCCTTCAAATTACAGTCACACTAAAACTAGTAAATGCCTGTGGATAATTCTGCTTATAAAGACAAAGAACTATGTATGAACAAGATACGTATGTGTGTGTGTATATATATATATATATATATATATATATATATATATATATATATATATATAGAGAGAGAGAGAGAGAGAGAGAGAGAGAGAGAGAGAGAGGATAAAGAATATAAAAGTAGATCATTTGGTAAATGAATGCCCTTAATCATGAGTTGGTGAATTATCTACATATATAATATAATATTACTCTGCTACAAGAAATGACAAATAAGAATACAAGGAAGCTTTTACATACTTTTACATCTCTACATTACTAACATAAAATGAAGTAGGAAGAGTCAAGAAAATAAAGTACACAATGACTATAAAAATGTAAATGGAAAGAAAAACAACCATAAAGTAATCAGAAGAGAATGTTACAAAATTACAAAGAATAATCATGACCCCAAAGAAGACATATGAGAAGATATTACCATCCAGAAGTATATTGGTAAATGTTTAATGACTATCTCTAAAAAAATTCATTAGTAACACTTTATTAAGTCTATAAACATCAACAAAACAGTAAGTCAAGTCTTGATTTGTTTGCTAGGAAAAAATATCCAGGACAACATTTTTTTTTTTAGATTTTTGCAAGGCAAATGGAGTTAAGTGGCTTTCCCAAGGCCACACAGCTAGGTTTGAACCCAGGTACTCCTGACTCCAGGGCCGGTGCTCTATCCACTGCGCCACATAGTGGCCCCAGGACACCATTTTTGATCTTGCACAGAATTCAGCATATCCTAGCACTAAAGACCTTTTAGGACAGCTAGGTGGCACAATGTATAGAAACTATCAGGCCTAGAGTCATGAAATCAACTTTCTGAGTTCAAATCTGCTTTTAATACTTACTAGCTAGGTGATCTTGGGTAAGTCACTTAACCCTGTTTGCCTTCATTTCCTTTTTTTATTTATTTTTTAAATTTATTTTTATTACACTTAACCCCATTTGCCTTGCCAAAATCTAAAAAAAAATTATTTTTATTAAAGATATTATTTGAGTTTTACAATTTTCCCCCCAATCTTGCTTCCCTCCCCCTGCCCCCCACGGAAAGCACTCTTGTCAGTCTTTACTTTGTTTCCATGTTGTACCTTGATCCAAATTGGGTGTGATGAGAGAGAAATCATATCCTTAAAGAAGAGAAGAGAAGTCTAAGAGGTAACAAGATCAGACAATAAGATATCTGTTTGTTTTCCTAAATTAAAGGGAATTGTCCTTGAACTTTGTTCGCCTTCATTTCCTTTTCTGTAAAATGAGCTAGAGAGGGGCAGAGCCAAGATGGCAACAGGAGAGGACCTTCTCTCAGTTGCTCTGGAGCAAAACTTATAAACTAAGGACTCTAACTACATTTTCAAGAGACAGAACCCACAGAGGAATCCAGTGAGGCAATTCTCTAACCCAAGTTAACCTGGAAAAGAGCAGAAAGGCTTGGCTCCACAGGATCGGAGGGGTGTCCCACCAGAGGGGTGGCCCACCAGAGCAAAGGAACTTCAGCTTCCCAGAGGCAGCCCCAGGGCACTGGGAGCTGCAGCTCACAGCAGAGGGGGCAGTTCCCTGACCTACACCCTAGGGAGCACCAGGCAAAACTTGGGGGAACAGCAGGGGGACCTCTGCCAGAGCGAGCATGTGAAGGCCAGCCCTCAGGGCACACAACAAGCAGCCAAGGCAGCCCAGATCCAGGAAACAGAAGCAGGCAGAACCCCTTAAGCAGGAGCCCCCAGGGCATGATCCCATTGAGCTGAGGGAGGGGAGTGAAGAGAGAGACTGTAGAGTTCTCTCCTCTGACCCTGAAACAGGACTCTGGGGTTCTGACCACATTCAGATCCTGATTGCAGTCTAGGCCCCCCCCATAGAACAGCAGGGCCCCCCCCACACCTCAGCCCCATGGCAGAGTGGGGCGCATATGGTCATTCACAGACCAGGAGGGAGGACAGAGCCTCACACACTGAGATCCTTGTGAGGGTGTCCCAAAAGCTCAGGAAGCACCCCGAAACCGGGCTCAGCCTGTGAAAATGAGTTTGCAGAGAAAAAAAAGGAACACAATTGAGAGACACTTTGCCTATGACCCCAAGAAGGATCAAAATACTCAATCTGAAGATGAGGAGGTACAAGTTCCTGCATCTAAAGACTCCAAGAAAAACAGAAATTGGGCTCAGGCCATGACAGAGCTCCAAAAAGACTTTGAAAAATCAAGTGAGGGAGATAGAGGAAAAATTGGGAAAAGAAATGTGAGAGAGATGCAGGAAAAATATGAAAATGAAGTCAGCAGCTTAGTCAAAGAGATCCAAAAAAAATGCTGAAGAAAATAGCATGTTAAAAACCAGCTTAGGTCAAATGGATAAAACAGTTCAAAAAGTTATTGAGGAGAAGAATGCTTTAAAAAGCAGAATTGGCCAGATGGAAAAGGAGATAAAAAAGCTCTCTGAGGAAAACAAATCCTTCAGACAAAGAATAGAACTCAAGGAGATTGATGAATTTATGAGAAATCAGGACACAATACTTCAAAACCAAAGGAATGAAAAATTAGAAGAAAATGTGAAACATCTCATTGAAAAAACAACAGATATGGAAAACAGATTTAGGAAAGATAATTTAAAAATTATTAGAATACCTGAAAGTCATGACCAGGAAAAGAGCCTTGACATCATTTTCAAAGAATTATTACAGGAAAATTGCCCTGATATCCTGGAAGCAGAGGGCAAAATAGAAATGGAGAGAATCCACCGATCTCCCAGAGAAAGAGATCCAAAAAAAACAACCCCCCCAGGATTATTGTAGCCAAGTTCCAGAATTCCCAAGTCAAAGAGAAAATATTACAAGCAGCCAGAAGGACACAACTCAAATATCATGGAGCTGCAATCAGGATCTCACAGGACTTAGCAGCAACTACATTAAAAGCTCATAGGGCTTGGAATATAATATTCTGGAAGGCAAAAGAACTTAGAATGCAACTGAGAATCAACTACCCAGCAAAACTGAACATCCTCTTCCAGGGAAAAACATGGACTTTCCATTAGTCATCAAAACTGTTTGGTATTGGCTAAGAAATAGAGTGGTGGACCAGTGGAATAGACTAGGTGTAAAAGCAGGTGATTACAGTGATCTGCTGTCTGATAAACCCAAAGAGTCCAGCCATTGTGATAAATCTCCCTCTCTGATAAAAAAACTGCTGGGATAATTGGAAGTTAGTATGGAAGAAACTTAGATTAGACCAACACCTCACACCCTTTACCAAGATAAAATCCAAATGGTTACAGGACTTAGACATAAAAAACAATACTATAAGCAAATTAGAAAATCAAGGACTAGTCTACCTGTCAGATCTATGGAAAGGATAGAAGTTTATGACTAAGGAAGAGTTGGAGAACATCACCAAAAACCAATTAGATGATTTCAATTACATTAAATTAAAAAGCTTTTGCACAGATAAAACCAATGTAACCAAGATCAAAAGAAACACAGTAAATTGGTAATCAATCTTTACAACTAATGATCCTGACAAAGGACTCATTTCTAAAATATACAGAGAACTGAGTCATATTTTTAAAACAAAAAGCCATTCCCCAATTGACAAATGGTCAAAGGATATGCAAAGGCAATTTAAAGATGAGGAGATCAAAGCAATCCATAGCCATATGAAAAAATGCTCTAAATCATTAATTATTAGAGAAATGCAAATTAAAGCTTCTCTGAGGTACCACCTCACACCTCTCAGATTGGCCAGTATGACCAGGAAGGATAATGATCATTATTGGAAGTGATGTGGGAAATCTGGGACACTATTACACTGTTGGTGGAGCTGTGAACTCATCCAACCTTTCTGGAGAGCTATTTGGAACTATGCCCAAAGGGCAACAAAATGTGCATACCCTTTGACCCAGCAATACCACTACTGGCTCTATACCCTGAAGAAATGATGAAAAAGGGTAAAAACATTACTTGTACAAAAATATTTATAGCAGCCCTGTTTGTGGTGGCAAAGAATTGGAAATCAAGTAAATGTCCTTCATTTGGGGAATGGCTTAGCAAACTGTGGTCTATGTATGTCATGGAACACTATTGTTTTATTAGAAACCAGGAGGGATGCTATTTCAGGGAAACCTGGAGGGATTTGCATGAACTGATGCTGAGTGAGATGAGCAGAACCAGAAGAACACTGTACACCCTAACAGCAACATGGAAGTGATGTTCAACCTTGAAGGACTCACTCATTCCATCAATGCAACAATCAGGAACAATTTTGGGCTGTCTGCAAAGGAGAGTGCTATCTGTATCCAGATAAGGAGCTGTGGAGTTTGAACAGAGTTCAAGGACTATTCCCTTTAATTTAGGAAAAAACCCAGATATCTTATTGTCTGATCTTGTCACCTCTTAGACTTCTCTTCTCTTCTCTTCTTTAAGGATATGATTTCTCTCTCATCACACCCAATTTGGATCAAGGTACAACATGGAAACAAAGTAAAGACTGACAGAGTGCTTTCTGTGGGGGGGGGGAAGCAAGATGGGGGGGAAATTGTAAAACTCAAATAATATCTTTAATAAAAATTAATTTAAAAAAAGAAAAATATGGACTTTCAACGAACTAGGGAAATTTCAGATGTTCCTGCTGGAATGGCCAGAGCTGGACAGAAGGTTTGATCTTCAAATACAGGACTCAGGTGAAGCATAGAGAGTGGAAAAGAAGAGGAAAATATGACGGACTTAATGATGATGAACTACATGTATTCCTGTATAGAAAGATGATACTGATAATACTCATATGAATCTTCTCATTTAAGAGAGCAGGTAGAAGGAGCTTTTATAGATGAAGCACAGGAGAAAACTGAATTTGAAGATATATTGTGGTGTAAAAATGGAGTCAATAGATAAAAGGGAAATGTAATGGGAGAAAGAAAAAGGAGAGGAGCAATAGGCTAAGATATTTCATATAGTAAGATTTTTCTTCATTACAATGAGCTATTGCAATGATATGGAAGGGGGGGAAGGCAAGGGGGGAATGAGGGAATCTTTGCCTTCATCAGAGGTGGCTAGGAGAGGAAACAGCATATTTACTCAATGGGGTATAGACATCTGGAGTAAGAAGGAGAGAAGGGGGACGGGGTGGGGGGGATGTGTGTGATGGAGGAGAGCATGAACCATGGGGGGAAAGTGGTCAGATATAACACATTTTCTTTTTTACTTCTTGCAAGGGGCTGGGATTGGGTGGCCTGTCTGGGACCACAGGGCCAGGTGGATCCTGGGTAAGGGGTGGTATGTGGGTTCAGGGCCTCTTGGCCCCAGGACCAGGGATCTGTCTGCTGCACCACTCAACAACCCTACAGCAGAGTCAGAGTGAAAGGAGAGAGAAAATATAGTTCATGGTAGTAGAGAAGTATGAATGGAAAGAGTTGCGATCAGCAATGGCAATAGTGGAAAAATATGGAAGTAATTTTTGTGATGGACTTATAAAGAATGTGATCCACCTGCGACAGAGCTGGTGGTGTTGGAACACAGACTGAAGCACATTTTTTTATTATTATTATTTTCTGGGGTGTGTTGCAGGGCAAATGGGACTGGGTGGCCTGCCTGGGGCCACACAACTGAGTGATTGTTGGGTGTCTGAGGCCAGATTTGGACCCGGGTGCTCCTGGCTCAAGGGCCAATAATCTGTCTGCCACCCAGCTGCCCCTACTATTATTGTTACTACTATTTTATTTTATTTTGGGTCTTTTTTTTTCGTTTTTGTGGGGCAATGGGGTTGGGGTAGCTTGCATGGGGTCATACAGCTGGGTGATTGTTGGGTGTCTGGGGCCAGATTTGGGCTTGGGTGCTCCTGGCTCCAGGGCTGGTGCTCCATCCACTGTGCTACCTGGCCATACCTATTATTATTATTATTATTATTATTATTATTATTATTTTAACTTTTTCTTTCCCCTTTACTTTATCGCTTATGCAGGTCCATATTTTCTTGGGGGAGGGGTATTATGATTACTCTTAAAAATAATATTTTAGTAATGTATAAAAGAAGTTATTTGTACAAAATAAGAATAAACAAACAAACAAATAAATAAATAAATACATTTTTAAAAATGTGCTAGAGAAAGAAATGGCAAACCACTGCCAAGAAAACTCCAAATGGGGTCACAAAGACTAGGTCTAATCCAGACAGTAATAGATCTCTTAACATTGACAATTGTCATAGATAATTAGACAATCATATGCTACTTATTGAAGCATAAAGGGGCATAATTATCATTTGGAATTTGTACCTACTTCTTTTTTCCACAAGAAGTTTATATTTTGAGGGAGATTATATTTTAAAACTATGAGATAAAGCATTTGAAGATAATATATCATCTATTTAGAAGAAACCTTGGAAGTCATCTAGATCATATCAGCCATTTCACAGCTATGGAAACTGAGGCCCATAGAATTTAAATAACTTGTCCAGGCTTTAAAGGATATTAGTGGTAGTCAAAGAGAAGAAAGAACAGACCTTCAAGGTAAAAATGATGCACCCATTTCTGTATGCCCCAATAGCTAAAAATGCAATTGTAGTTCCAGGGCTGCACAAAACCATGCAGTGGGTCAGATTTTGGCTGTGGTCATAGTTTGCCTACCCCTGCTTGATAATTAAAACTCTAAAAAAGGGGTGCTGCTGAACCGAATTGGGAGATAGAGTTTACTCACCAGGGAGTTCCCTATATCAGTGAAATCATAGGTCTAGACCTTATCCTTGAGAAATCTGGAAAAGTCCTATCTAAAACAAGAAGAAGAAGAAGAAGAAGAAGAAGAAGAAGAAGAAGAAGAAGAAGAAGAAATGACTGCTAGGATATATATCAGAATTAAACAACTTATATTACTTGGCCAATAAATTTGAGCTCAAGTTTTTATGATAACTAAGGCAAAGATAGAATCAACATTACTTAAATTTTAAATTTCTGAACAATGAAAAGGCAAACTTACCAGCAGATGAAAAATTTTCATGCAAATATACATATAGAGAGAACATGTCCTAATTTATAGTACAGCAAGGGATTCCATCATTAAAAATCAAGACAAACCTCAAACTTTGGGGTGCTGATAGGGATTGCTACAGGTACGTTTTGATGGGCAATACTATGAGAAAATGGAAAATGTACAAGGAATTTCTGTGTAGGGAATCGGGGGAATGACTGACAGTGGCTCATGGGCTAGAACCTGTCCAATTTGAAGATGAAGAGAATATTATAATTCAGAAGATGCCTTTTCCATTGTAATGGAGAATATAGCTTCTGTTCTTCAGCTCAGGTCTGAAAATGAGAAATAGAGAGATTGGAAGATCTGGGCCTTCAGATTAATTTGGAAAAAAAGCACCAATGCTAAATGGGCCTTGAGCTATCATTGTCATGGTCCAATAAATTGTGTGAAACTTGATCATCTTTGCTTCCAGCAAGTCCTTAATTCTTAATTAAAAATCTTAAAGAGAAATATTCAAAGACACAACAGTTTATGAGAGCCCTTCCTTCTTCCTAACTCTTTCCTATGTTTGCCTGCTTTTTATAATAGCTTTATGACTCACAGGGCTGACCTGAGCTATTTCATAGCTTCAGCATGTTGTAAGAATTGCTTTTTTTCTCTTTTTGACTTTTTACGTTTTTTTTCCTGATATGCTAGAGATATCTAGCCATTTTCATGTCAAAGAAGACAATTTGAATGAGATTGCTTTTTGACACCTTGGATCAATTCTAAGATCTGGGGCTTATATACTGAGAATAAAATGCTCACTTTATGAACTGTTTATTTGTTTCAAATGTTTCAAACTCAAAATGATAGCTTATATTTATGTAGATTGATTTTATCCTATTTGATCTTTAAAACAATTCCTTGAGGTAGGAAATGGGAATATTATACGGTTGAAAATACTATCCAAGATCACACCGCTAGGAAACGGCACAGTCTTGATTTGAATGTAATCTTTTAAATTGCTGGCCCATCAATCTCTCACTGCTAATATGGTAGGAAGTAAAATCAAATTGAGACCAAAAGACTCCCAGGGTAGCCAGACCATTTCCAATAGTCTTGTTTCCTATCAATCAGGTCATGTGGTGGAACAATTCTGGTAAAGGTAAGTGAGAAGAATGCCTTGCACAGCATGCCCTTCACTAAAATATAATTGCACAACTCACACCACCTATCTCTTGGTTGGTTGGTGTGGTAATCTTCAAAATTGAGGGACTAGTACGAAGACCAGGCTGTCAAAGAAAGAATAGCTTTTTCTTTTAGTTGAATTAGTAAGAAGCAGGTGATTTTTCAATGTGAAAATGAGAAGAAGATACAGATTTTTCACAAAGGAGGCAGTAAGAAAAGGAGCAGCATTCCAGAACTCTAGAGAAGAGCTAAAATACCTGGGTTGTTCCTTTTGTCATTTTAATAGTTGATTAACAGTTCAGATCTAACAGATCTAAGTTAACTCTGGTTTCAATATCAAGGCTTAAAGAGATTAATATTTTTATCCCAAGGATAATATTATATAGACAATTGTGTAAGAGCCAAGTGTCCTTCTCAGAATTAAGAGAGAGAAATAAAAAGCTTTTGTTTTTCTATTTTTTCATTCTATTAAGATATTATCCTTTTTCACTTTTTAAGGAGAGTATCTTTGAATCTAACTATGTTTTTCTTTAGATAGCATTATAGTCTAGATGGGACTGCTTTGCCCAGCTCCTGTTAAACTTACAATCTAGTTGGAAATACAAGATAGATATGTTACAAATTAAAGAATAATATGTGAGATTTACCCCTTTCCTTGACTTCACCTCTCCCATCTAGGTTCTGGTAAGCTTAGGTCCAAAGATTCAGTTCCTTAATAGAAGATATGGGACCAGTTGGAAACTACATATAGAATCCCCACCAAAAACATTCTAGGACCATTCTTCTGAAAACACCTAAGACCTGTGATTATGGGAACCAAAATTCAATCAGAAATTCATGCTTTCAAAGTAGTCAGCATTTATTAAAAATGAACAATTGGTATCAGTGGAGAGTTTCCTCAACAGAAGTTCTCTATGACAAAATCCCTAGTCTATCTCTTCCCCCTACCAAAAGCTTTTCTTTTGAGAATAAAAAGTATTAATTTCTTTTCTTTCTTCCTTTTTCTGAGAATTCATCTTCCCAGTGACAAATTTTAAAACATAATAAAACTATTGATTATGTCATTTAAAAATTATATCAAACATTTCATATTTTATATTTAATAAGCATTTCTTTTTAAAAACAAATTTAATTTTTAACATTATATATTTTAAAATTTTAAGTTCTAGATTCCCTCCCTCTCATTTGCCATGGACTCATGGAATCATATGTTTGACCTTGAAAAATACTATTTAAATATGTGTTAACCTTCAGAGTTTGTCCTAAGGGACAAACATTAACCTCTAGGGTTTGGCTTTAAGAATGAGCAAAAGAGAATTGGGCTAATATTTCTTTTAGATATCTGATTATGCAGGAATGTGAGGTGCCCAGCTAAAGAATGGGATCCCCAAAATACAGTCTTGAAAAGAGATTTTTATACAATTTCACCATCAGAAGGTGGGATCTGAAGAGCTACCTCTGTCTTTATCAAGGGAGCAGCCCACAACCTGGATGGAGTTGGATAGTAGTCATACATTCTAGTGGTGTCTCCATTTAAGAATGAGAATTGATGAAAGTGAATGAATTCAGATTTTAGTTCTGGGGTTTTAAAGCCACTCAGGATTTATTATACAAGTCTGCCAAGTTTATAGATTAACTTTTTTCTCCTGGAGAAACAATAAACTGCCTGAAGACAGGTTAAATATCAAAGAATTAGACAAGGTGCCTGGGAGAAAGAGAGGGAAAAGAGAAACAACCAGGAGACCAGATTGAGCTGAGTGTAAGAAGGAAAGGAAAAACAGACATAAAGTTTGGTTTAGACTCCAGTGAGTCTAGCCACATGGCATGGAGGCCCACAGTTCTTCAGCAAGCCTAGATTGGGAGCATATGGCTCCAACTTACAGAGAAAAAGAAAATCTTCATCATTGAGGGAGAAAGTTGGGATAAGAGAGCAAGCTTCTCTTCTGGGTCTGATTTAAATAGATTTCTGTAGTGGGTTGGGCAAGAGTGCTCTTGGGGAGTGGTCCAGCACCTGGCTCCAGATATTTTCCAATAGGTAACTTACATGTTGGTCTTTTCTGTCCCAAAGTGCATGACTTTTAAGTCCAACACATCATTTCCTGTGGAACATGATTGTCACACTTGACCCATTAATGACAGCATAGCCAAGGTCAGATTGAATTTCAAAAGTAACTCCACAGTACATTCAGAATTTTAACAGTGCAAAAAATTGCAAAATTTGTTTCCTTTCACATTTCCTATGTCCATAACTCCCTGAATCACTAGGAGATATGTCCAGCAGGACATATGAAGGATGGGTCTTCCCAAATCCCAGGAATCTTTGAGCTTTACTAGTTATTCCAAGACCTTTGCAAAACAATATGAATTTTTCTGCTCCAGGATGTTTGGGCCACCCAGTGATATTAGGAATTAGAGATTGTCACTATATGACCCTGGTCAAGTTACTTAACCCTGTTTGCCTCAGTTAACTTTCTTATCTGCAAAATGCGTAGGATAATGAAATAGCAAGCCACTCCATTATCTTTGCCAAGAAAACCCCCCAAATGAGGTGATACTCAGACATGACTAAACTGCAATAATTGTCATTGAACTGATCAGTTTTTAGATTTTCCAAAGCTATCAATAAGAATGTAAATGCTTTCTCTGTGTCTGTCATTGAGTAATACAAAAATAGAAATGGAAGAACTCCTGCTCTGAAGGAGCTTATAATTCTATTAAAGAAAATTATTTGTATGCCTAAAAATATGTACAAAATAACAACAGAACCATTAGTTGAGAAGAAGCCCAATTGGGAAAAAGCACTAGATGGTAGGGTTAGAGCTGATTTGGGAAGGAAACCAGGACACTTAAAAAATAGAAGTGAGCAGGAAGTATGAGGCATGAGTATAGGTTTGAATGAACTTCTTTAGGTGGTACAGTAGAAAGAGTGCTAACCTTGGAGTCGGAAGGTTCTGAATTTAAATCCAGCCTCAGACACTTGAAACTTACTACCTGGGTGACCCTGGGCAAATTACTTAACACTGATGGCCCTCACTGGAGGGCCATCTCCAGTCATCCTGATCCATATCTGGCTACTGGACCCAGAGGCTGGTGATTTAGTACAGCCCCTCCTCACTCAAATTCAATTTATCTGCATGTTAAGGCATCATCCCTCTGTTGTCATCATGGTCTTCTTTGGGAATGAAGGACAAATGGCAACAACCTGTGCAAAGGAACAGAAAAGGATGAAGTCAGGGAAAGCAAATTTGAACGAGCTGATTTGTAATCTCAATTCTATCTCTTCTAGCTGGTGTTATAGGTGATCATAAGAGGGAACAAACATTTGTTAAACTTCTATGTGCCATACACTGTGCTGATTTTTTATTTTATCATCTCATTTGATCTTCACAACTTTTGATAGTGTATGTTCAGGCCATTCACTCATGTTTAATTCTTCATGAATCCTCATGGGTCTGTCTTGGCAAAGATACTGGAATTGTTTATCTTTCCTTTTCCAGTTCATTTTATAAATGAGGAAATTGAGGTAAACAAGGGTAAGGGACTTGCCCAGGATCACACAGTTAGTGTCCAAGGCAGATTTGAATTCATGTCTTTCAGACTTCAGGTCTGCCACTCTTTTTTTTTTTTTAGGTTTTTGCAAGGCAAATGGGGTTAAGTGGCTTGCCCAAGGCCACACAGCTAGGTAATTATTAAGTGTTTGAATTATTAAGTGTTTGAGACCGGATTTGAACCCAGTACTCCCCTCCAGGGCAGGTGCTTTATCCACTGTGCCACCTAGCCACTCTTACCTACTGTATCACCCAATCCCCTCATTTTATAATTGAGAAAACTGAGACAGAAAGAGATGAAAAGACTTATCCAGAATACCCCAGCTTTAAGTGTCTGAAGTGAAATTTGAATGTAGATCTTCCTGATTCCAAGCCAAATAATTACTATATCCAAAATTTCACTCAGTTTCTTCAGTCTCAGGAGTGATTTGAAAATGTCAATTGGATTGATAGCTAGGTGAGTGGATGATTAATTAGCATTTCTTTTTTTAAAATTTTTTCTTTATTTATTTAAGGCAATGGGGTTAAGTGATTTGCCCAGGGTGACACAGCTAGGCAATTATTAAGTGTCTGAAACCAGATTTGAACTCAGGTCCTCCTGATTCCAGGGCCAGTGCTCTATCCACTGCGCCACCTAGTCATTCCTTTGATTAGCATTTCTAATAGACTATTTTTATCAAAGAGATCATCTCCTTAAACAAGCCTCATAGAGGTATCTATTCTAACATTTGGCAATGCCTGGTATGTCAGATTAATCTTTTTTTTTTTAAATACTTTGCTTTTGTGTCCTGGAAATGATTCCATTTTATAAAATCAAAAGATAATTGCAACAGAACTGCTACTGATGGCAGAAAAAACATTTACAAAGCACTTACAATGGCTTAATTATATCTCATACTGCATTTCTAATTTGCCCATGGCAGCTCTTAATTACAATTATTCCTTATCAATTAATTAATCTAGGCATTCAGCGCATCTTACTCTCTTCTACTTTCTCTTTTGAGTTACAATATCCACTTTAGGGTTTAAAATTTGAACATACATCAAAAGGTGACATAAATAGTATATCCCCTTTGAGGGAAAGTATGATGGAATGGAGTGAATACCAACTTCCCATAGGTCTAGGCAACTTTTCTAAGCTTATACAGTACCCAGGAGTTGTTGGAGTGAGTTTCCACATAATGATAAAATCACAAGTCAAGCTTGTGTCTTACCTTTCATAATCCCATTTTGAGTTTTTCTTGACAAAGATTCTGTTGTGATTTGTTTTCCAACTCATCTTACAGATGAGGAAACTGAGGCAAATAGTAATAAGCGGCTTATCTAGTGTTATTGTTTGTCCTTCATTCTAGAAGAAGACAATAACATGGGGAAGGTGATGCCTTGATGGGAAAGTGAATTGGATTTAAGGGAGTGGGGGGGTAGGGGTTGTTCAAAGCCTCACTTTCTCCTCCAGAGACATATGGATCTAGTGACCAGATTTGGATCAGGATAACAAGAGAAGGCCCTAGATCCAGTGGGAGATCTTGACCTTTTAAAACTGTCTTTCCCAGGAGAAGTTTAACTAAGGCAACACCTTAGTGTTTAAGTTTAGGTAACCAAGAGGTGATAATGCAAAGAGGTCAAGAATGACCACTTTTGGGGTGGCTAGGTGGCACAGTGGACAAAGCACCGGCCCTGGAGTCAGGAGTACCTGGGTTCAAATCCCATCTCAGACACTTAATAACTACCTAGCTGTGTGGCCTTGGGCAAGCCACTTAACCCCATATGCCTTACAAAAAAAAAAAACCTAAAACAAAAAAAAACCAAGAATGACCACTTTCAAAAAACAAAGAACATTTTTGGGAGGGTAAGACCCTTTGGTTTCTCAGTGATTAAAGCAGGTAAGAGAGAAAAGAAGAGAGTCTTTTGCATAGTCCAAAACAACAGCAATAACAACAACACAGGAAGGAAAAACACTCAGGGTTTCTGACCAAAACAGAAACAATATCTATTTGCATTCATTCTGAACCAATTTGTGCTCAAACCATGGCCAAGAAATCTTACCAGATCTTTGGCTAGCCCAGAGTCACACTGCTAGTAAATCTCTGAGAACAGATTTGAATTCATGAAGGATAAAATCTTCACCATGCACCTGTCTCATTTTCCCCTTCCCAAATAGATCTTCTTGTTAGGCAAATAGATGTTGTTGACAAAATTTTGAATTTACCAGAAAAGAACCAAGTAAAAGATGCCCTGGGATAAATCAATCATTTAGTGGAGCATGGAGACTTTCTTGTATCATAGAAATGAAATTTTGCTAGAGGTTATGGTTGCCAGAGGGTAGGTACTGAAGCTTCACAGTACAAGCTACTTAGAAGAAAAAAATTCCAATCAGTACTGTTGCCAGGCTTTTTTCTTTACAAATAGGTTATTCTATATATAGCTAATGACTGAGATTCCAATGAACAATTACATTCTAGGTCAGAAAAGTTGTCTGATAATATATTAAGTTGATCAAATTCTCAGAAAAGCATTTATCTCATCTTGTATGAATGCCAAAAATAGAATTGTTCATGCTTGGGCCATTTTCAAAGGATATGAGGAACACCTGATGATTTTCCATTTTATTTTTAAAATACGAACAAAATAAAGTATAAAACAATAATAAAATAAATAAAAATTTAAAATAAGGTTAAAATAAAAAATAGCACAGAACTATTTTTAAAAAATCATTATTTTAACAATGCAAAATTTAAAAATAACAATAACAGCAAATTAGGTATGTATATTTCCTTCTAGTTTTTATTCCCACCTATAGCTTAGCAGTGGTTATACTCCAATTCCTCTTTCTTCATATTGCATATCTTCAAATGATTATTTAGTTTACTTATTTCATTGACATGTACCATGTTGTTGTTGCTATTTTGTTATTTCTAAGGTTTTTTTTCACATTGTAAATAAAGGAACAACCCCAGGAGAATGCCATCCCTTTAACTCTACCACCATTTGTTGACCAACTGCCAAGGGGTTTGTTGGGCAGGCAAACCAGAAGCAGGAAAGTGCTCTGAGAGAAAAGAGGTAGTGTATGTGAGGCAGAAGAGAACTCAATCATCACGGTTGTCTTTCACCCTAGTAGTGGCTACCCAGGAACTAAAACCTCCTGAGTTTTGAGGTTAGTTATCTGTATACTATACCATGTTGCCTCTCAAATATATATGCATGTATAATGTATATGTATTTGTGAAATTGTGTAATATGAAGAGCCATCTTTAATTCCATTAACAATGTAATAGTGTCTATTTCCCTACAATCCCCATAATATCATCTTTTGTCCTATTTTAACTGATGTGATAATTATTTGGTTATTACCTCAGACTTTTTAGCAGAGGATGGTTTCAATCCATCGATCTCTGGCTTATGGGCTCAGCACAATTCTACTGTGCCATTCTGGCAGCTAGGTAGTGCAATGGGTAAAGCACCAACCCTGAAACCAGAAGGACCTGAGTTCAAATGTGATCTCAGATACTTAGTAGCTGTGTGACTTTGGGCAAGTCACTTTTTAAAAAAAATGATATTTTATTTCATTTTTCTAACTACATGCAATAATAGCTTTTCAATATTCATCCATTTTCTACCACCCTCTACCCACCACCCTCTCCTTGGCAGCAGAAAAATATGATAAAATTTGTACACATTCATTTGTGTTCAGCATATTTACATATTAGTCATTTTGTGTAAGAGAAATTAGGATTAAGGGAAAAGAAAGAAAACCATGAGATAGGAAGGAAAAACATAAGAAAAAAATTTTTTAAAAATGAATATAATATACATTCAGATTCTGTGGGGTTTTTTGGTTTGTGTGTGTGTGTGTGTGTGTGTGTTTGTGTTTGTTTGTTTGTTTGTTTGCTTTTTGGGCAAGGCACTTAACTCTAATTGCCTTCCATTCAGGGTCATCTCCAGTCATTCTGATTCAAATCTGGTTATTGAACCCAGATGATTCTAGAGGAGAAAGTGAGGCTGGTGACAGCACAGCAACTCCTCACTCAAATCCAATTAATGTGCATATCATAGCATCACCTCCCTTGATGTCCTGATCTTCTTTGATAATGAAGGACAAACATCACCTCAGATTTTTAAATTTTTCTCTTTAATTATTAAAAACTGTACCAATTGTAAATTATTATTTATAGTATTTCATGGTCTGACTTCCTAGGGGACTAGTCCTTAGAAAATAATTGGATGAATGAATTGTTATACTTTGTGCTCCTTCTTTTGGAAATTCACTGTTCATATCTTTTACCATTTATCCATTTATGCAGGATTTGTATAAAGGCTGATCTTGTAGAAAGTTAGTCTAGAAGCAGTATCCTCCAAGGAACCAGAATATATTTGTCATCACAGAGACGAGACAGAAAACAAATTCACCCTAGAGTCTAACATGATACTTTTTAGCTTGTCTAGCAGGTTCTATAGCTGTACCTAGAAAACTAAAGGAAATCATCATCATCATCTCATATTATTTTCAAGTAATAATGTTGACATACAGAACTTTAGGGTTGGCAGAAGGTTACATAAATTACCTTGTTTGATCTTCTTACTGTCCTGTTTCAAGACTCAGAAAAGATAAGTAGCTCACTCATGGTCATACAGCTAGAAAAGGGATTGGAATCCACATTTTCTTAATTCCAAGTCTAAGAATCGATACTACGCTGTCTTTCAAAAGTAAAAGTGGGGCAGCTAGGTGGCACTAGCGCACTGGCCCTGGAGTCAGGAAGACCTGAGTTCAGATTTGACCTCAAACACTTAATAATTACCTAGCTGTGTGACCTTGGGCAAGCCACTTAGCCCCATTTGCCTTGCAAAAACCTAAAAAAACCGAAACAAAACATGTAATTGGGGAAAAAAATAAAATATTATATACATAAAAGTGGTTTAAAACTTCAAAATATTGTCTCATTTGAATGCTTGTTAGTATCTTCTGTTGTAAGAGAGCTAGCACAAGTAACATTTGTGCCTTTGTGTGTAACTGATGCAGTATTTCTTCAAGTTAATACTAAAATCATGGTAGGAAACTGAGTTTTTTGACTCCCAGTCCAAGATGCTTTTCAATAAAAGTAAACCATAGTCTTTAATTGTAGTAGGAAAAATTTAGGCATCTTAGCCCTGCTTTATCTCTTTGTACCCCTTAGATGGGCTTAATCACTATAACAATAACTTGGATTGAGCTGTTCCCTTATGTATTCCTCAAATTAGTCAACAGTCTCTAGGTATTCAGACAACTCTCTTAGATAATAAATGCAAAGGATTTTCTGTCTTCATTGATATAAGGAGATTCCTCCAGGAGGATGTCTTGAGAGGAAATTACATGTCTGAACTTACCATGTAAATAATAAGAATAATAAGAATCTATAACCCTTTAGGGTTTGAAAAGTAATTAACTCATGTATAGCTGCTAGTCTCCCTCCTCCACCTCCTGGTCTTCTTTTTAATGTCTTCCTCTACTGGAATATAAACTCTTTGATGGCAGCAGCTCTCTTGCTTACTTGGAATTTTATTTCCAGAACTTTAACACAGTATCTGATATACCATAAGGGTTTAGTAAATGTTTTAGTATTTCATTTGACCCTCACAACAATTCTTTGAGGCACTGTCATCCCCATTTTACAGATGAGGACCCTGAGGCACAGAGACAATATGTGACTTGGTCAGAGTCAAACAGCTAGGAATATAAAGTAGTATTGTATATGATCATTTATCATAGGAAACCTACAAAGGATAATTATAGAACTGCTTTCCCATTGCAACCCTATATTAATTTAATAAATTAATAGAGTATTTATATGGTAACTTAATAGAACCTTTCACATTTATTATCTCATTTGATCCTCATAGCAATTATGTATGGTAAGCAGAGTATGTATTATTATCCCTGTTTTACAGCTTAGAGAATACTAAAAGGCAGAATTAAAAAGAAATTTAGAGAGTATCTTGATGGCTTTTCCATAATGCCGAAGAGTTCCCACTTGTATTGGTAAAAGGAACATCAAGGCCCTCATTTAAAAGAGAAAATGAGATCGAGAATGTTGAAATTAACTTGCTTATTAGCACTCAAACCATCTAGCCAGTGGCAGTGCCAAAACAAGAACTCAAGTCTTTAGATTCCTAGGTAAGGCTCTTCTAGACGCTGTTCAAGTTCAGACAAAAGAAAGAAACACTTCCAGATGACAAATTTGGGGAGGCTTAAAGAATGAAAAAGGATATGAACTAAATCTTAAAATATGGGTGAAGAGTTGTCTGGGTAGAACACCAGGGGAGAGCCCTTTCCCATTCCTGTTGGCAATAATAGTCCAGAGAATTTCATTTTATCTTAAGAGATGACACAAGATTTTCAAAGCAAAATTAAATTTAATTAATTGGCTAATTAAAACAATCTTCCTCTGAAAATTTACTCCTATGTCTCATCACAGTATGAGAATTGACCCTGGCTTTTCATAGACATGCTGGAAGAACACATACTGTAGAGGATTCTACCAAACTTCAAAGGTTCCAAGTATGAGCCAGAGATAGACCCCAAGTCTCTTGTCTAAAAGCTCAAATATTTAAGTTCAGAGAAAGAGGCCCACTATCAAGCTGTTATAGGATAATGATCCTCCCTTTTTTTTTAATTTAGGAAAGCCATTTTTTCCTGTGTTCTAAAGAACTAAACACAAAAGGTTCACAAATTTCATTCAAAAAGACTCAATGAAGGCTACAGTAACTTAAAAGTATAGTTATATTTTGCTGCAATTGTTGAGACATAATACTATCAAAATATAAAGCAATTGATAGGATTGCAAAATAGGTATTACTCCATTTCATCTCTATTTTGCTCTGTTGTCTTCAAAGGTCATCTCTTCTGCTGAGCTGACAAAGGTTTAACTTAGCTCCTCACAACTAAACTTGATGTTCAGCTACTGATTTGAGGAAGTTTAGAACTTATATTAGTGAAAGGAAGGAGGGTCCATAATTTTAAAAATCCCAGATATCTGCAATTTTGAATTTAAGAAATTAAAATCATTAATACATGCCATATAGGACTTTGGCAAGGTGGGAGCTGGTATTGGAGCAGCCTTTTGGTAGTTCATGTAACAGTTGAGAGGTTGGGAATCTGTGCCAGAAAATCCTTCAAATGCTAACTGCCTGATTAAAGTGTTTGCTTCCTCTCAAAGAGAAAATGAATGCAATCATTACAAAATTACAAAAATTACAAAAAATTAAAAAGGTAGGAAAGACATCATAACTGCAGTAGGGTTCATGTTGCCTTGTGTCATAGTGAGAGTCATACTGTTTATGTCAATTTAGGCAAGTGTCTTAGGCTGCTGGTATCAAAATCAAATAGAAACAGACCACTAAACTTAAAGGAAGGACTTCAATGGCATTGGAAGAGTGAAGTTGTCAGCATATTGGTAACTCTGCCTCACTTTAACCCAGTTCACAAACAAGTAAAGTATCATTGGTTCTCTTCAAAAAATGGAGGAAGAACAACCAACCAAGAAACCTGAGTCACTACTAAAGGATTCCTTCTTGCAGTAGTTTGACTTAGAAAACTACATATTAACATTATCCATGCTTTATTATATTTTTTTGTTAAATATTTCTCAATTACATTTTAACCTGTTGTATATTGCAATAATGAGAACTGTGGGCCTCATGCACCTCTAGTACATGTTTGACACCTCTGTCCTAGACTATAAATTGCAATTCAGTGTAGACCTATTCTGATAGAAGGAGTTTTCTTACTGAGATTTCTGTATTCCAATGCAATTATTGAACCTATCCTTATCCTGACCAGTATGAAGGTATGGAAGGAGCTAGATCTAGAATGAGTGAAGAAAGATTTGGCTACCGTTTCCATATCAACAACTTCTGAACTATGTGACCTGATTCTCAATTTCTTCATCTGTAAAATAGGGGTAATTCTAAAATGAAATGATATATCTTCTGGAAGTATCTGTGGGATGAATATGTCTTTTTTTCTATGAATTATCTTAGGTACATTAGACACTGAATAAGTCTGATTGTTGAACGGAACCAATCAGGAACCTGAAATGAGACAAAATCTTGTTCATTCCTAGATGCCATTGCTGTTGTTCACCTTACTGAATTGTTCCCCACCCTTCCCCTCCCTCCCCCAAAACTGACCCAAACCAGTCTTGTAGTTAACTGACCTTGTGGTTCCTGAAAAACATCCTGCTTCTATGTTCACCTGTCCCTGGGAAAGATTATCCATTCTTTTTTCTAACTCCTCTCTGAACTTCTCTTTTTGTGTTTTTCAAGCATATATCTCCCCTCCCTCTCCTAGGCTGTGGGTTCCCTTATACCTTGAACTGGGGGCCTCAGTACTAGAGTCTGATTTTCCTTCTATTAAAAATTTTCTGTTTTCAACTCAGGGGTAGACTTTTCTGCATTTTGAGAGGGTGGGCTTCACCTGTTTGTAAAGGAACTAAGTATATGTCCATTAATTTTTATTATCTTCAGATTTAAAATAAGAATATCAATTGTATAACTATTTCCTAGTCTAATCCATGTTCCTCCCTAGGGATTATAACCCATATTCTCAATCAGCCTAAAGTCTGGAGATAGGCATTGATGAAGCATTTACTATTTGCCAGCTACTATGCTAAGCAATGGAGATATAAAGGCCAAAACACATGGTGCCTCCCTAAAAAGCCTTCCTTGTGCAGTGGACTATGGATTAAATATAACTGGGATTTAAATGAGAAGGTTTAACTCCTTGTTCTTCTACTTATCACCTGTGTAAACTCTGAAGTTAATTACTTCCCTTCTTGGGATCTCAGGCTTCCTAACTGAAAAATGTGGAGGTGGGCCAAGGCACAATCTCTATTGTTCTTTCTGTTTGTTTTTTTTTTCAGATGAAATTTCTATAACCAAGAGAAGTGGATGTGGGGGTGTCTCTTAAAAGATATTTGATTTTATCATTCAATACCAGGATGGTTTGAGCAACCGAATTTAAAGCCTAACATTGTTTTTAATCAGTGGTTTGAAAGGAAATTCTTTTGAAGTAAGGTACAGGAACTCATGTACCTGATGCTCAATAAATATTTATTGGTTGATTCAGTGAGGGAGTGAATTGTGAGTGACAGATGGATTGGTGCTTTCATATGTGTAAAAATAATAATAATTAACTTTTGTGTATATTTTAGAGCTTTTTCACATGAGGAAACTAGGGGATTGAATGATGTATCCAGGGTTTCATAGGAAGTGGAAGAAGCAAGATTCAAGCCCATATCCTTTGACTCCAGAATCAATGCTCTTTGCAGAAGGCCATGTTGGCTTCACCTAGCCACTTTGCTATTTCTGGGAAGCCTCCCTCCTTTATCACTTGAAGTTCATTTAGGAAGTACAAAATAATTTAAATGAGACATCACATCATCAACAGTGAAGCTGTAGCTGAAAAAAAATCACAGAATGGATTTTGGATATAATAATATAATATAATAATAATGGAAGAGACTATTATTTAATCTAGGTCTTTCATTTTATAGAGGACTCTGAAGCCCAGAAAGGTAGAACAATTTGCTATAGAATACATAGGTAATAAATGCTGGTTGGAGTCACCACTATAACCCAAATTCCATGATTCCAATACTGGTGATCTTCCTACTTTATCATATTTTATAAATATTTATTGAACATCAGGCACCTTACTTCAAAAGAATTTCCTTTCAAACCCCTGATTAAAAACAATGTTAGGTTTTAAATTCGGTTGCTCAAACCATCCTGGTATTGAATGAAAAAGTCAAATATCCTACTTTATCATCTCAAAGTTGGCTTGATTTTGCAAATATCCATGCTACTATGATTCTTTATCATCATAACAATCAATTTTTTGGTCACTAATTGCCAATGAGAGAGTTGATATCTTGTCAGCTTTAATCTTATACATTTAAGTTTTCAGGGCAGCTCAGTCTCCTTTGGAATGAATAGGACCCCCTAAAGAATTAGATAGGAAGATCTGTTCTCCTTTCCTAAAACTTGTTGTTGGCTCTCAGGTGTGGTCTTAAAGTCTTTATTTTTTCAAATTTGTTATTCTGAATTTAATGGACATCCAAAAAGGAGAATATCTCCCTGTAATTAAATAGAAAAGAAAAAAGATAAATGTGAAAATATAAATCTCCAATCAGCACAATTTTTAAAAAAAAATATATAAATTCAACATGATACTTTAAAGCTATCTTGTTTGCTTATATTTCTTCTAAACTTCTGTTCTCATCTGAGACTTAAAAAAAATTTTTTTTAGGTTTTTCAAGGCAAATGGGGTTAAGAGGCTTGTCCAAGGCCAAACAGCTAAGTAATTATTAAGTGCCCAAGGTCAGATTTGAACTCAGGTATTCCAGTGCTCTATCCACTGTGCCACCTAGCCGCCCCTAAAAATGTTTAATGAAATTTTTTTCTTTTTAAAGCATTTTTTAAAAGATTAAGGAGACCCATTGATCCAGTAATACCACTACTTGGTCTATACCCTGAAGAGATTATGAAAAAGGGTATAAAATATAGCAGCCCTGTTTGTGGTGGCAAAGGATTAGAAATTAAGTGAATGTCCTTCAATTGGGGAATGACTTAACAAACTACAGTATATGACTATCATGGAACACTATTGTTCTATTAGAAACCAGGAGGGGTGGAAATTCAGGGAAGCCTGGAGGGATTTGCGTGAACTGATGCTGAGTGAGATGAGCAGAACCAGAAAAACACTTGTGCACCCTAACAGCAACATGAGAGTGATGATCAACCTTCATAGACTAGCTCATTCCATCAGTGCAACAATCAGAGACAATTTGGGCCTGTCTGTGATGAAGAATGCCACCCGAATCCGAAGAAAGAATTGTGGAGTTTAAACAAAGACCAAAGACTATTACCTTCAATTTAGAAAAAAAAAATCATTATCTTATTATGTAATTTTGCTGTCTCTTATACTTTATTTTTCTTCCTTAAGGATATGACTTCTCTCTCATCACATTCAACTGAGATCAATGTATACTGTAGAAACAATGTAAAGACTAACAATGCCTTCTGTGGGGGTGGGGGGGTGGGGGTGGGGGGAGGGAAGCAAGAATGGGGGAGAAAATTGTAAAACTCAAAATAAAATCTTTCTAAAAAAATTAAGGACAAACTAAAACTATTATTGCCATTTCTGGGGTCACATCTGATTGTTGACAATGTACATTTCCTTTAAAAGTCAATGAGTTTATCACATACCATAAACTTAGGAAGATAGACTTTTCTGTTAATTCAATCTCAGGCTAATCATTCTTTGGTGTACTAACCTCTCCAGATTCTAAACTTTCTGCTGGTAAATTTCCAAATGCCCTGAGGAGCCATTGGCGTAATGAAAGAAGATTCTGATTGGATGAGCTACGTTTATCAGGGGAGAGTTCTTCAAGTTAATTACTTTCAGACAGATGTCTGCCATTACCATTGGCAGTAGAAACTGTCAATCATTACCAGCAGGACAAACTGTACTTCAACAGATCTGCCATTGAAAATATGTCTATACATGTAGAAACTATATTGAATTGCTTGTCTTCTCAATAATGGGGGTAAGGAGGGAATAAAGGAGAGAATTTGGAACTCAGAGTTTTAAACCAATGTTAAAAATTATGGGAAAAAATGAATACTAATTTTTTAAAATAAAAGTCAATTTTGGGGGTGGCTAGGTGGCGTAGTGGATAAAGCACCAACCCAGGAGTCAGGAGTGCCTGGGTTCAAATCTGGTCTCAGACACTTAATCATTACCTAGTTGTGTGGCCTTGGGCAAGCAACTTAACCCCGTTTGCCTTGCAAAAACCTAAATAAATAAATAAAAATAAAAGTCAATTTTAAAAAAGAATATATAAGTGGGGACTTGAGCTTTGAAGACAGGGTGGGAATTGGCCATCCCTACAGTTTTAAAAAGATTGTAGTGTAGGGGAGAGTGCCAATCTCTTCCCACCCAAATGCCACCTTAAGCAAGTCACTTCACTTTTCTGGGAATCAGTTTACTAAATCTATGAGCTCTCATTTAAGAGTCTGAGCTCTTTCTCTCTCTCCTAGGTGGGTGCAGCAGCTTTGATCACATTTGCATTTCCCAAAATGAATCTGATCAGCATTACTACCTTGAGAAGAAGAGGCAGAAAATGTATACTGTTCACTCTTTACAGATAGAGAAAACTCAGCATTGCTTTCAGTGCTGCATGACGTGTTTTAGGAAGGATAGTGATAAACTTGTGAGTATTCAGGGAAAGGTGAAAAGGTATTTGAAAACTTGTCACATTAGGATTGTTTCAAAGAGCTATTGAGCTAGGAGGAGAGAAAAACAGAGTAGTAGAAAATGACATGATAGTTTTGTTAGACAGCATCAAGGGGGCTTTTTCTTCTTTCTTTTTTTTCTTTCCTTTCATCATTTAACAAACATTTATTAAAAATGTACAATATGGGGGTGGCTAGGTGGCACAGTGGATAGAGCACTGGGTCTGGAGTCAAGAGTACTTGAGTTCAAATTCAGCCTCAGACATTTGTGGCCTTGGGCAAGCCACTTAACCCCATTTGCCTTGCAAAAACCTAAACAAAAATCCCAAAAAACAAACAAAAAAAACCCAAAGAATGTACAATATGCTATGTCAGGTCAATAAGAATTTGTTAGATACTTATTAAGGGTCACAAGAAAAGGCAAAAAATGTTCCTGCCCTCAAGGAGTAGAAGAGGTAACATTAAAAACTTATGTCTAAACAAGATATAAATGGGGTAAATTGAAGGCAATCTCAGAGGTTAGGCCCTAGGATTAAGGGGAACCTGGAAAAGCTTGAAGAAGGTTGAATTTGAGCTGAATCGTGAAGGATTCCAGGGAAGTCTAGTGGTAGAGATGAGGATATAGAGTATTTCAGGCATTGGGAATGGCCAGTGAAAATGCAAGGATTCAGAAGATGGAGTGATATGTTCTTAGAACAGCAAGGCCATTGTCATCGGATCTTAGATTATCAGAAAGAGAGTAAATAAGAGTGAAAAGGCAGTAAGGAGCCAGCCAAATTTGCCCAATTCCAATCAAGCAGGATTTTATGCTTGTTCTAGGAGATAATAGGGATCAGTTGGAGTTTGTCCAGTAGAGATCAGTATTTTAGGAAGATCACTTTGGTAGGTGAATGGAAGATGGTTGTTGTTGTTTGTCCTTCATTTTGATATCAAGGAGGCAATACCATGACAATCACCTGAATCAGATTTGAATGAGTGGGTGTTGTGCTAAATCACAGCCTCACTTTCTCCCAGAGTCATCTGGGCCCAGTGGCCAGATAAGAAATGGGATCACTGGAAATAACCCTAGATACGATGCAATCTGGGTTAAGAGACTTGTCTAGGGTCACCTCACTATCTGATGTCTCATTTGAACTCAGGTCCTCCCGACTTTAGGGTCAGTGCTCTATCTACTGCACTACCTAGGTGCCCTTGCATGGAAGATGGACTGGAGAGGGAAGATAGTTGAGAAAGGGAGATCAGCCAGCAGGCTTTTACAACATCCAAGCATAAGGCAATAAAGGCTTGTACCAGGGTGGCAGCTGTGGCAAGGGAAAGGAGGAAACTCACACAGGAGATTTTGAAAAGGTAAAAATACCAGGATAGAGTAAGTCCTAATAAAGAATCAAGGATGATGCCCTGATCTGACTGACTGGAAGGATGATAGTTTCTTGCCAGTAATAAGAAAATTTGGAAAAGGGAAGCTGCTGGCATTTCCTTATTCCTTCTAATATCAAATAAAAAATCCTCCATTTGACTTTATTCAAGATAAACTAATATGAGGGATGTTCCAGATCTCCTCTATGGAGCCTTGGAGCCATTTGGGCCCAAATGGAAACATCTACAAATCTATTATTGAGAAAAGAGTAGGGGAAGTTGGGCTCATTGATTTAATGGGTGAAAACAAAAGAACAAGGGACAATTCAGTCTTATAGGATGCATGTTAATTTTCTGGCAAGAGTCTGGAGAATGACTTTGGTCTATTATCTCAAATAAGGAATCAAGGAATTTAGGGACTCTATTTTTGTTGGGGGGGGTTGGGGGGCAATTAAGTGGTGCAGTGATTTTATCTTATGCCTGGAGTCAGGAAGACTAATCTTTCTGGGTTCAAATCTGGCCTCAGACATTTTCTAGTTATGTTAGAAAACTACCGGGGCAAGTCACTTAATCCTATTGATCTCAGTTTCCTGATCTGTAAAATGACCTGGAGAAGAAAATGGCAAGCCACTTACTATATTTGCCAAGAAAACCTCAAATGGAATCATGGAGAGTCAAATGCAACCAATTGACTCAACAAACATTGACAAACTAGAAGTTAAGCATTTCCTTCATGTATTTAAAAACATTAAGCAGCTGCATGGTACAGTGGATAGACCACTGAGCCTAGAATCAGGAAGACATGAATTCAAATCCAGTCTTACTGAATTTACTACCTTAATGACCCTGGGCAAGTCACTTAACCTCCCGATGTCTCAGTTTCCTTACCTATAAAATGGGGATAATAACAGCACCTACCTCCCAGGGTTTCTCTGAGGAGCAAATGAGATAGTAATTTTAAAGCATTTAACAAAGTGCTTGACACATAATAAATGTTCTATAAATATTAGCTAATATCATATCATCATCATCATCATTGTCACCACAACTATCATTATAAAAGAAGTTGGGCCAATTATATAGCAAGAGTGAAGACTTTAAAAAATAGCAAGGTATAATAGATGGCACCCTATATGTGCCTCAGGAATGCAATGAGGAAGGCACTAAAGGAAGAATTTCATCTTATTAGTTCCTTTCTGGAGGATGAATGGGAGCTCAGGTCAAGAACTACCCAAGATGAGACCTGCATGAGTTTGGTCTTGCATCACTAGAGGGAGCCCCTACATTTATGAGATCATGGCTCTCCAAGTATCCCAATTTCTTCAGAATCATGGGTCAAAGGTATTTTATATTTATATTGCACCAACAGACATATTTATGAGTATATGAAAAAGAATTGTATTTTGTAGCTAGAGAAATGGACTTGAAGTCATCATCATAGCATCATAGGCTTAGACCTGGAGAGGACCTTAGCTTATCTAGAGCCCCCCCTCAGTTTGCATATAAGAAAACTGAGTCCCTGAGAGGTTAAAGTGACTTGCTCAAAGTCATACAGATAGTGACAGAACCTTGCAGAACCAGAAGAGTTGAACTCAGGTCCTCTAACTCCCATCCTAATATTCTTTCCTGGGTTCCTAATCTAGCCCTGACAATTTCTACCTCTATGATCTTGTGAAAGTCACTTGACCAATAATTGTTTAGTAAAAGTTCCCAGGATTTATTAAAGTCTTAAATGGGATATAACCTGCATTGGTGGAGATAGTTTCCACACTGGGAATTTCCCTATGCTCATAAAATCACAATTCCTTATATTGTGTCAAGGCCAATAATTGCTGTAGAGGATAGAGCATTGGACCAACAGAAAGTACAAATCTACTTCATCACTTTTAGCTCTGTTTCTTCATTGATAAAACAGACTATTAATAGCACATATCTCATTGTAAGAATCAAATGAAATAATAAACATAAAACACTTTGCAAACCTTTTACCTATGCAAATCCTTTTACAAATATTAGCATTTTTGTAGTGATACATACATTAAGTGAAAAAACAAATTTTTTTTTCTAATTTATAGATATCCCCTTGTAAATAGCTATGTGTGGGTCCAGATGGGATTAGTGGTAGAATGAATATATACATACATAAAATATATATATATATATATATATATATATACACACATCTATACTTATACACACATAGACACATTTACATGTATAGATATATTTTATATACACATATATAGTCAATCAATAAACATTTATCAAGTTCCTACTATATTCCAGATATTATGCCAAAGACTAGAGTCACAAAAAGAGGCAAAAGATAGTCTCTGGCCTAAAGAAACTTATGAACTAATCAGAGAGACAACATGGAAACAAATACATATAAAGCAAGCTAAATAAAGAATAAATAAAAAATAATTAACAGAGAGAAGGTAATAGAATCAAGAAGTATTAGTGTGAGGAATAATGTTCTCCATTCAGATAGACTTCTAGGAAGTGGAAGGTTTGGGTTTTTTTCTTTGTTTTTGGTTTTTTGCAAGGCACTGGGGCTGAGTGACTTTGCCCAAGATCACACAGCTAAGTAAGTATTAGATGTCTGAGGTGACATTTGAACTCATGTCCTCATAGGTCTAGGACTGGTGCTCTATCCACTGTGCCAGCTAGCTGCCCTCTACCGAAGGTGTTTTTTTAAAAGGTGCCACCCAAGAACATTTTATGGAGCAAGGAGACTATTGCAGGCAAAAAGTTGTTTCCCAACTCATAGTGGGAGGTGATAGAGGTCTTGCCTCAGAGTAGAATATTGCCCAAAGGTGGGACTCATAAGCTCACATATATTAAAAGTTGAAAAACACCTTGAAGGTCATCTAGTGCAAATTCTTTATTTTATGGGGCAGAAAACTGAGATTCAGAGAGGAAAATGAATTGGCCAGGGTCAGCAGGTTGTGAATGGCAATCTGGATTCAAATATAAATCCTCTGACTCTGCCAAGTCTAGGAATCATTTTACTACACCATAAATTTGAATTGGAGTTAGCTGATGACAGTGTGGTTCCAAGAAGGGAAGAAGCTACATTTGGGGAAAGGAGGCATGGGGAGATCTTTTAAACTGTTCAATGCTTCTCATAGACCCTAGCCCTGCTTCACTTCACCCCCTTCTTTGCTTTTCATTTCCACCATCTTAGCACCCCCCCCCCATTCTGCCCTTTGTAGAGCTGGACAGAAACTATGATCTTATTAACTTTGCATCTTCCTAGATGGGGTGTGGCACTCTCTTTCCCTATCATCCTGCTCAATATCCCTTTTCTGATCAAAGTCCCTTCCCCAGCCACCACTCCATTATATGTGTAGTCTCTCTCATTCTTGCAGAACCAGGAGAATTATGTACACAGTAACAGCAATATTGTATGATGATCAATTGTAAATGACTTAGTTATTCTCAGCACTAAATTGATCCAAGATAATTCCAAAGATGAAAAATGCTATCTGCCTTCAGAGAAAGAGAGGAAGCATACTTTTTTTACTTTCTTCATTTTGGGAGGTTGGGTTTTTGTTATTGCTTTTTCAGTTTTGGTCTGTAATTTTTTTAAATATAAAAATATATTCTGTATGTAGCCACATGTTTAACCTATATTAGATTGCTTGCCTTTTCAATGAGGGGGAAGCAGAAAGGGAGAGAATTTGAAATTCACAATTCTAAAAAATGAATGCTAAAATTGTTTTTGCATACAATTATAAAATTATAAATATATATATATATATATACACACATATATACTATCTCTATCTCTCTTTTTCCTCTCTGAGTGTAAGCTTCTTAAGATCTAAGACTGTCCTTGATTTTGTATTTATATCTCTAGCATATACCTTGGGCCTTGGCATATAGTAAACTCTTAATGTATGTACTTTCTACTACCCTTCCCCTAATTTCCTCTTACCCATAATCTTCCTTTGGAAAGGGAAGCTCATTTAAGGGGAGAATCAATGTAAAGGGCAAAGGAAAAATGTACTTCCATCTCATGGAGGGCTGGTCAGTCTTTCCTGAGTCCATCTCAGTCTCTCCAAACTTTGTCTTTTCCCCAAAAGTTTGGTCTTTCCTGCTTCTGCCATCAGACTGAAAGCCTGGGCCATACTATGAGAAAATGGGGTGATGGTGCACTTTAAGAATTTGGCCTCCGAGGGGATCTGGCATTTTCAGAGGTCTAGATGCCTCAGGTTTAGGAGATTTCTTCAACCTCTCAGCTTAGCTCTGCCTATCCAATGAGTGAAGTGAGACTAGGGATGAGGAGCCAGAGCCAGTTTTTGCTTTTAGAAGCTGCTTAGACTCCCACTGATTCTCCAAAATTGGTTCCCCAATTCAAAACTCCCAAGGGGCAACTAGGTGGTACAGTGGATAGAGTACCTTCCCTGGAGTCAGAAGGACCTAGATTCAAATCTGACCTCAGACCCTTAATAATTGCCTAGCTGTGTGATCTTGGACAAGTCACTCTTAACCCCATTGCCTTAAATAAATAAAATTTATTTTATTTTATTTTATTTTATTTTTGGTTTTTGCAAGGCAGTGGGGTTAAGTGCCCAAGGTCACACAGCTATGTGATTATTAAGTGTCTGAGGTCAAATTTGAACTTAGGTACTACTGACTAGGTGCCCTTTCCACTGTGCCACCTAGCAGCCCCAATAAATAAAATTTAAAAAAAATTTAAAAATTCCCAGTCTCTCCTTAGGGCCTCATCAAGGCCCTAAGGTGGAAGGGAGACTTAGGGCCAGAGACTTCATTGCACTTGGGTGCTCTATATGTACCTAGTCATTTGTCATATGGACTTGTTTATCTTCATGTCTCTCTCCCAATTAGAATGGTAACTCTTTTAGGGCAGGGACCAAGTTTTTGCCTTATTTTTCCAAGTCCTTTGCCCAAGTCTACTACATAGTGCTCAATACAAAGAATATCTACCCTGAATCATGAGACCAGAAACTACTGTCCTGGGGGGTTAGGGTCCCTGGAGAAGTCACATTTCTACAATCTGATCGAAAGTGATAGTCTTACTAATCATAATAACAATGTCTGGACCTGAAAGGGAGCGGAGAAATTAAATTAGCCTCCTTTCTTTGTGGACTTGGGAGACTCTCAACTGAGAGATTGGGAGACTCAAATGAGATAAGCACTTTGCAAACCTCAAAATATTATCTGACAGGCTATTATTATTATTATTATTATTATAATTATTATTGTTGTTGTTGTTACTATTAGCCTGCAGTCATCAGATCTCTAGGCTGCTAATGAATTTGTTCTATTGCACTCCTACTGAACCCAAGCAAAGTTTATAGAACATTGTAGGGGTGTGCTAGTAAATGTTTAACTACTGGACTCTTGGAAAAAAGTAGGTACACACTTTTTAAGGTTAATTTGTATTATTAAAACTTAAGCCTAAACAATGAACACATAATAAACCAAACCCTGATTGTTTCTGACTGCTCATTTTTTAGGGGAAAATGATTACATGGAAAAACTAATAAATTGGCTCCCCCAATGTAGTTAGAACTGACTACAACACACCCTTGATATTGGTGTGAAACTGTAACTACTCTCAGTCTTATCAGTTAGTTAAGCTAAACAGCTTTCCCCCCAACATCCTTTTTTTCATTCTTTGTTTTAAGAGATGACTTCCTAAGTAGGGGAGAGAGAAGAAAAATGAAGGTGATATAGATTCAAAATATATTAATGAAAAAAAAATTTTTAAAGGATGGAAGGCAAAGTCACAGGGAGGTCAAGTAACTGGCCTTGGGACCTGTGAACCCTTCTCTTCTGCGATTCTAAATGTTAAACGAGTAGGTTGGCCAAAGAGGTCTCTAATTCTGTGGAATTATTCTGTGATTCTATGAGATGTGAACTGATCTGATTCCATTTCAATTCAGCCTTAGTCTTAGGAAGAGCTGAATAATGGACATTAATGGTTCATTGGGTAGTGGGTGAGATTTGGAATTAGAGAGAATTGAATTCAAATCCTACCTAAGACATTTAAAAGTTGTATGACTCTGGACAAGTCACTTGTAGCTCTCACTTTTCCTTATCTGAAAATGAAGGAATTGGTTTCCAAAGCCTTCTAAGGCCCCCTCCAATCTGTAGGGAGGGTTGACTTCAAGTCTATTTTAAAAACATACCCTCACACCTTGCCACTATCTGGTTTTTTTTTTTTTGTTACCATTCCTCTCCCTATTGTTACTCCACTATCTAGTGGTTAGGATTCTTCACCAAATGGCCATTTATTCTTGAGGTGAGGGAAAGCTTTCTCAGTAATGATCTCATAGTATTCTGGGGGGTATTAGACCCTAGAAGGCATCTTTAAAATTGACCCAGCTCAGTTTATGATACATAAGCCAGGTTGCATATGTTCCTAGATAAGACTCTGAACTGAAGAAATCAAGAAAGAAGGAAAAGTCAAGTACTGATGAGTCTTAAGGACAGGGAGTCTCTAAGGCATTTCCCAATGTGCATCCACAATATACTGTTTTGAGGGCTTGCAGGGTCCTCACTAATTACTACCCATATATGTTAGAATAGGATACCAACAGCCAGATAAACTGTAGTTTATTTATTCACTATATTTTCTTTCCTCCTATGTTATGGGACACAGAGAAAGTATAATAGAAAAAAAAGGCTCTATTTCTTATAAAGCAATCTTGAGTAAGAAGTTGTAAGGCATATAGATAAGACACTTATTAAAACAAAAAGTTGTTTAAATTGTTAAAAAGGAAAAAATGTGGGGTGGCTAAGTGGCGAAGGCCCTGGCCCTGGAGTCAGGAGTACCTGAGTTCAAATCTGGCCTCAGACACTTAATAATTACCTAGCCGTGTGGCCTTGAGCAAACCACTTAACCCCATTGCCTTGCAAAACCCTAAAAAAAAAAAAAAAAAAAAAAAAGGACAAAATGCGTCCTTTAGCATAACCATCTACACCAGACCAAACAGTATCTTCATCAGTTAGTTAACTGGTATTCAGGTCTCTACAAGGGGGCTTTATTAGAAAGAATTTAGGAGATATCCCATACTATCTTATTTATTCATTTATTCATTTATTTATTTATTTGTTTGTTTGTTTGTTTGTTTTTTTAGTTTTTAGTTTTTGCAAGGCAATGGGGTTAAGTGGCTTGCCTAAGGCCACAGGGCTAGGTAATTATTAAGTGTCTGAGGCCAGATTTGAACTCAGGTACTCCTGACTCCAGGGCCAGTGCTCTATCCACTATGCTACCTAGCTGCCCCTATCCAATACTATCAAAGAAACAATACACAAAATAGAAAAAAATGCAAATACTGGACAAAATAGAATTAGTTATGTTCCCCTTAAAATATACTTTTAACAATGCCAATTGGCAGAAACAAGATAACAGGGGAAGCCATCTAGTTGAATTTTCCCTAAAGTCTCCTTCAAACACCTCACCTTTAAAATAATACCTCAGATCAAATTTTGGAGAAACAGAACCAACAAAAGGATGAGACACTTTTGCGAACTAAGAAAACTTAAGAGGAAAAGTCTATGACACTAGGGTGGTGGCTTGTCCCTTGAGTTCCCCCACCCTTCCCCCTCCCCCACTCCCCCACACATAGCAAAAAGCAGTAGGAACTTCAGAATTTCACCCCAGAGAGGGGTTGTCAACCAGTCAGAAAGAGATTACAGGGGACCTTTTGCTAGTTGTGGTATAGCTGGTGTTGATTGGTAACTCTTTGACCCATAACGTCCTAGGTCACAGTTTCAAGCAAAGTGGAGAACTAGGGGTCTCTCACAGGGAAGCAGGGGCCCTAGTTACAGTTACAAAGCAAAAAGGATTACTAACATTTAGGACAACAGAGGATGGGGGCCCTGCTTGGATAAAGACCATAGTGTAAATCAGAAAAGCAGTAACCATGCCTCGCCTAGGGTCACAATATCTTGGAAGCACCAAAAACTTTCCCAGAACTGTCTCTGAAAACAGCAACATGAGAAAGCCAGAAGCTTAGAACAGTGGATCCCCACTCCCAGATGAGTAAAGCCTAACTTTAATACAAAGTTCAAAGTTAAGAAATAGGTTAGTAAAATGAGCAAGCAACAACAAAAAGAATTTGATCATAAAAAGCTACTGCAGTGGCAAGAAAAGACCAAAAACATAAACTCATAAATTGGTTCTTGTCCTTTGTTACTAAGAAGACCAAAATGACATCACTCTGTTTGAGACAAATTATAATGTGTCCAACCCTGGCTGATCTGATCAATATGACCTCAGAATGCACTACCACAGGTTGGGCACAAATAGTCCATGTGAATAGCTGGGGGTGGGTATTCTAAACTTACAGATATCACATTTCCTTTGAGCTGCTTCAATTCTACCTTCCTCACAGAGTGCAGCACCCTTACTGATGAGGGCACACCATGCTGGGCAGTCCTGTGCCAGTGTCTCCCATGGTGTACAATCAATTCAAAAGTTCTTCAATGAGACCTTCAGGGTGTCTCAGTAAGACTTCTTCTGATCTCATTATGAGCCCTTGCCCTGTATGAGTTCTCCATAAAAGTTTTTTTTTTTTTGGCAAGTGTACTTCTGGCATTCTAGCATTCTGTCCTGTCCATTGTAGTGGTTCTGTGTAATGGCTCTGTAGACCTTTAGTTTGATAGTCAACTAATACCTCTTCTCTCTCATACTTCTTTTTGGAGCTTCCCAAATGCTGAGCTAGCCCTGGCAATGTGAGGGACAACCTCATTGTCAATGCATACCTTCTTGGAAAGGACACTGCCAAGGTAAGTGAAATTTAACACAGTACTCAAAACTTCTCCATTTGCTGTAATGGATGGTTCCACATATGGATTGTGTGGTGCTGACTGATGGAGCATCTGTGTTTTTTTCTTGTTAATTGTTAGACCAAAATTAGTACAAGCAGCAGAGAACAGATCTATATTTTATTGCATTTCAGTTTCTGAGGCTGCATTGAGGACACAATCATCTGCAAACAGAAAATCATGGACCAACATTCCCTCCACTTTGGTCTTGGCTCCTAGCCTTTTTAAGTTGAATTTGCCAACAGTGAGGTAGCTGACCTTGAGACCATGTTCATTCTCAGTGAAGGCATTTGATAACAAGGCTGAAAACATCATGCTAAAGAGTTTGGGAGCAAGGACACATCCTTGTTTCACTCCACTGGTGACTGGGAAATCTCAAGAGCATCATCCACTATCCAGAACCCGGGCATGAATGCCATCTTGAATTTGACAAACAATACTGATGTACTTTGCTGGGCAACCAAATTTTGACATAATTTTCCATAAACCCTCATGACTGATGGTGTTAGAGTCCTTGGTCAGATCTACAAATGTTGTATACAGACCTCTACTTTGTTCTTGGGATTTTTCTTGGAGTTGTTGGGCATCAAACACTATATTGATTTCCTCAACAATTTCTGAAGCCACACTGACTCTCAGGGAGGTGACTATCTTCCAGGTGAAGGATCAGTCTATTGAGGACTCTGGAAAGCATCTTACCAGCAATGACTAAAAGAGAAATACTCCTGTGATTGTCACATGACAATCTATTCCCTTTACCTTTATAAAGATGAACAATGGAGGCATCCTTGAATTCTTGGAAGGATAACCTCTTCATGCCCTATGAACTGGAAAATTCCATTCCATTTTTGGATGGGCAATGAACCCCTTCCCCCCCAACTTTGTAGATCTCAGTTGGAATAGAATCAGAACCAGGTGTTTTGCCACTTGAAATGAGCCTAATGGCATTCAAAAATCTCTCCTTCAGCTAGGGACTGATTGACTTCAACTTGAAGTAAACAGGCAATGGCTTTTGCATTGATTGCTGATGGTCTGTTAAGAATGTTATAGAAGTGTTCAGCCCATCTCTCTAGGATCACATCCCTATTGTTAATCAATGTGGACCCATCAGCACTGAGGAGTTGCGATGTACCATATATTTTTGGCTCATAAATAGCCTTCAGAGCATCATAAAAACATTTTGGTTTGTTGCTGTCTGCATAAAATTGAATTTCATCTGCCTTCTTACTGAGCCAAGAGTCCTACATCTCTCTTAAGCTTCTCTTGGACTTACTTTTGATGGAATTAAATACTACTTTCTTGGAAATGGATGGATTCTCCTGCTGGTAAACCCTTTGGAGTTTTTGTTTTTCATTTAGCAGTTTCTGTATTTCCCCATCATTTTCATCAAACCAGTCTTGGTGTTTGCAAGGGTTCTGGCCCAGATAAGCAAATGCAGTGCTGTATACCAGATATCTGAAAGCTGCCCACTCTTTTTCTGCTCCATTGTTGCCAACTGTATGTTGGTTCAGTTTTCCCTCCAAGTTAACAACAAACTGTTCCCATTCAGAGAGACACACTCTAATCTCTTGACATGTGAAAATAACTACCAAAAAGGCTCAAAGAAAAATGTTAATTGGATCTAAACCAAGAACTCATTGTGCACAGTAATAACAATATTGTATTATTATGAACTGTGACTTAGGTTCTCTGATCAAGACAATTATCCAAGAAAATTCCAAAGGACTAATGATGAAAAATGTTATTCACCTACAGATAGAGAACTGATAAACTGTGAAAATTGAAGTATAAGTTCCTCAAAAACAACAGCAATAGCAACAATACCAATCTATTACAAATTAGCATCTCATTTTCTACCGCCATGAAACTCAAAAAGAGTAACCTAAGAAGAAGCAACTTAGTTTCATTTTTATTTATTTTTTTAATCTACCTGATTTTATCCAAGGAGGTAATTCCCAGGGATGAATTTAAGTAATTCCTCAGTGACTTTTTTTTTGAGGGGAGAGATTAAAGTATTAAGTTTATTATTAAGCACTTTATATATGCAAAGAGTTTTGCTATCAATTTTATTAGTCATCTGCATGGGTGAGTGATTTTCTGTCTTAAAAAGATTGCTTGGAGCACTGTAGAATTAAAATGATTTGCCCACAGTCACAATTCAGCATGTGTCCCTAAGTAAAATGTGAACCCACATATTTCTGACTCCAAAGTCTATCCTTTTTCTACTTTTCCATATTACCTCTTTCCCTTAATAAACATTTATCTAAAAATTTATCTAAAAAATGTTTTTCAGGGATGGCTAAATACAAAACAGTTGAAAGTAATAGAGTCATCCAGGTCCTTTGGGTACAAATCCAGGGTTCAGTCTGTAATGCATGACATTCCTGTTTTAGGAAGGAGAATTTGCTCTTTCATTTACAGTTATCTGATGATGCTGGGGTCTTCTACTGCAAGCAAATCTAACGGCTGGTATATATTTCTCTTATCCATCTTAGATCTGGTTTTGACTGGGTTTACACAGTTTCAACTTAAAATTGCAATGAAAATCAACCCTGAGAAGGACACAGTTTGGGAGAAAGAATCTGCTATTTTGGATGGAATTTGTTGGGACAATTTAGCATTTTAAAGTCTTCAAAGGAACTCTGAAGAAGGAAGCATGATTCAGGCTGAAACAATAACTGCCCAGACTTTTAAATAGCCAAGTTCAGTCCTGTTAAAAGTGCAAAGAAAGGTCTCTTTTTTTAAGATCTGAAGATCTTAAATTAGGCTTTAACCTCTTGCATTCCAAAGCATATCAAGAAACTCAGAGCACAGTTGGAGAGGGTGATAGAGAGAGTAAAGTTTTCTTCCACAATCTTATCAATACTATTCTAAACAACAAAGAAAATTAACCCCTCCTCCAGGTGGTCCCACCCAACCAAACCAAACCTAATAGGGCAGTGGTCTGATCTTTCCATTGTCTCTCCTTGCTCAGCAGTGCCTTGACTCCACTGAGGAGATGTAGGGGTTCACACCCTGAATTGTTGGAATTGGCATAGGATGTCTAAGAAAGAATTCAAAAGACACAAGCTCTCTCTCAGGCAAGTAGGCATTTTATTGGGCACTGTCTTCAAAGAAGACCATGATATCAGGGAAGAGATGTCATGATGAGAGTGAATTGGATGTAAGGGTGGTGGTGGTGGGGGGGGTCTATGCAAAGTCACCAGCTTCATTTTCTCTTCGAGAATCAATTTGGTCCAGTAGTCAGATATGAATCAGAAAGACTGGAAATGGACCAAAATGAAAGGTAATCAAGGTTAAGTGACTTGCCCAAGATCACACAGCTAGTAAATGACAAGTGTTTGAAGCGGATTTGAACTTGGGGTCTCCTAAAATTCCAGGGTCATTGCTCTGTATATTGCATTACCTAGCTCTCTGGCAAAGTGGGATGAAAGTTGGAAGGTACTCTAGCAAAGAGTTCTGATGGGTTCTCATTTATATTAAGGAGAGAAGGAAGAAGAGGGGGAAAATGATCTTAGATCAATAATTATATCTGTGTGAAGTGGGTCTGTATGTCAGAAGTTGTCTGTCATCAAGAGACAGAAGAGACAGAACTTTAAGTTTAAAATGTGCTTGTTGTAAAGGTTAGCTAGGTAGCATAGTACATAGAGCACTTGTTCTGGAGTCAGGAGGAGCATCTGAGTTCAAATTTGACCTCAGACATTTAATAATCACCTAAACCTTGGGTAGTAACAACCCCCAAAACCAAAAAATAAATGCGTTTATTAAGAAGGACTTTTAGGTTTTTGGGGGGGTTGCAAGGCAAATGGGGTTAAGTGGCTTGCCCAAGGCCACACAGCTAGGTAATTATTAAGTGTCTGAGGCTGGATTTGAACCCAGGTACTCCTGACTCCAGGGCTGGTACTCTATCCACTTGGCCACCTAGCTGCCCAAGAAGGGCTTTTAGACATCAAAGAAGACCCCAGGTGTTGATAATAGGTAATTAAGTCTCTAGGTAGACCTTCACATAAAAGGTAAAAGGGCAATGATGACCTCAAGCAAGTCCAGAGCAGTGGGCACTGATAAGAGGCAACCAAGAGATAAAAAAGTCTTGGGCAGAAACAGAGGCAGCAAAGTGGTTCTTGTCCTTCCTTACCTAAGGACATCAAAATGACATCAGTTTGAGACAGATTATAGTGAGTCTGACTGTGGTGGATCAGACCAATATGAGCTCAGAATGCTCTACCACAGGTTGGGCACAAATAGTCCATGTGAATAACTGGAGTGGGCACTCAAAAATTATGGATGTCACACTTCCCTTGAGCTGCTTCAATTATGCCTTCCTCATAGAGTGCAACAACCTCACTGAAGAGGGCACACCATGCTAGGCAGACCTGTGCCAGTGTCTCCCATGCTGTACAATCAATTCTAAAGTTCTTCAATGACGCCTCTAGGATGTCTTGGTAAGGCTGCTTCTGGTGTCATTGTGAGCCTTTGACCTGCGTGAGTTCTCCATAAAATCAGGATAAGAGCAGTATGATCCTTAAAAGGGCTAGTCACTCAGGGGACTACCAAATTTCACTGCTGCTTTCAGTGGGGAAATGACCCCATGGTCTGGGCTGCCTGTATGCAGGGTTGTGACTACAGCACCCAATGCATCTTCATCTAGTGCTTAGTTATTTGCCTGACACCACAGGATATTGAGGAATGCTTATGAGTGATGTCTTTTGTTGTGTGCATAAATTGGGGATTTAAGTGAGATAGAGCTGCATGAAGTCATCTGCCTCACTCTCTCTTCCAAAGTCACCCTGATCCAGGATAGCAAGACAGAGTCAAGACAACTTGTGATGGCTCTAGATGCAGTGGATGACCTTGGTAGCTTCTATGTCTAATCCAGCTCTAAGCACTCCATGGCACCTGCTTCAGCTGATTTCATGGACTTTGGAATGAATTCTTCTCCTCCACCCATTCCATCAATGGAAGACTTCACATGCTTGGGGTAGACACCCCCCCACACACACACACACTACTCACTGATGAGTTTGAGACTCTCTAGGTGATTCTCTCTTTTTTTTTTGCAAGGCAAACGGGGTTAAGTGGCTTGCCCAAGGCCACACAGCTAGGTAATTATTAAGTGTCTGAGACCAGATTTGAACCCAGGTACTCCTGACTCCAGGGCCGGTGCTTTATCCACTACTCCACCTAGCACCCCTCTAGGTGATTCTCAATCTGGTTTATCCTGACTGCCAAAATGGTTTACCATAGTGTGGTCACTGTGCATGCTACAGCTTCTTGGAGGTGAGTTAGGTGACTTGGGTGGGCATCAAAGATGAAAAGCAGCCCTCACATCAAGGTACTAGTCTTCCTCAAACATACCCTATACCCCAGAGCTGAAAAGAACCCTATAGAAGTCATTTAATCTAGCCCCCCAATTTGGAAAAAGGAGAAAACTGAGGCCTAGAACTGTTAAGTGCCCAAGGTCACACAGAGAGTAATTGGCAGATAGGATATATAATAATTGGGGCAACTGGGTTGTACAATGGATGAAATGCTGAGCCTGGAGTCAGGAAGACTAATCTTCCAGAATTCAAAATTGGCCTTAGACATTTACTAGCTGTGTGACCCTGATCAAGTCATTTAATCTGTTTGCCTCAGTTTGCTCATCTGTAAAATGAGCTACAAAAGGAAATGACCATCCACTCCAATATCTTTCCCAAAACAACCTCAAATAGAGTTACAAAGAGTCAGACACAACTGAATAAGAACAAAAGGAGTCTTCTCCCAAAGAGGGCAGGTTGGGTGTTGATGGTCAACAGCTCTGAAACCTGCCCTCCTAGTTATTTGAATAAGAGAACATACTTAATCATTAGATGGTCATTGTCTCAATCAAACTGACCTGGGAAAGACCTAGCTTTAAAAGCCTAAGGTCTCTCATTGTATCCAGGGGCACCCCCATCTCCAGTCATTCTGATTCATATCTAGACACTGGATCAGTTGAAGGGCTATGTGGACAGGCAATTGGGGTTCTCCCACTCTTGCCCTGTTGAGTATTTTTTTAAAAAGGCTAGAATCTGACTTCCAGGCAAGATGGCAGAGAGAAGCCAGGCACTGTGCTAAGGTCTCCTGTTTTTCCTTCAGAAACAATATGAAAGAAACCTCTTGATAGAAGTTAGATCAACAAAACCCAGAAAAAGAAGTTGGGAGAACATCTCCCAACAAGGTCTGTCTCAGAGGAGCATGGGGCAGAGAGTAGAGAGTCAGCCAGAGGATCAACCTAAGCAGAACTCCCTCAGCTGAATAGGGAGATTAACTTCCTTGCCCCCAGGGCACAGCCCACATTGTTCAAGGATAACAGTATCCAGCTGTGCCCCCCCACCACCACCTCCAGGCCTACGGAATGGGCCTCAAATCAAGGTCACAGACACTTCAAAGAATACAACCAGCACCCCCTACTGGCCAGTCCACTAGGAGTTACTAAACCCAGTGAGCAAAACCTCTAGGATTTTCAACATCAAAGATCTGTGAACCAGCCCCTCCCCTAACCCAGGAACTTAGGAAAAATGAAGAAAGGCCAGCAGAAGGGGGGAAACATTGAAAACTACTTTGAAGTCAAAGCTCCTAACTCAGAAAGAGCTAGAACTTCTGAGGAGAATATGAATTGGTCTCCAGCCCAGAAAGACTTCCTAGAAGAAATCAGGAAGGAGTTTGAAAATCAAGTGGGAAAATTGGGAAAAGAAACTCAAGAGAAAATTAACACCTTGTAAGAGAAAATTAACATCCAGCAACAAGAAAACAAATCCTTAGAAAACACAACTGGATAAATACAAAAAGAAGATAATTCTCTCAAAACCTCAATTGGGAAAATAAAAAAAGAAAATAATTCTCTAAAAACGTCAATTGGGAAAATGAAAAAAGAAAATAATTCTCTAAAAACCTCAATTGGGCAAATGGAAAACTCCTTCAAAAATAGAATTGACCAATTGGAAAAGGAGTTGCAAAAGGTAAATGAAGAGGGGTGACTAGGTGGCACAGTGGACAGAGCACCAGCCCTGGAGTCAGGAGTACCTGAATTCAAATCCGGCCTCAGACACTTAATGATTACCTAGCTGTGTGGCCTTGGGCAAGCCACTTAACTCCACTGCCTTGCAAAAACTAAAAAAAAAAGGTAAATGAAGAAAATCTTCTCTAAAAAAGAATAGAACCTGTGGAAACTAATGACTTCATGAGACAACAAGAATCTGTTAAACAACCCCCCCTCCAAATAGAAGAAAATATTAAATACCTCATCAGCAAAACCACTGATCTCAAGAATAGATCCAGGAGAGATAGACAACATAAGAATCATTGGGCTTCCTGAAAAATTGAAGAGATTAAAAAAAAGCCTGGACTCAATATTATAGTATTTAGTGATGGAAAACTGCCCTGAAATCATGGAATCAGAGGTCAAAATAGTTATTGAAAGAATACATCGATCCCCTCCAGAAAGAGATCCTGAAATGAAAACACCAAGAAATATTGTGGCCAAATTCCAGAACTATCAGATAAAAGAGAAATTCCTGCAAGCATCCAGAAAGAAAAAGTTTAGATACCAAGAAGCCACAGTAAGGATTACACAAGACCTGGCTGCAACAATATTAAGGGATTGAAGGACCTGGGATGTGATATTCTGAAGAGCAAGGCAGCTTGGAATAAAGCCTTCTCTTCCAAGGGAAAAGATGGACATTTAACAAATTTTTCCTGATGTAAAGACCAGAACTAAATAGAAAATTTGGACTTCAAACAGGAAACTCAAGAGACACATGAAATGATTTTAAAAAATGGGGGTAAGGGAAAAAAAAATTAATATCCAATAAGATGAAACTGGCTATATCCCCATTTGGGAGAAAATTCTTGAGAATTGTAACCCTATTAGAGAGAATATACTTAGCCAGAAGTTATGGACACTCATGACTTATCCATGACTCTGACAGAATGATTTAAAAACAAAATCTCCTTAAAAAGGAGGGACAATAAAGAGACGAGAAGATGGAGGAGACTGGATGGGGGTAAATCACATTACATAAAGAGGTCCAAAGGACCTGTTGCAATAGAGGGGAAGAAGGGAGGAGGTGAGAACTGCCTGAATCTTACTCTCATCTTACTCTTAAAGTTAGCATACATACACTCAGTTAAGTTAAGAAACTTATCTTACCTTTCAACTATTCAAAAGGGAAAGGGAGAGGGGAGAAAAAGAGGAAATAAAAGAAGAAAAAGGGGCAAAAGAAAAGGGAAAAGAAAGGGGAGGGGGGTTGGATACAAGGGGGAAAACATACTGAAGGTGGTGGTATTCAGAAACAAAATACTGGGGAATATAGATAAAAATGAAAAGAGGGGAAAATATAAACAGAGGGAAGATAGCATAGAGGGCAATAAAAGTTAGTAATTACAACTTTGAATGTGAATGGGATGAACGCTCCCATAAAATGTAAGCTAATAGCAGACTGGATTAAAAACCAGAATCCTACAACATGTTATTTACAAGAAACTCATTTGAAGCAGAGAGATACATACAGAGTAAAGGTAAAAGGTTGGAGCAAAATATATTTTGCTTCAGCTGAAGTGAAAAAGGCAGGGGGAGTAATTCTTATCTCAGACAAAGCAGCTGCAAAAGTAAATCTCATTAAAAGAGATAAGGTACCTCCTAAAAGGTACCATAGACAATGAAGCACTTTCAATACTGAATATGTGTTCACCAAGTGGTATGCACCAAATTCCTAGAGAAGTTGAATGAATTACAGGAAGACATAGATAGCAAAACTCTACTTGTGGGAGACCAGATTTAGATAAATCTAACCATAAAATAAACAAGAAGGAAGTTAAGGAGGTAAATAGAATGTTAGGAAGCCTAGACATGATAGACCTCTGGAGAAAGTTCAATGGGGATAGAAAGGAATATACTTTTTTTTCTGCAGTACATGGCACTTACACAAAAATTGACCATATAGCAAGGCATAAAAACCTAATAATCAAATAGAGAAAGTCAGAAATAATGAACAATAAAAATCACATGGAATATTGGGCCAGGGAGAGATAGACATAAAACTAACTGGAAACTAAATAACCTCATTTTTAAAGAAAGAGTAGATCAAACAAAGAATTATGGAAAGAATTAATGATTTCATCCTAGATAATGACAATAACAAGACAACATACCAAAAAACTTATGGGATACATCCAAGGCAGTTGTCAAGGTATATGTTCTATCTTTAAATGCTTACATGAATAAATTAGAGAAAGAGGAAATCAATGAACTAAACATGCAACTAAAAAAATTAGAAAAAGAACAGATAAGGGGCAGCTAGGTGGTGCAGTGTATAGAGTACCAGTCCTGGATTCAGGAGTAACTGAGTTCAAATCTGGTCTCAGACACATAATAATTACCTAGCTGTATGGCCTGGGGCAAGTCACTTAATCCCACTGCCTTGTAAAAAACTAAAAAAAAAAACGGATTAAGAACCCCCAATTAAATACCAAATTAGAAATTCTAAAAATTAAAGAAGAAATTAATAAAATTGAAAGCAAGAAAACTATTGAACTAATAAATAAAACTGAGTTGGTTTTATGAAAAAAGCCCAATAAAATTGATAAACCTTTGGTTAATTTGATTTTAAAAAAAAGGAAGAAAGAAAGGGGTGACTAGGTGGTACAGTGGATAGAGCTCTGGCCCTGGAGTCAGGAGTTTCTGAGTTAAAATGCAGGCTCAGACACTTCATAATTACCTAGCTGTGTGGACTTGGGCAAGCCACTTAACCCCATTGCCTTGCAAAAACTAAAAACAAAACAGAAAATAGAAAAAAGAAAGTAGAAAACCAAATTGCTAGTATCATAAATGAAAAAGTTGAACTCACCACCAATGAGGAGGAAATTAAAGTAACAATTAGGAATTATTTTGCCCAACTGTATGTCAATAAATTTGATAATCCAAGTAAAAGGGATGAGTATTTACAAAAGATATAAGTTGCTCAGGTTAAATGAAGAAGGAATTAAATACCTAAATAACCCCATCTCAGAAAGAGAAATTCAACAAGCTATTATTGAACTCCCTAAGAAAAAATCTACGGGATCAGATGGATTCATAAGAATTCTATCAAACATTTAAGGATCAATTGGTTCCAATTCTAAATAAATTCTTTGGCAAAATAGGTGAAGATGGAACTCTGACTAACTCTTTCTATGACTCCAATATGGTGCCAATTCCTAAACCAGGGAGAGTCAAAACAGAGTAGGAAAATTATAGACCTATCTCCCTAATGAATATAGATGCAAAAATCTTAAATAAAATCTTTGCAAAATGATTACATCGTTATCACTAGGATAATAATACACAGTGACCAAGCAGTATTTATCCCTGGAATGCAGGGTTGGTTCAATATTAAGAAAACTGTTAGTTTAATTAACTATATCCATAACAAACCTATCAGAAATCATATGATTATATCAATAGATGCTGAAAAAGCCTTTGACAAAATACAGCATCCATTCCTACTAAAAAAAAAACCCACCAGAGAGCATAGGAATAAATGGATTGCTCCTTAGAATTATAAGCAATATCTATCTGAAACCATCAACAAGCATTATATGCAATGGGGATAGACTAGAGGAATTCCTAAAAAGATCAGGAATGAAACAAGGATTCCCATTATCACCACTACCATTCAATATTGTGTTAGAAATGTTAGCTTTAGCAATAAGAGAAGAAAAAGAAATTGAAGGAATTAGAATTGGAAAGGAAGAAACAAAACTCTCACTCTTTGCAGATGACATGCTGGTATACTTAGAGACTTCTAAAAAATAAAGTAAAAACCTACTGGAAACAATTAGCAACTTCAGCAAAAGTTGCAGGATATAAAATAAACCCTCATAAATCCTCAGCATTTCTATATATTACTAGTAAGATACAGCAGCAAGAGCTAGAAAGAGAAATCCCATTCAAAGTAACTTCAGAAAATATAAAATACTTGGGAGTCTACCTTCCAAGGCCAACTCAAACTCTATGAAAACAACTACAAAACACTTCTCACACAAATAAAATCAGATTTTAAATAATTAGGCAAATATCAACTGCTCATGATAGGCCAAGCTAATATAATAAAAATGACAATTCTACCTAAATTAAACTACTTATTTAGTACCCTTCCAATCAAAATTCCAAAAAATTGCTTTAATGGGTTACAAAAAATTGTAAGTAAATTCATATAGAGAAATAAAAGTCAAGAATTTCCAGGGATTTAATTTTAAAAAGTGAAAAAGAAGGGTGCTTAGCTCTACCTGATCCAAAATTATATTATAAAGCATCGGTCATCAAAACTGTCTGGTATTGGCTAAGAAATAGAGTGGTGGATCAGTGGAATAGACTAGGTGCAAAAGAGTTAGCAGGAAATGATTATAGTAATCTGCTGTTTGATAAACCCAGAGTTCAGCTTCTGGGATAAAAACTCTCTTTTTGATAAAAACTGTTGGGAAAATTAGAAGTTAGTATGGCAGAAACTTGGATTAAACCAACATCTCATACCCTATACCAAGATAAGGCCAAAACGGGTACAGGACTTAGATATAAAAGACAATAGTATAAGCAAACTAAGCAATCAAGGAATAGATTACCTATCAGATCTATGGAAAGGGAAGCAGTTTATGACCAAGGAAGAGATGGAGAACATATTAAAAACAAACTAGATAGATTCAATTGCCTTAAATTAAAAAGCTGTTGCACAAAAAACCCCCATTGTAACCAAGATCAAAAGAAAAGTAGTAAATTGGAAAACAATTTTTACAACTAGTATTTCTACAAAAGATTCATTTCTAAAATATATAGAGAACTGAGTCAAATTAAAAAAAAAAAGCCATTTCCCAATTGACAAATGGTCAAAGGATATGCAGAAGCAATTTACAGATGAGGAAATCAAAGCAATTTATAGTCATATGAAAAATTGCTCTAAATCATTACTGATTAGAGAAATGCAAATTAAAGCATCTCTGAGGTCTACCTCACATCTCTCAGACTGGCCAATATGACCAGAAAAGACAGTGATCAATGTTGGAAGGGATGTGGGAAATCTGAAACACTAATGCATTGCTGGTGGAGCTGTGAATTCATCCAACCTTTCTGGAGAGCAATCTGGAATTATGCCCAAAAGGCAATAAAAGTGTGCATACCCTTTGATCCAGCAATACCACTACTGGGTCTATACCCTGAAGAGATTATGAAAAATGGGTAAAAACATCACTCGTACAAAAATATTTATAGCAGCCCTGTTTGTGGTAGCCAAGAATTGGAAATTAAGTGAATGTCCTTTAATTGGGGAATGGCTTAACAAACTATGGTATATGTATGTGAACACTATTGTTCTGTTAGAAACCAGGAGGGATGGGAATTCAGAGAAGCCTGGAAGGATTTTTTTTCCTTTTAAAGATTTTATTTATTTGAAGTTTTATAATCCCCCCCCAATCTTGCTTCCCTCCCACCATCCCTACAGAAGGCAATATGCCAGTCTTTACATTGTTTCCATGGTATACATTATTCTAAATTGAATTTGATGAGAGAGAAATCATATCCTTAAGGAAGAAACATAAAGTATAAGAGATAGCAAAATTACATAATAAGATATCAGTTTTCTTTCCCCTAAATTAAAGGTAATAGTCCTTGGTCTTTGTTCAAACTTCACAATTCTTTGTCTGGATATAGATGGTATTCTCCATGTTTTTCTGGATGTGCTCATCTTGCTCAGCATCAGTTCATGCAAATCCTTCCAGGCTTCTGATGCTGAGTGAGATGAGCTCAGAACCAGAAAAAACATTGTACACCCTAACAGCAACATCAGGGTGATAATCAACCTTGATGGACTTGCTCATTCCATCAGTGCAACAATCAGGGACAATTTTGGGCTATCTGTGATGGAGAATACAATCTGTAGCCAAAGAGGGAATTGTGGAGTTTGAACAAAGATCAAAGACTATTACCTTTAATTTCAAAAAAAGAAAAAAAAGAAAAAAGGTATCTTATGTAATTTTACTATCTCTTATATTTTATTTTTTCCTTCAGGATATGATTTCTCAACACATTCAATTTTGATCAATGTTTAGCATGGAAACAATGTCAAGACTATCAGATTGCCTTCTGTGGGGTGTGGGGGGAAGGAAGTGAGATTAGGGGAAAATTATAAAATTCAAAAAACAAAAAAAAAAAAAGAAAGAAAAAGGCTAGACTCTGTTGCTTCTGACTGGCCTTCTTGTCTTAGGGCATTTGCAGTTACTGCAATTTTAATAGAGGAAATCTCTAAACTAACCTTTGACAGTCTTTACCACTATTGACTTTTTTTTAGGTTTTTGCAAGGCAAATGGGGTTAAGTGGCTTGCCCAAGGCCACACAGCTAGGTAATTATTAAGTGTCTGAGACCAGATTTGAACCCAGGTACTCCTGACTCCAGGGCTGGTGCTTTATCCACTATGGGCCCCTCACTATTGATTTTCTAAGGATTCATTCACTCTACTCTTAGACTCTCTCTGACTTCTTCATTGTTTGCTACATCCTCAATCTGCCCACTGTCCCTCCTACTATTGGAGGACCCAAACATGGCTGTGAAGAGACTACAACTCCAGCAGGGCTGATTAAAAAGAATCCTCTTTAGATAGCCTGTAGAAAAGTGGTAGACAGACAGATCCAGCTTCATTGATTGTGGAGTTAGAAAATCAGATTATGCCATAGTCTCCCTCCATAATGTCCAGGAAGACTCCTTCCCTCTAACAACTATACTCAGAAGGTTGAGCTAATTGGCCTCACTCAAACTCTGGAAATGGGAAAAGGTAAATGCCTCAAATGCCTCAATATTTATACTTACTCCAAATATGCTTTCCATATTTTACAAAATCATGGAGCTGTTTGGAAAAAAAGGGGATATCTGACAACCTGCAATATGCCCATCAAAAACAGTAAAGAAATTTTATAACTCCTTCAAGCAGTGCATAAAGCCCTAGAAGTTGATGTCTGAAGAGCACCAAAATGATGATTCCCTCATTAGCAGATAAATCAACAAGTTAGCCCCCATTCAGTTGCTGAAACTCCCATCATTGCACTAGCACCCTATTCCCTTGCCTCACTGACTCCTAATTATATCGATTCTGAGTCCCAATATCCCCAAGAATAAAGCTATCCTCTCAAATGCTCTGAGTGGTACAAAAATCCCAATGTCCAACTTTTAGTCCCTAGAAATGTTGTGTGGAAATTGCTCTCTGGCCTCAGTCAAGTCATCTACCTAGGCAAAAATACCCTCTTTAGCCTCATAAAATCTATTTTTACTAGACACAAACTAGTGTACAGGTATGCAGGTCCTGCCCCTTCTGTTCTCACACCAACCCTGAAATGGTGGTGTGTGGCCTGTTCTCCATCCCTACTTAAACCAATTCAGAGGATGATACCTCCCCTAGAAAAGATTTCACCCTTATGCCACTTTTTAAAGGCTTTAGATTTCTTATAGATACTTTTCCAACCTGAAGTGAGGCCTTTCCTGAGGCAAGAAGTAGCCAAAGTGTGCCTTAAGGAAATAATACCTTGCTTTGGCATACCTCAATCCTTACAGAGCAACAATGACGCTGCCTTCATCTTTCAAATTACCCAGAATATAGCTGCCACTCAGCATCTAGTACCATTTGCATTTAGTATGGCATCCACAATGATCTGGAAAGGTAGGAAAGATGAATCATACCCTTAAGAAGATCCTAACTAAACCCTGCCAAGAGGTAAGGAGTGATTGGATCAAACTTCTCCTATGAGCTCACATCACCCCAGGGGAAAAACTAAAGTGGAGATGTCAGACATTCTTATAGACCCTAAATTCTACCAGGTAATTTGCCCTCTAGCAAGGTCAAGTGCATAAGTGCCAACAACACCTCCCAAAACCTTCTGCCAACCAGAACACCCCCTACCACCATGAATCCAGGAGAATTTAAGTCCTGGCAGGTCACTAAGGGGGGCCATTTGGACCTAAATGAAATGGACCATATCAAGTTATTCTTTCTACCCCAATAGCAGTAAGACTGGAAGGTCTCCTTAGGTGGGCCCACATCTCTAGGATTAAACCTGTTTCCTCCCCAAATTCTTCTCTAGAAGACTCCAACTATTCCTGTGAGTCAAGGAGGATTTAAAGTTTTTGTTCAAGAGGAATTCTTAATAGACTCCAGAGAGAAGTGCCTTGCAGTGCTACTCCTTGAAGTCCAAGTAGTTGTCTTTTGAATTGCCTCCCCCCACCCCCCGCAATCTTTCTTTTGCCTTTAGATCAAACCTGCTCTGTTTTGTTGTTTATCCCTTTTTTCTTGATTTCCACCTCACCATGCTTAGGGTTGAGTCTGCTTCCTCACAACTGGAATTCTAGAGCCTTAGTTCAGATAAAGAACTCCATAGGATGGAGAGGAGTTTAAGACTGTTGGATTTGTCACCAACATTCTCCTGATCCTGGGTTCACAACAGAAGGCCTTCCCTCATGGAAAAGAAACAAACAAACAAAAAACTGTCCAATACTTGGAAGTTTGTTTCACTGGAATGCTTATCTCTCTTTTTTTTCCCAGTTTTTGCAAGGCAATGGGGTTAAAGTAGCTTGCCCAAGGCCACACAGCTAGGTAATTATTAAGCATCTGAGGCTGGATTTGAACTCAGGTACTCCTGACTTTGGGGCTGTACTCTATCTACCGCCACCTAGCTGTCCCTGCTTATCTCTTTTCAAACTTAATGATCCACAGGCTTAGCTTCTCAGCCAAGGATTTTGGAGAAAGAGATGGCTACCTCCAGTGGAAGTAAGTTAAAATTCCAATCTGGAAAAAGCAGAGGATCCACCAATGATCTCTTTGATGTCTGGACAAAAAGGAAGTCAACTCTTCCATATGCCAATCAAACTGTTGGAGCCTCCCCATATACCTCCACAACCACAAACAACAATGACCTAGAATTCTTCTTAGTTGCTGCAATTCACCACTCTTCTAAGCAATCAAGTTAATAGCTCACCTAAATGCTCCTGCTCTCTTTGTACTCCTGTGGAAATTGTCTTTCTTTGTGGTCTAACCAACCCTACTAGTACTCAAACCCTCTCTGAAGTCAAGATTACCTCATGATTCCCTGTCAACTGTTTGGCCAGTGTCCACTTGTCCAGGTAGTTTCTCCCACTAATATTTACAATAACACTCATTCTCAACATTCCTGAGTTAAAACATGGATTCTGGGAAAATGTTCTTTGATACATGTCCGAGGGGGCTGAGCATTTGCATATCAGATAGGGCTACTGGCATATGAAGGTATCCTTTCCAACTTAACACTTACTGTTTTCCTTTTGCAAATGACACATTTCACACCCTTTCTGATTTATGAGTCACTTAATTCTTTGACCAACATTGTTGGAGATAACCATATTGTTCTTGATTATTTCTTTTTTTTTTCCTGGAAACTTTTCTATTGTGAGTGAAGCAGGACAGCTGGATAGTTTAGATCATTCCAATCTTGTTGGCAATATCTAAAGCATCATAGGCCTTCTTTTTTCCATCAGATTGGTTCAGAGTTGATCTTTGCCACATCAATGTCATACAACTTCTTTACTGACTGCTTGATTTGGTGCTTGTTGTCCTTGACATCCACAATGAAGACTAGGGTGTTATTATCCTCAATCTTTTTCATAGCAGACTCAGTGGTCAAGGGGAACTTGATGGCATAGTGATCAAGCTTGCTTCTCCAAGGGGTACTTTTCTGAGGGTATTTGGGCTACCTTCAAAGTCTTAATGTCTTGGGTCTCCAGAAGGTAGGGGAGGTTCAGATCTTCTTTTTGTGGCTATGGACACCCTTCAACACTGCCTTCTTGGCCTTCAAGGCCTTGGACTTGGCTTCTGTCTTAAGGGGGAAGACAACTGCTTTCTTCTTTGCCTTTGGCACCATCTTGGGGGAAAGGGTCTTCCTCGGTGCTTCTCACAGGCTTAAAGAATTAACTCTTGCTCATGCCTCCTATTCTTGATTATTTCCTTACTTTCTCAGATGATATTTTCATTTTAGCTAATACTTCCTGCTATATTAATAATCTCCATAAAATAGAACTCCATATCAGAAGAATACTTCAAGAAATCAATAAAATTCAAAATATTTACTCCAACCTAATTTCTCCTTCTCCCTCTCCCTCTTTGAGACTTCTAGCTCTTCTTTTTGAATCCTGCTGTTATTCTCTTGCTCATAATCCTTTTACTTCTTTTTGGTCCATGTCTTTTTAATCTTCTTATTAAGTTTATCACTTCTAGACTCCAAGCTTTCCAGATGATCACTTGTAAAGAGTATCAGCAAATTCTTTTTTCTTAGTTTTTTGCAAAGCAAATGGGGTTAAACTGACTTGCCCAAGACCACACAGCTAGTTAATTATTAAGTGTCTGAGACTGGATTTGAACCCAGGTACTCCTGACTCCAGGGCCGGTGCTTTATCCAGTGCACCACCTAGCCACCCCAGTTATCAGAAAATTCTAATCATTTCCCTGGACTCTTCAGGTTATCAGTTCTGATCTCTCCCTGAAGATTGGGTCTGAAATGCTCCCTCTACTTCTGTCATTCCTGTGTCAACTTGAAGCAATTATAGAAGATGGACCTTTGATCCTTCCTCCCATGAAAAGCATTTCACTCTCATATCTCTTCAGGGTGGATTTGATGAGACCCCAACCCTCTTTATTGAGTCCCCTTGTGGAACCCAAAATTCTGATTAGAAAAAACATGCTTATGACTTAATCACAGGTTCTACATTTTCTAATTGCTCCCTTATTAGCACCATCTGCCCCTGGCCTGCCTGAGACTCCATTGTCTTTTTATATTACTTTATTATTTGAGGCCCCTAGTCTGCCTAGGATCCCCTTTGACATCCAAAGATCACCTTAATTATGTTTTATGACTTTATTACAAGTTCTACCTTTTCTAACTGCCCTTTGTTGGATCCATTTGCCACTCTCACATCCAGAGTTCACCTTAACAGACTTAAATACCTGCTAAGCACATTTTTGTTTATATCTTCATATATAAGAAGTCCATCCCCAATCCTTTCAATGTTAGTGCTTTTCTCAGCCTAGTCATTGTGTTTCAGTGTTCAATAAAGCCTACTTAAATGAGAGACAGTATGTATCAGAGATTTCTTTCTCAGACCTTCTACATTGAACCACCACAGACCCAGATGACTCTGGAAGAGAAACTGATGTTGGTGATTTTGACATCTCCCTCACTTAAATCCAATTCATCTGCATTTCATGGCATATCATGGCATTACTCCCTGAAGTTCTTCAAGAATAAGGACAAACATCAGCCACTGTGAGTAGCAAGAGTGGTCCTGCTGCTGGCAAGTTGGACCACACAGTTCCTCTCTTTTTTTCCTTTTCCTTTCTTCCTCCCTCCTTTCTGTCTTCCTTGCATCCCTCCCTTCCTTCCTTCCTTCCTTCCTTCCTTCCTTCCTTCCTTCCTTCCTTCCTTCCTTCCTCTTCTTTCTTTTCTTCCCCGTTCATTGGTCAACACAGGGTCTCAAGCTAAATCCACTCAGTCTTGCTAATAGCAATCATTCCTGTTTTACCCAGAACTCTTACATTCTCAGCTTAATTTTTTTGGCTATACTCTTTTTGCTTCTTTTCCTTTTTATCTGCCTTAATTATTGAGAAACCCTGAGGGTCTTACCCTCCCAGCTTAGTGTCTGACACAAAATCCTGGATGTTCTATCCTAGTGAAAGCTCCTGTGGAGGGAGTTTGCACACCAGAAGTACCCTACACTGATTAAATTACAGGTCCAGAAACATCCTTCTGCCTTTCCACAAATTTCAGTGGCTTACACACAGACACAGACACAGACACAGACACACCCATGTGTGTGTGTATATGTGTGTGTATATAAAAACTTTAAGGTTTGCAAAATTTTTTATGTGCATTTTCTCCTTTTGCCTCAGCAGGTGCTACTGTTGTCCCTGTTTTTCTTTTTAGGTTTTTGCAAGGCAAATAGGATTAAGTGGCTTGCCCAAGGTCACACAGCTAGGTAATTATTAAAGTGACTAGGGCTACATTTGAACTCAGGTACTCCCGGCTCCAGGGCCGGTGTTCTATCCACTGTGCCACCTAGCCACCCCTATTGTCTCTGTTTTAAAGATGATGAAAATATAACTCAGAAAGATCAAGTAGTTTGTCCAGGATCACTGGAGCTAGAAACTGGTAGAGTCAGAATTTAAATTCAAGTCCTATGACTACAAATTCATTATTCTTATCCAGCTTGGCTCCGACAGGACCGGCTGTTGTAAGTTATTTTTCACTACCATATAGGAAGCAAGAAGTTATCAGATCTGGGGCAGCTAGGTGGTACAGTGAATAGAGTACCTGCCCTCATGGCAAGAGGAACTGAGTTCAAAATAGACCCCTAGACCCTTACTAGATTTGTGACCCTGATCAAGTCTATTAATCCTGACTGCCTTCAAAATAATGTTAATCAGAAACCAGCAATATAGAATCCATGATAGAAAACCAGAAGAAGCAGAGGAGAGGACTTGTATAATGAGACATTCTCTTTCTTTGGAAAAGAATTAAGTGTTTGGTTTCCACAAGAATGTGAAGGGAGATTGTTAATTTAATATTACAAAGACCGGGGTCTGCCTGTATTAGTGCCTATGGGTAGGTTTTTGAGAGTAAGACAAAAGAATTGGTCCCAACCTGATCAAAATTTGAGATTAGATCAGGTCCCTCCCATCTAGTTCCAACTTAACCTAAGGACTGTGTCTTCCTTTGTGCCTGCTCAAGGAGGTTACTGTCCACTTCTGTGTGCTCATTATTATAATGAGCAGGATGGAGAAATGAATGTATCAATTAGATTGTGACCCTGGCCAGTGATTGGTATGAAGGGGGAGAAATAAGCCTTTCAAATTACATATAAGACCAGTCTTGCTGTGATTCAGGGTCTCTTTCCTAGAAAGAGGTGATCCTTTTATTAAGATATCTTAATAGGTGTGGCTAGGTGGAGCAGTGGATAGAGCACCAGCCTTGGAGTCAGGAGTACCTGGGTTCAAATCCCACCTCAGACACTTAATAATTACCTAGCCATGTGGCCTTTGAGCAATCCACTTAACCCCATTGTCTTGAAAAATCTAAAAACAAAAGATATCTTAATAAAAGCCATTTTAATCACTCTGAACTAAGTATTTACTATGATCAGCCATTGATAACACTTTCCATTAGGATCAGTTCAAATGTCAGTTTCCAAATGAAGCTACTTAGATGTTTCTAGTTCTAAGAACTTTCCTTCACCCCACTCCCATTACTTTATAGTAGTTATTTTGTTTTCTTCTTTGTATTTTACTTATCTGTGTATATGTTGTTTCTCAGCAGTAGAATGGAAGTTCTTTGGGGCAAAGGGCTATTTTTGTTACTGTATCATTGTTGTCATTATAGTGAGATAAAATATATCTATGATTGAAAGAACGAATATAGCAATCACTGAAATAAGGTGAGAGAGGAAGGAAAAGATTTACCTGGCAAGTCCTCAGGATTAAACCTGTAGGACAGGGTTTCTGGGAAATCCAGGTTTTCTCTCTCCCCTCCTCCTTTTCAAGAGAATATTGCCTGGGGTCCCTTAAAAAAATGCCTGCTCCTCATCTAAATTCAGTTCACTAATTCTATTCAATCTGATACCTATTGATTTAAACCCCCACTTTGCTCCAGGCCCTGGGCATGGATACACAGAGAAGTAAAATTTCAAGTAGATACAAATTAAATAAAATAAAATAAGGAAAGGGGAGGGAATTTTAACAAAAAGCATCTAAGAAGCTTTATGGAGGAACTGATACTTGAAATAAGCCTTGGAGAAAGTTCAGAGAGGCTGGGATAAGAAAAGAGAACATGTAGGAATGGAGAAAAGACAATGAAAAAATGCTGAGACATTAGAATGTGGGATGGGGAGTGAGGAAAGATTGGAGTCAGAAAAAGCTTTAAATTTGAAACTGAGGTATTTATATTTTGTTCTAAAGGAAACAGGAAACCCTAGAAGTTTCTTAAGCAGGGGAATGATATGTGTCAGTTCTGTGCTTGTTTAAGGAATATCAATTTTGCAGATTTGTGGAGGATAGTTTGGAGAGGAAAGAGTTTCATTATTGGAATGTTCTCCTTTACCTGCACCTTTTCATATTCTTAATTCCTTCCAAGAATCAGCTCTCACAAAACATCTCTACAGAAGACTCCCTAATCCTCCCTGTCAGAGTTCTCTCCATGGCCCTCCTCTAGTATACATTTCATTTGAAATTTGAATTCAGGATTCTTCCTCCCAGTAGAAATGCAAGTTCTCTGAGGACAGGAACTGCTTTCATTTTTATTTTTAATATACTTAGTATCTAGCAGAATGTCTCGAACTTAGTAGGTACTTATTATATACTTTTTGAATTGAATTTAATAACTTGTTGGAGGAAGGACAGTTCTGAATGTTGTGGATTTTGGAGAAATTAGAGGTAAGGAGATGATTTTGGAGACTATTATGAAAGTTGAATTATAAAGTGAAGTCTTTGGGTAGGAAGTTGCAGTGGGAAATTAAGGGGTGACCAGACTACTATGCATAAATCCCAAGGATATCAACTCTCACACGAATAAAAATTTTCATAGTTGCATTCTTTGTGATAGTAAAGAATTGGAAATGAAGTGGGTACCCATCAAAAGACAAATGGCTGAACAAGGTTTATTAATGGAATGAAATGTTATTGCACAAAGAGAAATGAGAAATATGAAGAATTCAGAGAAACTTAGGAAGACTTGTATGAAGTGATGAAAAATGAAATAAGCAGAACTAGGAAAATAATTTACACATAATCCCAATAATGTCAAACATGCAGCCCATCTACATATGACCCACAACATTCAGGAGTAAGACCAAAACCAGATTAAAATATAAGGGGAAAATATTTAATAAAATAATAAAAATACAATAAAATATAGATGTTACATTTTAAAACTACAATAATATGTGGCTCATCAGGTCCTTATGTTCTATTAGATGCTTCCATTTCTATTTGAATTTGACACTATTGATATAAAAGAAAGCAATACTAAAAGAGTTCATTTTTTTGATGTAATAACCTTTTGTTGTGAGACTTCAAAGGGCTGGTGGTGAGATGTGCAGCTTGCTTCTTGGAAAAGGGGGTAGTGGACTATGGGTATGAAATGAAGTGGACATTTTCAGATATGACCAATATATAATTTTTCATGCTTGACTTATCTATGAAAAGGAGATGATTCTATTGATGATAGGTTCTCTGGGGAAATGACAATAATATATTAAAAAAACATTTTAAAAGAAAAATTAAGAGATAGAAGAGATTTTCATTTTTGTTTTTTTTTTTTTAGGTTTTTGCAAGGCAAATGGGGTTAAGTGGCTTGCCCAAGGCCACACAGCTAGGTAATTCTTAAGTGTCTGAGACCAGATTTGAACCCAGGTACTCCTGACTCCAAGGCCGGTGCTTTATCTACTACACCACCTAGCCACCCCTAGAAGAGATTTTCAAAAGAAAAGATTGACAAAAATGTTGACTTAATAGTTGTGAGGAATGTAGGGTTTTTGGCTTCCATAGAATGTAAGAGGAGATTGTTAGTTTAAAAATATATATAAATATTACAAAAACTGGGATCCGCCTGTGGTTATTGAACCTATGTGCAGGTATGTGAGTGTAAGAGGAAACAAAAGAATTGACCTCAATCTGATCAAACCTGAGATTAGATCAGGCCTGTTCCATCTGGTCCTGAGTTGACCTAGAGTTCTGACCTCTGCAAGTACAGCTGCTTAATGAGATTCATACATATTACTATACCACCACCACCACCACCCCAACACCACCCCACCCCCCGTGCTCATTTCCAGGGCAGGTAAAGTATATTGGAGAGTGGTATTGGGGGGGGGGTGTGAGTATATTGATTAGACTGTAACCCTGATGATTCAGACTGATGTTTGACTTAAAGGGGAGGAGCTGCACATAAGACTAGACATTGTCGAAATTCAGTGCCTTTTTCCCTACTAGGAAAACTGTCCCTCTTCTGCAGAAAAGTTGATTAATCAATAAAAAAATTATCTTAATCACTTTGTACTAAGTATTTATAATTATAAGTCATTTATAACAATGTATAGAAAAAAAATATAGAGAGAAGAAAGAGGGAGATGAGTCAGAAATGACCCCAGTTTCTAGCCTGAATAAACTGGACAATGATTGAAAGAAGATAGAAAAATCAGGGGAAAGCATAGTTGAGGCACAAAAGATAAAGAGATCTGTTTCACATATGCTGACTTCAAATTGATGACTATTAAGATTCCTTAACCTCTGACTTGGAATGTCCCATAAATTCACAATACAATGGAGGCTATGGCAGGCCTAAACTTAGAGATCATGGAGGATATTTTGGCAACAGCAGCAAAGAGACCAACAATAGAAAGCTATAATGTAATAGCAAAAAAAAATATGAAAAATCTTAGAGGTAGTAGACAACTAGGTGGCATAGTGGAGAGAGCACCAGCCTTGGAGTCAGGAATACCTGAGTTCAAATTTGACCTCAACCACTTAATAATTACCTACTTCTGTGACCTTAGACAAGTCATTGCCTTGCAAAAACAAACAAAAAAATGTTAGAGGTAGTTTATGCTTCTAATTGTAGTGAGAAAGTCTGTTAACATCCCTGTGGCATGTTGACTTCTGGGGAACTCCTGGTATAAGTTTGTTTTGGGTAGAAGCCAGAGGTATAAATTAGGTTCAAGCAGATCTCTTTATATGATTTATTTGGAAATTAGCTCAGCAATTGAGTCTTGCACAATAGGAACCAATAGAACCTTGGTATCCTGTAACATATCAGGACAAATCTTAGAATTCTGCTATTTAGCTTTAAGCAAGGGTTACTACAGGACTGAAATTGAGATATTTTATTCACCCTATCTACATTTAAATAAATTCTTCAATAGAATTCCCTGTCTACAATACATAGTCACACTGGAGAGCATGGGGAAGGACTGAGAAGGTACTGTTAAAGACTTAATCAATTACTTTCACTGTCCATGTGACAATATTGCCATTGTTCATACTTCTGGTTTACTCTGAGCCTAAGAGCTGAGGCCACCTACAGCACCCCCTGATGCATAAGACTTCCCCAGGGACCACACATCAGAAGGGAAGTGCTAGGAAAACTATCCAAGAAGAGACTTCAATAGCCAGTTATATTCTTTTCACTATTTCCCTCCTTTTGGGATGTGTACATAAAATCTTCAAGATTTTATTTCCTCCTACACTTTGCTTCAGAGTATAATACATAATAAATAGGTTAGTACAACCTTGGGCTCTAACTGCTCTCTACCAGCCATTTCACTCAGCTACTCTTGCTTCCTTATTGTGATGACAGCAACTCCCTTTCAAGGCCTGTATTTCCTATTTTTCCTTGAACAAGAAGTCCATTGAGATTTTTTTTATTTTCAGGAAATGGCAGGAAAATGACTAAAGCCTGAAGGGGCGCCTAGGTGGTGCAGTGGATAAAGCACCGGCCCTGGAGTCAGGAGTACCTGGGTTCAAATCCAGTCTCAAACACTTAATAATTACCTAGCTGTGTGGCCGTGGGCAAGCCATTTAACCCCATTTGCCTTGCAAAAAAAGCCTGAAAAGATGACTTCTTGCCTACTAACCCTTGACAATGTTATTATTGCTCAAATCCTTCTTCATTCTCTATTACCAAGATCCCAAACTAGTTGCCAGGTAGTCTGTACCACAAGACTTGCATGAAAATTCTCTCTCTCTCTCTCTCTCACACACACACACACACACACACACACCCCTTACAAATCATCATTAAGCCCTAGACTCTAGTCACCACATTTCTCTTCTGAGACATCATCTCCCTCAAGATCAACCAATTCTTGATATGTCTGGTTTCTGTATATGACAGCTACATTACAAAATGATTTGTTACACTATATCCCTCCTAGGTCATTCAGGCAACTATATTACAAAAGTCAGTTTTTGTCCTCTATCTGGCTGCTTCTACATAAATATAACCTTGTTATTGTTTCTGAATTCTACCAACATTTGCTATCAACATGAGGAAGCTAGGGAAATGGGTTTTATGAGGCCACCAATTAGCATCTATGGACCACAGACTGACAACAACTCTGTCTCTCTTCCCCTCTGAGTCAGTCTAGAGGAAATAGATAAAAACAAACAAAAGCAGAGCCTCGAGGCTGGTGTTTTAGGTTGACTCATTAAACCCCTTAAAGCAACAACTTTTTACTGTAAAATAAGCTCCTAATGTGGTTCCAAGCAAATTATATCATGCAGTCCAAGACAGAGAATGTCTTTACAGATTTAGCAGATAAAAGGAGTCATTTTACCTGGGTGCTAAATGATATGGTTTAGAAATTCCAAGGAGCTAGTGGTTAGAGTACTGACCCTGGAGTCAGGAGGACCTGAGTTCAAATTTGACCTCAGACACTTAATAATTGCCTAGTTGTGTGACCTTGGACAAGTTGCTTAACCCCATTGCCTTAAATAAATAAAATAAAAAATATACAAAAATAAAAACATCACATAATGTTCCAGATGTGAATATCAGTAATATAGAAATTCCAATAGTGGAGATGGGACAAGGGAATTTAATAATTAGGAAATAGAACGAAAAAATGTCCATGAAGTGGAAAAGAGTTAGGAATCCTTATATATCTGTAGGGAGCAGCTAGGTGGCACAGTGGATAGAGCATTGACCCTAGAGTCAGGAAGACCTGAGTTCAAATCCAGCCTCAACATATAATGATTGCCTAGCTGTATGACCTTGGGCAAGTCACTCAACCCTATTCCCTTAAATAAATTTTAAAAAATTAAATAAATATATATATATATATATATATATATATATATATATATAGGCATAGAGGAACCTGATAGTATAAGGACTTGAGTATTGAGTTATGAAATTTTATACTTCATTTGCTAGACAAGCAAGGAACTGCTGAAGGACTTTGAGCAGAGGGATGGATGACAGGACTTCTATGACAAGGAAGTGAAAGATGGCATAGAAAGAGAACAAAGAAGGAAGATTTGTTAAGAAGTTATTAAGTATTTCATTATAATTTCCTTGCCAATTTTAGAAATGAGGAAACTGAGTCCTGGAGAGATTTAATGACTTGAACTCAATTTCACTATCCAGTTCATTTTCCTGTACTTATGGAAGGTATCAACATCTGTCACATATGGGAAATCTTCCTCCCTGATTAGGTATTGAACTTAGTCATATAGGATTGAGATAGACCTCCCTGAGGTTGGACACATCAACAGGACACATAATCACTACATCCCTTCTTGTCTGAGTCCCAGTTCAGAAGCCAACAATGGACCACTCAAGAGCCTCAGGGAAACATACACAGGACACGAACTGTTTATATAAACACATACATACCTCAATTTATTTACATATATTTATTTTATTTTTAATTTATTGAATAAAACAAACATTACCATAGCATAATAGAATAAAAAAGATGATTGAAACTGAAACTGCACATCTATTATGCACAACTTGTTATTCCTTTTAAATATATAATTAAGTTATCATTAGTACTTGGATGGCATGAGCTTTTGAATGACTGCCTTTCTGGAAGTATACCATCAAGTGTCAGAAGTAGTAATAGAAGGAAAAAGAAACCTCAGGAGGTGAAAACCATCACAATTTAAACATCACATTTAAACAACTACAAGTATCTGATGTTCATTTCTCCCACTTTTCTTGTACTACGTTGAAGCCAGCACAAGAACCAATTGTTAAGTTTTCAAATTGTTAAGCATTTTCAGAAGCATTTAAACTTCAGCAAATGCTACAAATCAGGGTTTGCCTTACTGTTTTGTTGATTGTCTGGACTTAATAAAGTAATGAAGAAAAGGTTAATATTGTAGATAAAAGTTAAAGTATACCTTGCTAGAAAATATTTTTTCTCTTTGGAGAGTTGATTGTTACACATCCATCAGTACACTCTCAAGTTTGCATTGAACTTTTACAAGGGCTGAGCTAATTTTACTGGGGAATGTTGACATTGAAAGGATTGAAGAATTGGATGGAATAGCTATTGAATCTAGGAGGGATCCCCAGTGTTCAACTACACTCAGAGTAGCCTCAGGTTAGGTTTTCTGTCTCATCCCTTCTCTAATAAAGGGGATGTACAAAAATCAAATAATTTTTAAATATTTTTTCTCAGTTAATCATGAAATAAAGTACTACATATGTGGAGCTAGTGTGAGTTTTTGTTTAATCAGTAACAATAATTTCTTAAAAATTTAAGTTAGTTTGCATGTTTCCTTCATGCTTACAGATCACAGCATGAAGCGAGTAGATAGGAGTAAGTAGTAGGAAGGGTAGGACATTTTTATTCACAGCTTTAAGGTTTACAATGTGTTTCCCTCCCAACAATCCTTGAGACTAGTAGTATATTTTAACTCCATCTCAGAGATGAGAAGACTGAGGCTCAAATTTGGAATGATGCCCAAAGGGCAATATAATTGGGCATACCTTTAATCCAGCAAACCATTACTAGGTCTGTAATCCAAAGAGATCATAAAAAAGGGGGAAAAGACACACATGTAAAAAAATATTTATAGTATCTCTTTTTGTAGTGGTACAGAATTGAAACTTAGGGAATTGCCCTTCAATTGGGGAATGACTGAAATGGGATGTACTATTGTTCTGTAAGAAATCATGAACAGGGGCGGCTAGGTGGCGTAGTGGATAAAGCACCAGCCCCGGAGTCAGGAGTACCTGGGTTCAAATCTGATCTCAGTCACCTAGCTGTGTGGCCTTGGGCAAGCCACTTAATCCCGTTTGCCTTGCAAAAATCTAAAAAAAAAATCATGAACAGGCAGTCAACAAAAAAGCCTGTAAAGACTTACATGAATTGATGCAGAGAAGTGGTGAGCAGAACCAGGAGAATATTGTACATATTAACAGCAACCTAATGAGATGACAGACTATGATATGCTTAGCTATTCTCAGCAGTTCAATAATCAAAGTCAATCCTAAAAAACCTTTGATGGAAAATACCATCCATATCCAGAAAAAGAACTATGGAGTCTGAATGCACACCAAAGCATACTATTTTCCATTTAAAAATTTTGTTTTATGCTTTGTTTTTTCCCTCTCATAGTCCCCCCCCCACTTTGTTCTGATTCTTCTTTCATAACATGACTTATAGAAATATGTTTAACATAGCTATACATATATAACCTATATCAGATTGCTTGCTGTCAAAGAGGATGAGGGAGGGAAGAGGAAGGAGAAAAATGCTAACAAAACCTTATAAAAATAAATGTTGAAAACTATCTTTACATGTAATTAGAAAAACAGATAAATAAAATTATATATTGTCAAATGGCAAATATTATCAAAGATGGGACTTGAATCTAGGTCTTTTGATTCTAAGTCTAGGACTCTATTGTATCTTTTAGAAGAAATTAATGTGAAATTAAAAATGCAACTTGTAGTTCATCAACAGGTGAAGGGGTAGGGGATAAGGATATGTATTAAATGCCTACCAATGATCACTTTATAAAAATTCTTTCTTTATTCCCAGAAGGCAAGTGCTATTATTATCACCATTTCACAATTGAGGAAATGAAAACATACAAAAGTTAAATGATTTGTCCAGGATCACACAGTTAGGAAGTGATTGAGGTCTGATTTGAACTTTGGTCTTCCTCACTCTAGGCTCAGGGCTCTCTTTCCACTGAACCATTTACTGACTCCAACAATAATTGGTCATGAGGTGGTCAGAGTTACCTGCCTTGTGAATGACACCTCACTTCTTGTTCTGGATTTCTCTCTGTGTGTCCAATATATTGTAATATAGGTACCTAAATGACCTAGGAGGGCTATAGTGTAACAAATCATTTTGTAATGTAGTTGTCATATGCAGAAACCAGACATATCAAGAGTATAAAAGAAGGAAACCATATTGGCAGATGGGATGCTCATGCAGGTAGTGTCTATTGAACTTGAGAGCTGTCCAGTCTCCCCAAAGTAGGAATATAGCATTAAAGAGTGACTGCATCTAACAAATTTATCACCCAAGTCCAAGAGACCAAGGGACCTGCAACCTTTTCTTCCTTCTCAGAGTCTGAACAGTTCTTGAATGCTGATAAAACATTGGATTGCAAGCTCCTTGAAAGGAGGAACTGTCTTTTATCTTTTTTAAAATCCCCTGTTTAGCAGAGTGCCTGGCACTAGCAGACACTTTAAAATGTTTATTGAATTGAATTAAGTAAACAATGAGTTTCTGTTACATTATATGTCATGTGTATCTCCATTCTTTGTCCTGGAGAATTCGGAAATCCCCACCACACTTGTTTTCTTCATTGTGATTACACAAGTTAGTAAAAGTCAATAGATTAGTAGCTCTGAAAGATTCAGATTCTAGACTAGTAACAATAAGACAAATACCATGACTAGGTCAGTATCCCAAAGAGATTAAAACAGAAAAAAATGGAAAAAGGTCCTATATGTACAACAATATTTATAGTAGTTCTTTTTGTGGTGGCAAGGAATTGGAAATCAAGATGTCCAATGATTGAGGAATGGCTGAACAAATAGTAGTATATCATTGTAACGGAAATACTATTGTGCTATAAGAAATGACAAGCAGGAATATTTATATGGGAATATTTATATGAACTGATGAAAAGTAAACTGAAACAGGAAAAAATTGTATAAGCAATAAAGAATAATGATCTACTTTGAATGACTTAGCTATCTCAGCAATACAATGACCCAAGATAATTCTGAAGGACTTAGGAAGAAAAATGCTATCCACCTTCAGAGGGAGAACTGCTATAGTCTGAATACAGGCTGAAGCATATATTTTTTTTATTTTTAGCTTTTTTGCAAGGCAAATGGGGTTAAGTGGCTTGCCCAAGGCCACACAGCTAGGTAATTAGTAAGTGTCTGAGGCTGGATTTGAACTCAGGTACTCCTGACTCCAGGGCCAGTGCTCTATCCACTGTGCCACCTAGCTGCCCCCCATATTTTTTTTTACTTTATGTTTCTTATCTTTTTTTTTTTGGCAAAATGGCTAATATAGAAATGTTCTGCATGGTTTGGCAAGAGTATCTGTAATTGATATCACATTTCTTACCCTCTTAATGACTGAAGAGGGGAGAAATGGCAGGGAAGAAGAGAATGTAGAACCCAAAATTAAAAAAAGGGATGTTAAAAATGAATAAATAATGAATTTACAAAAAGAAATTGACTTTTTGGGTGGAGTGGATATGTAAGTTCATTGACTCAAAAGCTATAAAATATCATATAACTGCATAATGAAAAGAAATGGAGGGGCAGCTAGGTGGCACAGTGGATAGAGCACTGGCCCTGGAGTCAGGAGTACCTGAGTTCAAATCCGGCTTCAGACACTTACTAATTACCTGTCTGTGTAGCCTTTGGAAAGCCACTTAACCCCCATTGCCTTGGAAAAAAAACCCTAAAAGAAATGGAGATGTTACATATAATGTTTTAGTAAAAAATGAAAGAACATAATAAAAAAAATGCAAGACTGTATGGGGTCTGGGAGAGAGGGTTGTCCTTCAATTCATTATGATACTTACTCAAGTTATGCCTCTTAAACATACTAGCTATATGACTTTTCAATTAATCTGAAAATTGCCCAAACAACTTCATAAATATATAGGCTGCAGAACATTTGATGATGTATTTTAATAGATGGAATTCTCTTACCCAAAGATCTCTATTTCAATGGAATCATAAGATTGTACAATCTTGAATCAAAATCCACTTCCCCTTTTACTATCCACCACTGTTATTAAAATTCTTCATATTTCTGCTGTTCTTGGCCATCAGCTGCCAAATCACAGATACTAGAATGGATGAGAAAGATAGAAGAATATTTTAATTTATAGGCTAATGTGAATTTGTCTAGTTCTTTGAACCTGTCAGTAAAGCTATACTCATGCAACATATTTTAAAAAAAAATCTGTGTACAAGTTAATGAAATCTAATGAACATTTAAGATTTAATAAATTTTCCTCAGTACATAATCCTATATTAGTACTTGGACACATTAGAGGGATGCTGCTAGAATCAAAATCAGTTAATCTCCAGAATTCTTCAAAACAAGTCTGCCTCATCACATTCCAATGAAGTCAAGTTGTGAAGGACTTAATATTCATAATTCTTTTTTCCTTTTTTAGAAAACTAACAAGGAGAGATTATTAACAAGATGGTTCAGTGAGAAGTTTTATGTAAGTTTAGCTTTCCCCGTCACTTCAAAATAGCTAGAAATGCATCACATAACAAAAAAGAACCTCAACTACTAAAAGTGGAAAAAGGAAAATAATCCCTACAAGAAAATCTGCACAGAAAAAACAAACAAGTAAAAAAAGACAAATAGCAGAGATATTTGAAGAAATAGAAAAAAAAAGAGGAAAAAAACTCTTGGTTTGATGGAGAATATTATGAGTTAAGAGAATCAGGAGAAAATTCCAGATTATAATTTTATAATAATTATAAATAGAAACCCAGAAAAAAAGAATAAGATTACTACAAGAATTCCAAGAGTAGTTGAGAGACATTCTTAATAGCAAATTTAAAAAAGAATCATTAACTTAGAGCAATTCTTCTCAAAGTGTGGTCTGGGAATCCAAGGTTATACTCTAGGCTCTTTTAGGGGGGTCTGCAAGATCAAAACTATTTTTGCAATAATACAAATATGTTTAAATTTCTAATATTGATAGACATGACACATATGACATCACACATTTGCTAGTCTATAACCTTTCACAAGTCACTTAAGCTTTTTGACTTAGTTTCCCCAACTTTAAAATGTAGATATTAATAGCATCTATCTCCCAGATTGTTGAGAGTATATAATGATATGATATTTATAAAACATTTAGCACAGTATCTGGCATATAGTATGCCCTTAATAAATGGTAGTTATCATTATTATTATTATTATTATTATCATTATTATTATTAACAAAAGTTATTTGGAGAATTCTAAGTAATATTTAAGAGTCTAAAGTGATCATGAGACCAAAATCTTTGAGTTTACTCTTAACTAGCTTAGAGTAAGAGCTAGAAAGTATGAGCAAAGCAGTAGGTATTCTGAAGAAAAAATATAATGAAGGAGATCGAACTGAAAACTTCAATGTTACAACAAAAAATATTAGAGCAAAGTCAAAAGAGAGCAGAAATAGGAAAACTTGGGAGAGAGCTATAATCAGAAAAAATTGATCTGAATAAGTTTCAGAGATAATCTTGGAATTATTTTTAGAAATTTGAAACAAAAAAGTTGCTAAATTTTGGGAAATTATTTAAAACATCATCATCAGGATACTTCATGTTATTAGACAATCTAATAATAAAATATATTTAGAGGAACTAAAAGGTTAAGAATATCAAAAGTTAAAATAAAAGTAGGAAGGCAAAGAATTGGCTTTACCATATCTCAAATTTTATTGCAATTACAAAGCAATAATTACTAAAATAATTTGATTCTAGATAACAATAAACAAACAAACAGAATAAGGAAATCAGTGGAATAGTCTAGAGAATAGAGATTTAGGAACATGAGTGCCCAGGAGTCTAGTGATAAATAAATCCCACAACATAAACTGCTGGCAAAACTAAAGAGTGGTTCAGCTAAAAAAAAAAAAAGGCATTAGTTTAGAATCTTAATATAATTCCAAGTAGAGAAATGATCTAAATATAAATGTCATATCATAAAAAGTATTACAGAAAACTAGGTTTCATATTTCAGCACTATGAATGGGGGAAATTCATAACCAGAAAAATAATTTGTTTAAATATTTATGGGGAAATTAATAGTATTATAGATTTATTGACTAAAGGGACCTTAAAGGTAAATCCTCTCCTTTATTTTTATGAGACTTTTTTTTGTTTGCTTTTTGCAAGGTAATGGGGTTAAGTGGCTTGCCCAAGGCCACACAGCTAGGTAATTATTGAGTGTCTGAGGTCAGATTTGAACTCAGCTACTCCTGACTCCAGAGCAGGTGCTCTATCTGGTACTCTATCCACGGTGCCACCTAGCTGGCCCTCCTTTATTTTTACAGATAAGGTAATTGAAGCTCCAAAAAAGACTCAGTGGCTAGTGAATCAAAGGCAGAATTTGAGCCCAGTTCTTCCTGTTTCCCAAACTAGTATTCAGTCTACAATACCAGAGATTTTTTATCTTCTTTGTGATTTCCTGTCTGTGAGCTGGATGATTGGGAACCTTTAAATCCTCCTTATATCCTGATGAAATGGTACAGTTAAAGGCTTGTTAAATAAAAGGTATTAACAATTTTTTAAAGAAAACTGTTAGATCACTTTACAGATTACAAATTACTGATAAACCCCAAATAAATTGGGAATTTCCATATACAAAATTAACAGAAAAAGAAGACTGAATATTGGTATCTATTATGTACAGCTTTTCTTTTTAAATGTCTAATCTGTTTCTTTCATAACCATCCTACTTGTCTGTGCTTCTTTCTGGACTTTAGTTCTCTGTTTTTCTTTTTTTAAAAGATGCCTCAATGAACTCCCCCCTGCCTTTCTTTTTGCTACCTTATCCTTCTATTACCTTTCTACCCCTTCCCCAAATGGGAAAAAAAGAAAAAAGAAAAACAAAACTCTTGTGTCATATCCATGAAGTCAAATCGCCAAATTTTCTTCAAGGTAAAATGTATGTTCTTTTGCTACTTACAAAAAGAATTGCTACAAATATATTTATGTATGTGGGTTCTTTCCCCTTTTTTTGCTCTCTGGGGTATGGTCTAATAGTACTATAGGTGGGACAAAAGGTACACACAATTTAGTAACTTTGGGACATAGTTCTAAATTGCTTTCAGAACAACTCAACCAATTCATAGTTCACTAAGAATGCAGTGATGTCACAACAACCTATTCAGTCAGGGAGCATAGGTATCTATATGTTATATCTGTGGAAGCAAGATTTAGAAAGGTTCAGCAACCTGCCCAGGTTCATACAGCTACTAAGTGGCAGAGTTGGGATTCATATGCAAATCTCCTGGGTCCATTCCAGTTATTTGCTATCATATCATGCTATAGTAAATGTAGATTTACTACACATCACTAAAAATTTTAAAATATACCCTCTTTTTTTTTTTAAAGCAAAATAAAACAAAACAAAACACCTCATTCACCCATAAGAAGCTACTGCTAAAGACAGAATGGAAATAATCAGCAAAGTCTCATAAGACCATTTGCCAAGTCTCAGAAGACTAGATACCAGGACTTTCCTTATAAAAGTGCAACAGCCGGTCACAATGAGTGACTTTCCTTGTAAAACCAGAAAATCTCTTTTGGTATCGCTCCAGTTGGCAGTTCTTCTGCATCTATTACCCTTCTCATCACCCACTCAGACCTTTTGCTAGCATTATATATTATTTTACTTCCCCACTTCTCTACTTTAGATAGAATTACAAGTATCTGTCCCATAGTGCCCTTCTGTCCTCTGCATCATTTCATTTTAATTGTTGTCATTTATTCATTTATCAGTCATGTTCAATTCTTTTACAAATAAAGAGAAGCTGAGTTAATTAGGGCAAAGTATCTTGTCCAGGGTCACATAACTAATAAGTGTCTGATTCCAGGTCCAGCACTCTATCCACTGTGCTACTTAGCTGTCCCATCATTTTGTCATACATGAAAAGTTACCCCTTAGTAGGACCATTTCCAACTTAATAGAAGTAAAAAAGTACCCTATGAAGGAATTTATTTTTAGAGATGAACATAGGGAAATTGTTCCAATCATGTGAGTTTTCCCTTTGGCAGGGCAGAGAACTTGCTATTGTGGAAAAGGTACTGGTCTTGGAGTCAAAAGCCTTGAGTTGGGATGCAGACTCTGCTGTTAACCACCCATATGATCTTGCAAAGTCACTTTCCCTCTTGGAGAGTCTGTTTCCTTCTCTGTTATGTGAGAGAATTGAACTAAATGATCTCTAAGATGCCTTCCTATTTTGATCTCCTATGATTCTGAGAAATGCTGTACAGATGTCTGTTTCAGGCCAGAGAACATGTTTTATTCAAGTAACTCAACAGTGAAGTCTAACTGTGTCATTTCTAATCCCTTTTCCACAGAGGGATCTTCCTTTTAGCATGGCCTTTGTGCCATCCTTTGAAGAAGTCAATGCTTGGGGAGCAGGAGCTAAAAAAGTAGATGGCAGGGGTTACGCAGGGCTAAGTACTAGCAGGGTGTAAATGGTGAAGCCTCAAGAGATCTAAATATTGGGACAGTGCCTTTGGGCTAACCATAGGGTTAAAACTGAATGGAGAAAAGCAAGACCAGAACACGGGATTAGAAGAGAATAGAAGATTGGGAAGAAGAGACACTAATAAAGATGAAAAACAGATTTAAGAGGAATAAGACAAAGGGGAAAAAAATTGAACTGAAGATCATTGTGATTTAGTACATTTCAAAGTTATGGTAGCTACATCAATTTTCTGATTATCTGAGTCCCTTTCTAAATTTCCTTCTGCTTTCTTCTGTTTATTTTTTAAATGATTCATTAATACAGTTTCCTTTTTTTATCACTATCATTTGCAAACCTAAGAGCTTTGGAATTAAGGAGAAGAATTTTAGAATTCAAGGTTATGAAAATGATTAGCTTTGGGTGAGGATAAAATCAACCTCTTATCCTATAGGTGAATGAGAAAAAATAGATATGGATGTCACATGTATTTGGAGAAGATAGTCAGCATATATCAAATAGACTGGAAACACTCCTTTCTCTGGTGTGCCTAAGATTTCTTAGATACATGCACAAAAGAGGAGTTTCCTAATAGACACATGAATGAGGAAAAAGTTCCATAAATGACTTCAAATGTAAGAACTTTCAGAATTCTAATCAATGCCAAAATCAATGACAATTTCAGAATAAAATCAAAGTAAAAACCAATCACAACTGATGGTGAATGCTTCTTGTCTATCAGTAGAAGGAGGAAAGGTGGACTAAAAAGAGGAAATAAGGCATACATTTTCAGACATGACTAGTGGATTGATTGTTTATATTTATTCATTATAAGGGAGGGTTTTTGTTTGTTTTTTATGAGGGAAAGATGGAGTCAGTGGGAAGTAATAGTTATGTAGAAAAAAGAAAAGAACAATAAAACCTTTTTAAAAATTACTGCTTTGTTATACCTTGAAAAATGGCAAACAAGGGGTGGCTAGGTGGCACAGTGGATAGAGCGCCAGCCCTGGAGTCAGGAGTACCTGAGTTCAAATCCGGCCTCAGACACTTAATAATTACCTATCTGTGTGACCTTGGGCAAGCCACTTAACCCCATTTGCCTTGAAAAAAGCTAAAAAAAAAAGGCAAACAACCAAAAAATAGGACTATTGTTGTAGGACTATGGGAAGACAGAGACAGTGATAGGATGTTAGGATGTTGGTAGAGCTAAGAATTATCCAGTAGTTCTGGATGATAATTTGGAATTATGTGAGAAAAGTTCTATATCTTTTGACCCAGTGATCCTAATATTGGGTATATAATCTAAGGAAGTCAAAGACAGAGATAGTTTCGATACATACTTGTTATTTTAGGTCATATTTGAATCTGAGTGACTCATTTGGAATTTTCTTGGCAAAGATAGTGGAGTGAGATGCCATTTTCTTCTCTAGCTCATTTTACTGGGTTAAATGACTTGCCCAAGATCACACAGCTAGTAAGTATCTGAGGCAGAATTTGAATTCAGGAAGATGAGTCTTCTGGATTTCAGGTCCAGCACTCTATCCATTCTGCCACCTAACTACTCTATCAATAGTATCACTCCTATAAGGGAAAGTGATCCTTGAATTACTGAAAAACAGTGAAGGTCTCAGAGAACAGATAATAAAACATACCTCCCTCCCTTTGGCTTTGAAACAGGAACTATATGAACAAAATGTTGTCTATTATTTTCAGTTGGGATTTTTTTTTGCTTAAATGTTTTGCTTTATGTTAACGTCTGAGAAATTCCCAGGCTAGGAAGCCCAGGATCACAAGGACAGAATGCAAAGGACTAATAAGGAGGCATTAAACTAAATAAAAATGTAGATACTCATCTGTGATCTCTCTTATCCCAGTTTTTAACTCTCTTTCTCCTAAAAAGAGAGAATGCATCTAGGAGGTTCAGCTACAAGCAAGATAGAAAGACCCAGTGATCTTTAGGGTTCAAAGAACATGATTATTCTCCAGTTTTAAGTGTGATTTCCATTTAAAAATTTTTCTTCTTTACTCCCATAAACTTGACAAACCTTAACAAAAAAAAGAACATTTCTCCATCCAAAAAAACACAGGAAAAGAGGCTTTCATATGAATTACAGCAGAAGTATGCTGATAAATCTTTACAATTCCCCACAAAAATTTCAAGTTTAAGCATTATTATTAACATTTTCTCCTTTACTTTATATATATATATATATGTAAATACACACACACACAACCAACAAAACAAGAAATAAAATTCTTGTTTGCTGATTTCTATCTTTTTGCTTGTATAAGGTAATGGGGTAAAATGGCTTGCCCAAGGTCACACAGCTAAGACAGTATTAAGTGTCTGAGGAGGACACATTTGAACTCAGATCCTCCTGATTCCAGGTCCAGTGTCTTTTTTTTATTTTAAATTTTTAAATTTTTTTGGAATATAGTTTTTTCCTTTTAAGCTAAATATGCATTTTTAATATTTTCCCTATTTTTTGTTAAATTTATTTTATTTTTGTACAAATGTTTTTATACATTACTAAAATATTGTTGTTTAAGAGTAAACATAATAACCCCCCCAAAATGTAGACCCTCATGAGCAATAAAGTACAGGAAAGAGAAAAAATTTAAAATTAAAATTAAAAATAATAATAATGATAATAGGGGCAGCTAGGTGGCGCAGTGGATAGAGCACCAGCCCTGGAGTCAGGAGCACCGGAGTTCAAATCCAACCCCAGACACCCAACAATCACCTAGCTGTGTGATCCTGGGCAAGCTACCCCAACCCCATTGCCCTGCAAAAAACAAAAAACAAAAAAATGAAATGAAATAAAATAAAATAAAATAAAATAAAATAAAATAAAATAAAATAAAATAAAATAAAATAAAAATAATAAAAATGTGTCCTTATACCACCAGCTCTGTCATGGGTGGATCACATTCTTTAGGGTAAGTCCATCACAAAAGCTACTTTCATATTTTTCCACTGTTGCCACTGCTGATCACAACTCTCTCCATTTGTACTTCCTCACTACCATACACTATATTTTCTCTCTCCTTTCACTCTGTCCCTCTTAAATGTGTTGTAGGGTAGCTGAATGGAAGCAGACTGATCACCCTGGGGCCAAGAGGCCCCAAGCCCACATACCACCCCTAAGGCCAAGCAACCACCAGGCTCTGTGGTCCTGGACAGGTCGTCCAAACCCATCCCCTTGCAAGAAGTAAAAAAGAAAATGTGTTATGTCTGACCACTCTCCCCCACAGTCCACCCTCTTCTCCATCACTCGCATCCCCTCCTTCCCCCTGTCCCCTTTTTCCCCTTCTTACTCTAGATGTCTATAC